>NC_139633.1:36943101-37113101 GCF_964638095.1 Poromitra crassiceps | reverse complement strand
ACCCCCCCTCAAATTCAACTTCTGAAGTATTACATTCAGTGCCTAAAATTCATTTTGCAAACTAGGCGGGAATTCGCCCTTATGTTCTTCAGATAGTGGGGATTTATAGACTTTGGGAGGGATTTATAGACTTTGGGGGGGATACACTAACCTGAGTATAACTACACATCTTATGTCCAAGAGGTGGTGGCACTGTGGCAGTACACTACTGACTGACTGCCCCAGAGGGAATCCAAACTGCTCACACTGGCATTATTAGTGCCATGCTTTACCCACAGAACCACACGGGAGAGACAGGAGAGGTGAAAGAAGATACAGTAGTTCTCTCATCTCTCTCATCTCTAAATCATTAGACTGTGTGATTTTACATTTATTTTTTATTCTTCTGTGCCTGTTTATAATTGTTTTGCCTTATTATACATTTGGTCTTTTGTGTGCTTATTCTAGTGTACAAGCACTTTGTAACCTTGTTAAGAAAGGTGCTATACAAATAGTTTATTTTATTATATTATCATATCGATGTGGTTGACATATCCCACAGTGTAACATCGTAAGGCAGGTTGATGACAGTGGGCAGACACTAATGATGTTTCACAGGGACACAAGAACGCAAGAACACACAAGAACCCTTATTGAGAAACTGGCACTCAGGGCCGTAGTATCACGGAGGAAAGTGTGGACGATTCCAAGGGCCCTTGACTGACAGGGGCCCTCTTTTTTTTTTTTTTTACAGTGCACCTGAACGCAACATACAAGATACCCGCTGAATAAGTGTCCAAATGTTCATGTCATTCTGGCCAATACTCCACTTCTGTTATAACATTTCAGTCTAGAATATGGAATATCTTTCAATAATCTTTATGACTAAAAGGCTAAAAGTAATCTCATGTGTAAAAAATGACTGTTCTACATTGAAGTAAAAAATTTAAATAATTAACTTGTTGGTTTTGGATTTATTTAGCTTCAAGAGTGCATTTTTGTTCGTGTGACCCTCAACACAGGCTTTGAGAATCCCGGGCCACTTACTGATACTTATGCTTAAATTAACCCACTCATATTCTGGTTTATAGTGGAAATTCTAATTGGCTGGTAACTTCTTGCAGCCATATTGGCAGGTGGCCAAAAAAGCTAATTTCAAGCCCTGCAGGGAGAGCAGGTGGTGACATAGGAGTGAGTGAGAAAAGGATCAAATATTGGTGTTTAGACTGAATAATGACATCACAACTGTTAATTTAAAATGAGTTATTCCTCTAAACCTGACTTCAAATGCCCCAAATGTTTCCACGCAAGCGCCGTTCGGCCCCCAACCCTCAGCAAAATCTGGCCCTCTGGTGGCGAGGAAATCTTTTTGTGGTCCTCTCTATCATCAAAGTTCCTGGGTTACGGCATGACAATATTTCTTCGGCCCTCAGCAACAATCTGGGTTTCTCATGTGGTCCCCCATGAAAAATAATTGCCCTGATCTAGCCTGTTAAATTAGTTCTCAAAGTGAACCAGATTCATGCATTTTAGTTTAAAATGTACACATTTTTCTTAGAGGGGGCATGGCCCCCCGACCCCCCAAGAGGGTCCAAGCAAGGTCTACCCACCACAATCTCTTCAAATCCTGTGGGAAACATACAGTTATTAGTATTTTCTTTATTCTTAAAAATATACATTGCCTGTTTGTGTTTTGCAATATGGATAATGTTTTATTTATAATTAAATTGAGCATTGGGCCTTTATAAGGATGTTTATTTGTATTATTTCAATTGTCACACTCATCGATACATATTGGAGGTTTGTTTATTAATTGGGAAAAGGACCACTGGAACAAACGCCGCGAACATGAGCCGGCTACTTTTTCAAACTCAAAAGTTTGGGGAACTCTCTGATTTAAAATGAGATATTCATCTAAATTGGGCTTCAAATGGCCAAAATTTTCCGCCTCCGCCCTTCGGACGGTGGCATCCGTGGGCCCGATGTGATATCCTTTCATGGGGCCCGAAATCCCTGGCTACGGCCCTGCGGCCACTGACAAGTGTTCTGAATACACACCTGTGCCTGACGACTAATGTTAGACACACTGGATGTTGTTGAGCAGCTAACATTAGCTGTAGTTTGATAAAGGAAGCACAGATTGAAACCATAGCAGCATATTCAGATAGCTGCTAAATTATAAATGGTCTACCAGACAGCATGCATAACGATAGCCAGATAGTCAATGGACTTTTTGAAGATTGCGAGCGGCTATCCGCTTTCACGACTGTTGTCATATACACTGTAACGTTGATGTTAATGCTAACATCGCTACCGCTAGCCATCAACAGTAAAATGCTAACTAGCCATCTCATTCATGCCAGCCAGCTAATGCTAGCTAGCACTATTGTCTGCTGCAACTGTAGCCCTGTCTCCCGTGTACAAAACCATCGTCTGACACATTTTATTTCCATCTGTTTATGTGACCGTTGGCAGCCAGCTAGGTTGGCTTGTGGCTCTGAGCCAAGCCCGTCTGAGCTGAGAGCCTTTCCGCTCTCCCTATGACGAGTAGATCACATGCTTTTTCAAAGGACACCATTGGTTCCGCGGCGAGGTGATGCCTTCACGTGCACCTCAAAAAGACATCCACAGCATTAAAAATTTGACATTGAAGAATCGATTCTTGGGAGTTTGGAATCGATCCAGGAATCGTGGCATTGAGAATCGCAATCCTTTCAAGAATCAATTTTTTGGAGCACCCCTAGTGATGACACCCGTTACAGGGGCACATAGACTCTATTGCCTCCTGTAACAGAAAGAGTAGAGAAATAAGGATATAGGCCTAACTTTTTCAACTTGTTTCAATGAAAGCCGTTTAGTATTTTTGCTTACTTTTAGAAATAAAATAAGTTTGGATACGAGTTATTGAATATTGGTCTGTCATGCAACATAGACGAACTATGATAAGGTATTTCCCAACATTTGATTAAAAAAATTGCCCTGGAATTTATCCAAAATGCCCCCAAAACATATTCCATGGAAAAAGGGGTGGGGGGTGGGGGAGTGAATTTCCTACCCTGCTCTGGAGCATAAGAAGAAGATTGTGGAAGAGACTGGCTTGACCTAACCCCAAACCTAACCCCTAACCAACCATCAGGGGGGCTATTGCCTAACCCCGACCTCGTCAACCTCGTGCCTAGTTTCGCTGCCGCCACGTGGCTGCAGTGCTATTGGAAAATAGTTTCCAATAATCCAACTTGCCATTTTCAGCGTGTAGCAACGAGCTAGCGTGTAGGTTTCTGCTGTTAGCTTGCTAGCTCATTAGCGTTGTTGTTTTCACTATTTACAGCTACACATAAGGAGGAGGGAGCGGAAGCCGCTCTGATTGACATGGTCGGAGGCAATGACAAAGCTTGTAATAAGCCGGGAGCGGACATCTGGCACCGACTGAAACAGTCGCTCCAATGGGAGAGCAGAGTAGAGCAGGGGAGGGCTTATCCCAGTAGCCTGTTTCCATGCAGCCAGACTCCTCTCACGGAAGGGAGAGGAGGCTGGCCAGCGAGACTACCTCGTGCCTAACCCTACAACATTCACTGCCAACCTCGTCAGCCAACCACGTCAGCCCCGACCAAAGTAAGAGAGTTACCCCGGGTGTGAAAAAAGTTCCTGAGCAAATGTTCTACTGTTTGAGGACTTGACTGTGAGAATGTGTTGTGCTGGAGCAGCCAGAGAGTTCTACTGTTTGAGGACTTGACTGTGAGAATGTGTTGTGCTGGAGCAGCCAGAGAGTTCTACTGTTTAAGGACTTGACTGTGAGAATGTGTTGTGCTGGAGCAGCCAGAGAGTTCTACTGTTTGAGGACTTGACTGTGAGAATGTGTTGTGCTGGAGCAGCCAGAGATTTCTACTGTTTGAGGACTTGACTGTGAGAATGTGTTGTGCTGGAGCAGCCAGAGAGTTCTACTGTTTGAGGACTTGACTGTGAGAATGTGTTGTGCTGGAGCAGCCAGAGAGTTCTACTGTTTGAGGACTTGACTGTGAGAATGTGTTGTGCTGGAGCAGCCAGAGAGTTCTACTGTTTGAGGACTTGGCTGTGAGAATGTGTTGTGCTGGAGCAGCCAGAGAGTTCTACTGTTTGAGGACTTCTGAGGCAGCCACACCCTGTTGGCTTTTGCTGCTTTCTCCATTTACCAATGTACCAAGTAAAGAAAGGAAAAAGATATTTAACAGTTCACAGAAATAAATGAAGTGAAAACTGGGAAGCACCCTCTGTTCTGACCATGCTGGGGAAACATGTAGTATTGAGTGTTTGTAACAAAGTAGTCCTGTAGATATGGCATCAAAACACATTTACTAATTGCATTATTAACAAGTCCTGTGTATTTTTTTCCACTAGGCTTTCACACTGAAAATGAGCAGCGCTGACTACGGCTCCCTAGATTGTCCAATATTGGTGGCTGACCAGTCCTGAACACCTTCAGAGGTATGTGAGCTAAAATAAAAATTGGGGGGCCAGGGTTGGGGGAGGGGCCAGGGGTGTGACGCTGAGGGCTGTCGCGGGTGGAGGTGTGCTACCAGTAGGGGAGTCTCATGGCCAGGGGCGGGAAACGGTGGGAGGGGACAGTGTGCAACAGTGACGCTGTCGCTAACCCTGGGGTGCTCCCCCGGAGTGGTGGGGATGTGGATCATCTTGACTACTGGACCCCCAGAGAAAGCAAGTGTGCCCCCCCACAAGTCTATCATGCAGTGATTTAATGTCAAAAAGTCCTGCCCCAAGATACAGACTTGACCCCTGCACCGGAGCTGTATATTTTTTGCAGTGTGCTCGTTGTTCACTTTTTCCACTTGTTTTCCTGTAACCTGAGAGAGAGAGAGAGAGAGAGAGAGAGAGGCCGCTTTCACACCGGCCTTGAAAGCCGTAAAATGCACGGAAAATGAGATCCGCGCCTCCGATGTGAAAGTTGTGAATGCGGGTTGGTGGGTAATCGCCTTTCGTTCCGCCAGTGGACCTAGTCACAGCGCCGGGTTACCCTGCAACCCACCTCCACCTGAAAGCGTAGGAGCGGCAAGCTGGAATGGTGCGAATGTTCACCTCATTCATAAAAAAAAATACAGGGGAAATCACCTCATCCAGCAAGAAAGGCATACGTGAAAGTAAAAAAAGGCGGCCATTTTGTATTCGCTCCCAAGCACGTTTGACCTGGTCCCTGCTGATTGCAGCTGAACGCTGCATGGAGAAATATCACTAAATCACCTGCGTAAAAAGGTTATCATGAACCAGTGTTTCCCCCCTGTGGGGCGCAGTGGCATTACAGGTGTAGCCTGGTAAACCAGCCCGTCATGTGAACTCACATTTCATTTGGTTCTGCGTGACGTCCCTTAAGCCTGGGAGGGTGTTTAAGCTGCAGAGCGGAAGAGCCAATAAGTCATGTGATTGACAGCGCAAGTTGGCCAATCAGGAACGCTACTAGCACTGCACTAACAAAACAATAATGGCCGCCTCCTTGCCTGATCGTCTCAAGGAGTAATGTCAGCGTTTGTCTAGTTTAAACAGCCATAAAGTGCAGTTATTGCAGAAATAGACTCAATAACAACAATTAAACAAGTACAGGAGTATCGCCGCAACCGCAGAGTTTCTCGGCGGAAAATATCTTTTTACCATTCTCCCGAGTGGATTTGGGTTTGACTGGATCCGACGCTGATTGGCTGAAGGAGTTGTCTGCCAAGGCAACTATGCCCGCCCATGCTCCCGCCCCTGTAAGGACTGGGTGAAGAGTTGGGGCCAGACCGTCACGCAGAACCAAATGAAATGTGAGTTCACGTGACGGGCTGGTTTACCAGGCTATTACAGGTGGGGCGCAGGGGGAAATGCAGAAATGCAGCGCGGAACCAATGTTTTGACCATTTTGACATCAGACTTCTTTCCCGGCAAGCAATAAATGAACCCCGCTTCTGTAGTGACTTCGCATTGATTCCATGGATGGTTAATTTATATTGCCAAATATTTGAACGTGTTTTGTTTAGTTTTGCACAGGTTGCACTTTATTGTTATTATTTTGAAAATTTGTGCAGTGCAAAACAGGTTCATTGCAGCCACTAATACAGTGATAATAAGACTTAATGCAAATTTGTCTTGCCAAATATTTGTTATTTTTTGCACAGATAGAACTTTATTGATATTGTTATAACAAAGTGATTGCACACTTGATGTTATTTCAATAAAAGTTCAACTTGTTACACTTTTGTTGGGGCGGTGGGGCATGAACATTTGTCCTCCTCCAAAGTGAGGCATGACAAAAAAAGTTTAAGAAGTCTTGTGCATATTGGCATGCATCTCATCTTAGAGATTTTGTCTGAACAAGTCATCAATTTAATTGTGTGTTATGCAGTGTTTACATCAAATTGGCTTTTTTTTTTGTTATATTTTCATAATCTAAGATTTTGTCCTTAACTCATTGAGTGCCAATGACGACAGCTGTCGTCAATTCAAATACTGACGTAGAGTGCCAAAGACAACGATTGTCGTCAATTGCGTTTTTTGACGGGGGGGAGGGGGGGGGGTCCATCGAAGCCAGATCTATGTCCTGTAACATTTTGGGACATGTTGAATGTCTATAACCTATTTTACCGAGCCATTAGGTGGCGACAGTGCTCTCCAGATGACAGAAATGTCAGGAATACAGCCTGAAATAGCCGTGATCAAAGAGGAACCGCGCTCATGCTGCAGCCCAGAGCCATCATGTAGATGGCTCTGGGCTGCTTGCCAACAGCAATCAATCCGCGCACACAACTGAGCTCCTCTGCCTGTCTGTCTGTCTGCAGTTTCTCCACACATTACCCACCAGAAAGGCAGCACCCGACGCCGAGGGGGCCAAACCTTTAGCGGCAGGCCCGCTTGGCATTTCCTTGTTGCGGCTGTGAGCTGCCCAGGAGCCGCGCGGCGCAAAAACGGAGAGAGGGTCCTGACTGGGTGCGTGTGGGGAGGAGTTTGCAGCTGACTCGGGGAGAGGGGGGGAGAGGGGGGTGGGGCACGCATGCACCACAGAACTAAACCAGGTCACATCATCAGAAAATATTAGCTAGAGTCAGTGAATGTGCTTGAAATGCTGCATTTCACAAAAGGGTGAATATCTCAGCTTCCTGATAGAAATGCATATTTTTGCTGTTTTTTACCTATCTTCTCCGGCTCATAACTAAAGAACGGAAAATGGTATCAATAAACTTTTTTTTGCTGATGATACAATAGAGTCTCCTTGTTCTTTTTGCGTGTTCGGTGTTTACATAGTAATATCACACAATATTCTGTGGGCCTCGAGAAATCACTGAAAACGCTCTGAAACTCTGGCACTGGGAGCGTCCGTTCTCCAAAAGTGGCTGGCACTCAATGAGTTAATATGTGTTTACAGACAGACGGCGATACAGCTACTACCATGGAGGACTCACAACCTCTGCTGCCTAAGACACAGATCAGTGATGTAACTGGTCCCAACAAGCCTCTGCCACAGGTACATTCATGTTTATCCCTTCAGATTGTATTCTAGAGTGTCATGCTTAATGGTAGTCGAATATTTCAGACAAATGTTAACCTTCAGAGGGATTTTCTTCTTGGTTAATTCACACGTGGTGACGTGGGCCACTTTTATGGCTTTTGAAGTTTACTGAACAGTGTGAAATGTTTACTGAACATGTGAAATGTTTACTGAACAACAGTGTGAAATGTTTACTGAACAGTGTGAAATGTTGAGTGAACAGTGTGAAATGTTGACTGAACAGTGTGAAATGTTTACTGAACACTGTGAAATGTTTACTGAACAGTGTGAAATGTTTACTGAACAGTGTGAACTGTTTACTGAACAGTGTTAAATGTTTACTGAACAGTGTTAAATGTTTACTCAACAGTGTTAAAAAAAACATTGATGTTTCAAAGTCATAAAAGTGGCCCACGTGTGTGAAAATTGTATTGCTGAACACAAATGACCACGCCCATAAACTTTTGTTTTGTTTGTTTGTTACTGAACAGTGTGAAATGTTTACTGAACAGTGTTAAATGTTTACTGAACAGTGTGAAATGTTTACTGAACAGTGTTAAATGTTTACTGAACAACAGTGTTAAATGTTTACTGAACAACAGTGTGAAATGTTTACTGAACAACAGTGTGAAATGTTTACTGAACAACAGTGTGAAATGTTTACTGAACAGTGTGAAATGTTTACTGAACAGTGTTAAAAAAAACATTGATGTTTCAAAGTCATAAAAGTGGCCCACGTGTGTGAAAATTGTATTGCTGAACACAAATGACCACGCCCATAAACTTTTGTTAGCCACAGACCTTATTTGATGCATTTAGGCCAGGCATGTCTGAAGTCCGGCCCTGGGGCCAATTGTGGCCCGCGGACAGATTTAAAGTGGCCCTCGGCTTGTCTCTCAAAATATGCTATATGTGGCCCTCTACACAGTATTGGTTAATCAAGCAAGTTCAATTTGCATTTTTTCCCTTCACCTAACGATGACAGCACCATCATACAGTTTGTACAGGAACCAAGTAGGAACAGCACATGCAGAACTGTTTTCAGATGGTAAACAAAATATTTAGAGTACATTTGTATGTGATTTTTGATTAAAAAAAATTATAACCCATATGATGCAAGAACACCTGGCCCCCCGACATTTTCACATGATCTAATCTGGCCCCCATTCAAAAAAGTTTGGGCACCCCTGATTTAGGCTAAGTGAAATCCCCATTCTAAAACCCCATACATTTCCTCCTTCAGAGATGGGAAGTAACAAAGTACAAATACTTTGTTACTGTACTTAAGTAGATTTTTCGGGTATCTGTACTTTACTTAGTATTTATTTTTCTGACGACTTTTTACTTTTACTCCCTACATTTTAACACAAGTATCTGTACTTTCTACTCCTTACATTTCCAAAACAAGCTCATTACTTTAGTTTTAATGCATGACAACAATGATTAAACCGAGAAGAAACGGGGTAGAATTAATAGAGATAGTTCATTCCCCTAAATGTCAGCTTGTGATTGGCTCTCTGTAGAGCAGCTCACCAGGCTCTGCAGTCTGCTGGGTAACTTTCGGTTCAGCCCTCGACTTACTCTGAGTCTGCTAACTTGAATGGGCTAAAATAATGTAATCATGCGGCACTTCTAGACTTTCTAAATGTTATTGGACCAAATGGATCAAATTCTGATAGTGAAATGAGTCATTTCGCAGGGGCTGTGTTGTGATTGCGATGCTCAAAAGCATGTATCCAGCTCAGCTCAGCTCAGCTGACTCCAGACCAGTAGTCATACTCGCACCCGCTGAACTGATACGCAGAGCCCGGTCAGCTCTCCAGAATGACAGAAAAAGTTTAAGAAGTCTTGTGCATATTGGCATGCATCTCATTTTAGAGATTTTGTCTGAACAAGTCATCAACTTAATTGTGTGTTATGCAGTGTTTACATCAAATTGGCTTTTTTTTGTTATATTTTCATAATCTAAGATTTTGTCCTTAACACGTTCACTGCCGTTGACGAGATATCTCGTCTTAAAAAATCCAACGGTTGACTGCCGTTGACGAGATATCTCGTCTTAAAAAAAAAAAAAAAAAAATTGACGGTGGGACGTTGATCTAACCCTTTTACATCTCCTATTATAATATGGGAGCCACCGAACGTGTACAATCCATTCCACCGACCCACTACGTGGCGACAGTGCTCTCCAGACTATTGAAAGCCAAGCAAAGACAGCAGCATGAGGAAGCCATTCTCATGAAAATGGATGGGGCGAAAACGCTTTCGCTTTCGCGCTGGGTGCTGGCGGTGGGGGATTGCAAATTTGCATAATAGATTATGGGTGCGACATACTTTGAAACACGCAGCATAAATAAGACCAGAATCGCAAAAGCTTCATCAAAGCTAGCCGAAACCCCAAGAAACGAGCGAGCCCATCCAGACTCAGAGCGGCCGCCAGCAGACAGGCAGGCAGCAGCAGCAGCAGCAGCAACCCACTTGTGACACGCCCGCTGCATGCAGAGCCACGGAGGGAGGAGAAGAACACACACGGAGGGAGGAGTTTGAAGGAGAGGGGAGTTTCCTGCTGTTATGGAGGAAATTACTGTTCAAAACTATTGTTTAGATGTCTGACGTCTTACTGATGCCAAAAATAAATTTAAAGTGACTGTTCTATCGAATTTCACAAAAAGCCATTTATCTCAGCTTAAATTTTCAGACGCTGAAACCATGCTGTATTCAAATGCTAATGCCTACATAACTACTAACTCTACAAACTAACTATTTTAGACAGAGAAAGCACACATTCGATTAGTTATTTTGAGATATTTTGTGTTCACAAAATCCTAACACAAAATAATCCTCGGCTGTTGAAAGATGAGCCAGAATCCTCAAAAAAACCCTCTGGCAGAAGCTACCTACAGTAAAAAAAAAAACGGCTGGCAGTGAATGTGTTAATATGTGTTTACAGACAGACGGCGATACAGCTACTACCATGGAGGACTCACAACCTCTGCTGCCTAAGACACAGATCAGTGATGTAACTGGTCCCAACAAGCCTCTGCCACAGGTACATTCATGTTTATCCCTTCAGATTGTATTCTAGAGTGTCATGCTTAATGGTAGTCGAATATTTCAGACAAATGTTAACCTTCAGAGGGATTTTCTTCTTGGTTAATTCACACATGTGGGCCACTTTTATGGCTTTTGAAGTTTACTGAACAGTGTGAAATGTTTCCTGAACAGTGTGAAATGTTTACTGAACAGTGTTAAATGTTTACTGAACAGTGTTAAAAAAACACATTGATGTTTCAAAGTCATAAAAGTGGCCCACGTGTGTAAAAATTATATTGCTGAACACAAATGACCACGCCCATAAACTTTTGTTAGCCACAGACCTTATTTGATGCATTTAGGCCAGGCATGTCTGAAGTCCGGCCCTGGGGCCAATTGTGGCCCGCAGACAGATTTAAAGTAGCCCTCGGCTTGTCTCTCAAAATATACTATATGTGGTCCTCTACACAGTATTGGTTAATCAAGCAAGTTCAATTTGCATTGTTTCCCTTCACCTATGACAGCACCATCATACAGTTTGTACAGGAACCAAGTAGGAACAGCACATGCAGAACTAATGTTTTCAGATTGTAAACAAAATATTTAGAGTACATTTGTATGTGATTTTTGATTAAAAAAAAATATAACCCATATGATGCAAGAACACCTGGCCCCCCGACATTTTCACATGATCTAATCTGGCCCCCATTCAAAAAAGTTTGGGCACCCCTGATTTAGGCTAAGTGAAATCCCCATTCTAAAACCCCATACATTTCCTCCTTCAGAGATGGGAAGTAACAAAGTACAAATACTTTGTTACTGTACTTAAGTAGATTTTTCGGGTATCTGTACTTTACTTAGTATTTATTTTTCTGACGACTTTTTACTTTTACTCCCTACATTTTAACACAAGTATCTGTACTTTCTACTCCTTACATTTCCAAAACAAGCTCATTACTTTAGTTTTAATGCATGACAACAATGATTAAACCGAGAAGAAACGGGGTAGAATTAATAGAGATAGTTCATTCCCCTAAATGTCAGCTTGTGATTGGCTCTCTGTAGAGCAGCTCACCAGGCTCTGCAGTCTGCTGGGTAACTTTCGGTTCAGCCCTCGACTTACTCTGAGTCTGCTAACTTGAATGGGCTAAAATAATGTAATCATGCGGCACTTCTAGACTTTCTAAATGTTATTGGACCAAATGGATCAAATTCTGATAGTGAAATGAGTCATTTCGCGGGGGCTGTGTTGTGATTGCGATGCTTAAAAGCATGTATCCAGCTCAGCTCAGCTCAGCTGACTCCAGACCAGTAGTCATACTCGCACCCGCTGAACCGATACGCAGAGCCCGGTCAGCTGACTCCAGACCAGCAGTTATACTCGCTGAACGTGGACTGTTGTTTTAAACTATGTTGTCATTTAGCAGATCATCTCAGAAAGGCAGCGGCTGCAACTTGCAGGCATTTTTAAAATGTCATTATTAAATAATTACCTTTGCTAGAGGAACGTTAAGTGAATAGCCTACTTTCTAATGTGAGGGAAGCACACAAAAACAGGACAAGCAGAGGGTTATAATTCTTGCACAAAGGATAGTTACATCTTGTCTTGTGTTTTTGAATCTCAGTGTATGTGCTCCAGAGGCTTCAATAAAGTAGGAGACACCTTGTATCCAACAGTTAAACATTTGTGATTAACTATTTGCATATTCATATATCCTGGAAATATTAATGATGTCATTTTAAGGATTTTAATGGGATAATTTGACCGGTTTTGTGGAAAAACCACAGCACACATTATTAATCAAAGTAGAGTTTTAAGATGTATAAAAACATGTTTGTAGGGGATATTTTGAGTTTAATAGTCTTCAAATTATATTATTAATATGACATGAGGTTCGGTTAGCTTTGCACAGAAACATCCGGTAAAAATACTTTTTACTTTTACTCTTTGAGTACATTTCATAGCCTGTACTTTTTTTTACTTTTACTTGAGTAAATACTTGAATCAGTACTTCTACTTTTACCAGTCGTTTTTTACACAAGTAACTGTACTTCTACTTAAAGGGGGACTTACCCCCCCAGATATGGGACAAAACGGCATGCTGCTTGATTTGAAAAAACCTATGGGAAAAACCAAGAAATGAAGGCGAAGCACATCTCTTCTTGTCTCACTATACTCTTTGGCTGTGCTCAGACAGGAAACTTCTGACATTTTTTACAGGAAAACGACGCCATGACAGTTTGCAGACTGCGGCCCAGCTGCAGCTACTCCGCTCTGCGGCCCGCAGTACAAACACAACATTCTCCCCCTCCCTCCTCCTCTCTCTCTCCTCTCTGCACAATCGAAGTGGTTGAGTGGTTCTCAATGTGAGGTCCTTGAGAGGATTCCAGGATTCTCCTTTATCTCTCAACCTAATATATATATAATTCTGGACAAAATCATATCTAGGCTACAAAAAAAACAAAAAAAACATCAGATCTGAGAGACCAAATCTCATCATATGGGGGTCCATTGCCCCAATGTGAACTAAATTAGGGGTCCTTAATATGAAAAAGGTTGGGAATGATTTACAGCAACACAATGCCATTTCCTTCCTTTTATTTCTATTTATGATTATAGTGGCTTTTAGGCTTGGAGTTGGGATGAGCCGGGAAAGGGTACAGGGGGAGTAGGGGAGTTACTATCTTGGAATCCCATAGTCTTTGGTTCATCGTGACGTCAGGTTGTACCACATTTTGGGCATTTTTGAGGGCAAAAAAAGCAGGTTTGAGGCACTTATGCGGCTGCAAATGATACAAATGGTACAATGGTAACAGTTTGGTCTCAAATGTGGAAATTTTGACCAGAAATCTTCAAACACCACCCCAAAAGTCATATTGGTTAAAAGCTGAAAAAAGCGTTTTGGGGGTTAGTTACACTTTAAGTACAGAATGTGGGTACTTTTTAGGGATGCACGATAGGGATGTCCCGATAACACTTTTTTGCTGACCACGAGTACTGACATTTGGGTACTTGCCGATACCGAATACCGATACCGATACCGATAGTAATTAATAATGCCATAACAACGACTTTATTTTTTTAATTTATTTTTTCATCAGATGTTCCTCACTTTCTGGGTATAACAAATTAAATGTGCCAGTTATGCCATTGCTGACATTCATTTCCCTGAACAAACATGGCACCACTGCCACACATTTCACTTCAACTTTCACATTCAGTGCATTTCAGTAACACACAACATAGAACTGTAGCAGAACAACTGCAACAATAGTAGTTAGTGCTGTCTGTGAGGCCTACGCCTCAGAGAAGTCAGAAGTAGGTTATTTTTGTGCAAAAAATAAATAATAATATTAAAATAATAAAATATTAGCACCACCAAACAGGGGGATTAATCTCAGCTCTATTCAGTCAGCAGCATGTATTTCACATACTGGATAGAAGAGGCTAGGTAACTGAGATAGCCTTTTCAATTATCCAGAGTAGACTCCAGAGGACACACTAGGCTATATATGTACCAGTGTTGATAATAAAATAAAATAAAACACATATTTCCTGAACAATCATGCATGGCACTGCTACACATTTCAAAGTAACCTGTAACACATTCAGTGGATTTGAGTATCACACAACCTGAATATACTATAACTAGCAGAACAACTGAAATGTATCTTTAGTGTATGTTAGTGGCAGTGCTATCTGTGAGGAGTAGAGGACTAAGCCTTTTTTGGAAAAGTGGGGGGCAGATTCTTTTTGATAAAGAGAAGCATCTCAGCATGCTCAGCTGTGATCCTGTTTCTGGTTTCATCTACAATGTGTGACAGTGAGCTAAAAAGCCTTTCACTATCCACACTGCTGCATGGTGCTGAGAGATATCTGCGAGACATTTGGGCCAGAGTGGGAAACCGCACTTTGTTAACTCCCCAGTACTGCAGTGGTTTATCATCTGGGGCAGCTAGGGTCTCTCCAAGGTATGTGTCTAACTAACTGAATGGCCTCACCTACTGGTGCTGCGCTCAGTGCTGCTGATGCTTGCTCACTTGCTATCTCATCAAACACAATGTCCAGACTGCTCCTACTGGCCTGGGCCTTGCGTTGCTTTCTGGCAGGTGGTTTCCCCAGATCCTCCTGGACATCTGCTTCTCCTGCAGACAGCTTCCGCAGCTCCACCCTCACCATCTCTTTGGCTTCTGCAGCAGTGTTGACGTTTGAGAAGAAACAATCTTTGTATCTAACACAGAGAAAAATAAATATTTTAGCTGGTAACAGACAAGCTAGTCTCAAGTTGTCAGAAGGAATGTCAGCAATCAGCATATTGCCTTCAAATCATTTAACAAAGCAAATTGATAATGCTTTTATTTTTTATGGCCAACTTTAATCAATTTGCTTTAAGTGATTTGAAGGCAAGTAATTATCACTTGCTTTCTCTCTCTCTTTCTCTCTCACACTCTCTCTCTCTCACACACACACACACACACACACACACACACACACACACAGACACACACATTACCTCGGATCGAGCACAGTTGCGATGCTGTAGAGTGGGTTTGTTTCAGTGTCAGAGAAACGTCTCGTCACGGCTGCAGCCAGAGTTGCTTTCATTGTTTTGATGCCTTGGTCCTCTTCTGTTTCTGTGGTCAAAAGTGGGCGAAGCACAGTCACATCAGGTATCACATCTGAGGCCAGGGCATCAGCTTTGCTCACTCTATTGGTTAACTCCTCAAACGGGGACAGGACAGTCAGAGACTTTTCCAGGATGGCCCACTGATTTGCGCTGAGGTTGTCGGGTAGCTCATATTCGGATCCATATACCCCCAGAGCCCGCTTCTGCTCGGTGAGACACTTTATCATGTAATACGTGCTATTCCAGCGGGTCTGCACGTCTTGCTGGAGTCTGGCTGGCGACTGAAGAAGCTGGATCTGGCTAATGGCGAATGTTTAAAATGACCCACTATTCTGCGTCCGACTGCCACCGCGTCTGCTACACTCCTCTGAGCCAAGAGCCCCTTGTTAACAGCCAGCTGGAAGGTGTGGGCTACACACGACAGGCTGGGCAGTCCAGCATCCTTCATGGCTTTAATCGTGTTTTTTGCACTGTCCCGGACCACAACGTGTACAGAACTTTTCGGTATCCCCCACGTCTGAAGCATATCATCAAACACGTCTGCGATAGCTTGGGCAGTATGTGAACCCCGAAACTGCTTCGCTTGTAGAATGACATTTTGTGGGGTGAAATCCTCGTCAATCCACTATGCAGTTAAACTGATGAGAGACATTGGGCTTACGCTGCTGCTCCAAATATCGGTGGTGAAGCTGAAAGCCGATATGCCCTGCAAGAAGGTGTTGATGTGCTCTTTCACGAAGTCGTGTAGCTTTGGTAACTCCGTGTCTGTGATGCAATGACGGCTGGGAATATCGTACCTCGGCTCCAGTACACAGAGAAGACGGCGAAATCCCGTATTTTCCACAACGGACAAGGGTCGGTCGTCAAGAGCGATGTACTTGGTAAGTGCATCAGTTATTTTCACTGCCCGTGGGTTTTCTCTTGCCATCTTCTCTCGCTTCTCCAGCGTTTGCTCAAGAGTTGGTTGTTTTGTGCTGGTGCTAGCATTAGCAAACTTCTTGTGCTCAGCCTGATGTTTGCTCTTCAGGTGTTTGATCAAATTACTTGTGTTAAATGAGCTGTTCTTCGCGCCTCCTCTTGACACTTTAGCAGAGCAGTCTGCTTTGCTGTATCACAAAATGCAGTATCGCAAATCTTAAAATATGTCCAAACTGCTGACATGTTGCTCCACTGCACACCGCGCCCACCTATCTAGATTGTACGGCTGCGGCACGTTGCCGTAAAGTGGTATCGGGCAGCTGTCGCAAGCAATATCGGGCAAGTACGAGTACAGCAGAATAGGCCAGTATCGGCTCATCGGTATCGGGCCATCTCTAATGCACAATATGGATTTTTAGAGCCGATACAATAAATGATATATATGCTTCTCTTGGCTGATAACCGATACGATAAACCGATAATTATTTAACATTTCTGTATTAAAAAAAGTAAGTTCTTCACCTGTATTTTATGCACACCTGGGGTTAAAAAAAGAAGAAAGAAAGGGCAGATGTAGTGAGCAAAGATGGATGATTTAATATTCCATAGCTCTGACCTAAGCAAATCTGACATCACTATTGTGAACACAAACAACACTTCTGATATCTCTCTTCCTTCTCTCCCCTCTCTCCCGATGAAGTGCTTAAACTCATGTTGTGCTCGCAGGAGCTGGTTTGGTTATGAAATATGATTATTAATAATTATGAATTATTAATATTCATAGATTTATTAGATTTGACAGAAAATATTGTATTCTCTGTAAGATTCGGGGCACCACTGTAGTTAAGGCTACAGACCTGTCTAAAAGTCAGTTATGACTAGTTTAGACACCAAACCAAATTGTCATATCAGTCTCATAATGATATAATGTACATTGTACAGTTGATTGAAGGGTCAAAGTTCGTAAGCTTCTGTCACAGATTTCCACAGATAAAATACCTCATGAATAACAACCAAGATTCATAGCATTATGTAATAAAAAGATTTAATAAATCGCAATATCAATTGACATTAACATAATGATTAAAATATCAGTTCATCACATTTACTTTACAACTAATAGTCTACCACATCTATAGCTAATAACTAATATGAATAAGCATTTGGAGAAGGTGGAGTGTCTTATGTCACCCCAGGATTGGCTGAGGGGCGGGCTGATCGTGTGTAGACCGCCTCCTTTTCAAAATGGCGGTTTTGCCAAAGTTGAGGAAGGATTGGCCTGGTCAGACAGAGGTGGCTGGGGGGCGGTCTGGAACCGCCTCCTTTCCAAAATGGCGGTTCTGCCGAATTTAGGAAGGGATCACTCTGCCTGCCTAGCCTGGATCACTCTGTGTGAGTGACTAATCAAACTCTCTAATTCAGCTTAACTGTATTTTTGCGGGTGGACATTCTGAACATCTCTAGACCGTTCCAAGCTTAGCCCTCCCGGTTGAACGGGCTCAGCTGGGAGGCCGAGAGAGTGGGGGAGGGTGAGAGGGAGAGGGAGAGAGGAGAGTGGCCCGCTGATGGCCGCTAAGTTCTTCTGAACTTAGCGCTCACCTTCAGGCGTCTATATCATTCAACAGTGTGCAAACATTGTACATCAACATACAGGATACTGTAATCAACACATACATGGTAATGCATTTTAACCCTAACTGCCCAGAACCATTAAACCATGAATGACTCTCACGTGGGTCTCGCTTTGTGAGCGGGTTCCTCTGTTGCTCTGCACGCGCCTCTGGGGTGCCGTGGAGCGGATGGCGTTGGTTCGTGGGAGCGATGGCCTGCAGCGCGGTTCACCCTGGCCTGGAAAAGCGGGCAGCGGACGTCTGCTGGGGGTGCAGATGATGCCTGGGGTTGACGTGCAGTCTCTCTGCTCGTGGAGTCGAGGTCTGCTGCTTTGGGTCCCTCTCTGTGGCTGGTTGCAAGCCACGGTATGTCTTGGGCGTCTTTCGTCTGCAGCAGTTGGTTGGATCTGCTGCGGTGTGGCTCTTCTGCTTCTTCTGCTCCTCTTGGTCTGCTGAGCGGTCTGCTCGCGGTACGGTCTTGTTGTCGGCTTTTGCGGTCCAGCTGGGCTTCTCTGGGCAAGGAGAGCGGCTGGTCTACGCGCGAGTTTGAAAGCACAGGAAGGGCTTTTCCGTGCGACTTATAACGCTAAACCGACTTAAATTAAACTGAGATTAAGTGGAACTATCTCAGTTTACGCATGCTATGTCTGGTGGGACTTACGGCCTTGGTAGGCGATTTCTGGTGCTGCTGTGGCTCGGAGTCCTCTGGGCCCGGGTCAGGCCTGCAGGCCTTGGTCCCTCCTTTGTTGCAGAGAGGGTACAGAGAGCGGGGGAGGGGAGCCGGGTCCTGGCCCCTCCAGTCCCTTGGTTCAGCTGCCTGCGAAAGCTTACTTGAGACTCTAACTTAAGACTGTTTCCCAACAGTTTTGTTGGAGATTACATATTAAAATGAGCATGCATGGTGGGCCAATCACATCGTTCGGTGAGTTGGGCTATGCCCAGCCTACTTTGTGTTATTTGAGTGGGCTCAACCCATTCTGTAAGTTCAACTGAAAGGTCTCTCTGTTCACCTTTCGGTTGTGGGGCACTTGGTCTTTGAAGCTCAGGGAGGTGTGAACGTCCTGGGGGTTGAGAGATAAAACAATGGCCGGAATCCTTTGAGGCTCGGCCTCCCGCTGTGCGGGTATCTGTAGGGTGTGACCCAGCCATTTGGTTCTCTCTGTCTTCACCCCGAATGTGAGGCCATATCTAAACACAGGCAATACACTCAAATGTCTCACATTCAAACATATAAGTAATACAGTACAGTCCATAATGTGTCGATCACAACATCCCCCCTCCTCGTCTGTGGACTGCTGTCGACCTGCGGTCCGCGGGCGAGGATGAAGGGCTGTACAGTCAGTTTGTGGTAACTTTTGGTCACCATGTCCATCTGTTCTGTGGGATCAAAGTGTCATATTCTGTCTAGGCAGTTCATAGTTCATCATCGGTTCAGGCTTGGTTCTGGGCAGACTCCTAACCATACCTAGACTCATTACCATATAGATAATACAACCTTAAGGTCACATACACAACATCATTTCAAAATCAACAGGGTAAACAGGGAAGGGCAGGAGGAGAGAAGGAGAGAGAGGGTGACAGGGTGTGACTTTGATGTGTGCTGCGTTCCAGCAGTGTTGTGCTATGTGTCTATGTGTCTATATGTAGCTATGTGCCCAGCTTTGTCATCTCCTGGGAGGGCCTCTGGTGGTTTGAAGGCCCACCCTGCCCGTCAGGCGTCTGGCGCCCGTTCGGATGTCTGATTGGGTGGAGCGCCTAGTGCGCTGAGGAGGCTCACACCCTGCGGTGCGACCGTGATGTCTCTGTGGGCAGCGACTACCCCCCTTGGCTCTGTCCGGCAGAACCGGGTGGTCTGGCCTGCGTTGTGAGCGTGTGCGTGGTACCGTCTCTGGGTCCGCACACACGCGGTGGGTGGGTTGAAACTGGCCATTTCTGCTTTTTGCTTCGGTTTCCACCTCCCACGCTATTGAGGCGGTTTTGAGGACCGTGCGCATGCTTCGGTCATACCAACGTGCGTCTAGGGCTACGGCTGGGCGCACCGAGTCATGCAGACCGTCTAGGAAAAGTTCCTTGAGACGTGGCACGTCTTCTTGATCCGGGCCATTTCTACCTTGACTATATATCTTCTTCAAGCGTCTAAAGTAATCCCTAGCATGTTCCTGGTAATTCTGTTTGACGTGTAAGGCCGCGTTCCTCCCCGCCGCTGGCGACTGGGTAAGGATGTACTCTTCGCCCAAGGCTTCGCGGAGCTTGTCAAAGTCATCTCTGATATGGGAAGGTTGCGTTTGGATAAACGCACGCACGTGCTTTGAGCTCGTGCTCCATATCAGTTGAGCTTTCTCTCGCGGCGAGGCGTGTGGCAGAGCCTGCGAACCACGTTCGACTTCGTTGAGATAATCGGTCAAGTGTACCTCGTGACTGGCGGGATCAAACAAGTCGATGTCGTTGGCTATTGACTCCAGTAAGTGATAGCGTGACTCTGCTTCTCGGAGAGAGAGTTCTGACTCACTCTGTTTTGGCAGTGGAGGCTGCAAGAAGGAGTGGCCGTTTGCCCGATCGGGCACCAAAGCGCGACTAATGTCATCATGCCGGGGGTCCCCCCTTTCGGGGGGAGGGGTGGAGGAGCTGACTTCCTGTTTCCTTGGTGGACAGGAGCTAGAAAGTGAGTGA
The DNA here is from genome assembly GCF_964638095.1 of Poromitra crassiceps. Lineage (NCBI taxonomy): Eukaryota > Metazoa > Chordata > Actinopteri > Beryciformes > Melamphaidae > Poromitra > Poromitra crassiceps. The sequence goes on along the minus strand of NC_139633.1, from coordinate 37,092,756 downwards.
GGCTGGATAGCCTCTGGTGAAAAAGACCTATCAGCGCACCCGTTGGTGGCCTGAGCAAATGACGGTTTATAATGCACAGGGCGGTAGTCGATCGACTCGCCACGGGCGTGATAAATGGAAAGTCGGTAAGACACACGTTCCTCCCTGCAGGGGGTTGCAGTGTGGATCGTTTTGTCATAACCGGAAGTGGCGCTGTCACGTCGTTTGACTGTCAGCGGTTTGTGCTCTGAGGTGGAAGTCAGAGCTGGATGAAAGCGTGAATAACGTCTGAGTCTATACGTAGGTTGCTCGGATGAATGACTGACTGGTATGTCGGAAGCATGAAAGTCGAGCTCGGAATCGGATGACGACTGCTGGGCTGAATAGCCTGAATCAGTTTGCTCGTTGTGAGAGCGGTCTCCCCCCTTTCGCGGTGTGGTGTCGCGATGCCTAGCGGCGCGGCTGCTTGGCAGCGCGGGCGCTGAGTGGTGTGCGGGGGTCTGATTCGAGTCGGGGGTTGGTCTAGCCCTAGGAGGCGTGTCAGCCTCCGGTGCCGGCGGGGTTATGGCCCTTACGGCCTTCTGGTGCTCTTGCTGCTTGGCCGTTCTCGCGTTTAGCCGTGCGATCACTGCTCGGGTGGTTGGTGGAGCAGTGCGACCCGAGAGGGGGACCGTTCTGGGTCCGAGGGCCGCCGTGGATCCGGTCTGCACGCCTTTTTGGCTCTGTTGCAGCCGGGAAACTTCTGTACGCAGTCGGGCTAATTCTGTTTGGCAGACCTGGGCTTGTCGATGCAGGCCCAGGTTGGCCTGCAGCGTAGCTTGACAGCTGTTGCGCAGTCTGCCTATCTGCGTCTGGTAGACAGTGGTCTGCTGCTGATGCGCAGCGTCCTGCACATGGAATCTGCGATTTTGCAGAAAGAAAAGAATTCCCAATGGAATTATTAGGACCGCTAGTGTTAGCATTACAATGCTAAATTCATCTGCTCCTCCTGTGGGCGGGCAGATGAGAGAGGCGGCTACCGCTTGCAAGTCGGTGGCGGCCGTCTTAAAGAAAGTTTCAGCGCTGACCATCTTGTGGCAGCGCAGACTCATTGCGATGAGTCAAGCAGCTGTTTTACTGCTGTCAATTTTAACCCTGTAAGACCCACGGTTGTAATATTACAACATTTGTATTTTATAAAAAAAAGGGTATAAATGTTTTGTTTTCTTGTTCTTTTTTCACCTAAACATCATCATTGGATCCTATTGTTTAGTCTTGCAATGCTATTGGCCAGGATATTTGCATATAAGTACCCCCCACAGGGCCAGGACACATCACAACTTCAAAATTGTTGACGGAGCAACAACTCTCTTTTTCACTGGACGGAATTCCTCACAAAGAAGTAAGTAAAATGCCTGTAATATTTTTTTGGGTGATCATTAGAATGTCTAGAACATGTACATATGTTATTATTGTCAAACATATCCCCCAAATGTAAATTAGAGCATGTTTTATAGAGGTTGCTATTTTACAACGGTGGGGCAGTGTGGTAGCAAATATCCAGGTGGTACTGTTAGTTTACATACCTGGCTAAGGGGAGTCTTATAGTTTTCACAATACATTTATACAGTTATATGTGTATTTTCCCCACATTGCATACCTAAATATATATATAGTGTAGGCTATATGTGCATTTTTACTTTAATTTCTAATTTCCAATAATATTTGTAACCAATTGTACTCAAAGACAAATATACTGCATACAATGTAATTGCTTACAATGTTTTAGTAATCACTTTCAACAGATCAGTTCCTACTTCTGTTTGTAATCATGTTTTAGTTGGTTTAAGTTAGTTCCTGGAGGATTCCATGTGGTAATTGTTCATGTGGGGGTTGCACACATAGGACCATCATCATTGTTCATGTGAGGACTGGTGGGGGTTGCCCACTTAGGACCATCATCCCTTTGTGAGGATAAGCAAAGCACAATAGGTTGGCCAGACAGTATTGTGTTACTTGTGAAATGTGTACTGCAGTGAGATGTGTAAACACTACTAATGTACTAAAGTTATTTCTTTATTTTCATTTCAGAATGCCACAAGCAAGGAGAGAGCCTCGCTTCATTGCAAGATACAAGATACAAGATGCACTGGATATGGTACTGAATGTAGAGAGTGATGTGGATATCGACTTCACTGAAACTGATGAAGAGTCAGATGAAGAGGCCTGTGGAGAGGAGTCAAAAGAAAACCAACCACCCAGTGAACCCACTAACTGCCCAGTAGATGCAAACATTCAGCCGCACCAAACCGGCCAAACACTTCAGCTCAGAAGAGACAACTGAAAGAGAGTCCAAACCGCGCTCCACCCAAGGCACCCCGTCAACACCTGCCATCGGATGTGTGCCAGGACCAAGTTGGCCATCTCCCACGAAAGACACAGAGAGGGCGCTGCAGGAATGGTGGCTGTTCAGGGTACACCAACTTACTATGCCACAAGTGTGATGTTCGTCTGTGTATTTCAGGTCACAGGAACTGTTTCTGGGACTATCACTGCAAATAAGCATAAGCAATTGATTGTAAATGGTGTTCAAAGTGATTTGCAGTCACTTGGAGTATGAGAGGGGGGTGCCTGTTACATTTTGCGGAGTAATTAGGTAATTAGGTTTCTTTAGTACATTTATTGTATGTATTGTTTTCATTTTGTTGTTCTTTTAATAAAATCACAATTCTTAAAAATATGGCTTACATTGATGTTATTATTCATAATGTATACTGTTCTGAGGCCAAATATTATTCATAATGTATACTGTTCTGAGGCCAAATAATAAACCATAACCATATAAATTAACCCTTATGTTGTTTTAATGAAGTATATATACATTTGCCATGTTATTCTGACAATGAGTAAAAATGGCCTATAGGAAATTCTGCTACCCGATTGACCCTACGTTGTGATATTACAACATTTGCATAAAACCTTACAAAAACTTTTTTTTTTTTTAAACACTATATTTTCTTCTCCAAAGTACTCCTACAACACCATCAGAAAGGTTGAATAATTTTTTTTGCAAGTAGAAATATATCCGGGTCTTACAGGGTTAAGCAAAAGGTGTGTGCACTCACCGTGTTGCTATGGCATTAATGCCGTCAATGCCCACAGTTACTAATCCTAATTAAAGAATGGCCCAAATGTGACAGTCTCTCTGTGAGTTAGCTGCCAATTGCATGCAGTTGGTTTGACATCTGTCAGCTGTCACTCGGCTGGTGTCTGCTGTCAGTGTCATCAGGTGCAGGTGTCTGCCTGTCTTTCGCATGCAAATTCACTGTGACTGGTGGTCACAGGGCTTTGTTTACACTTTGTCTCTGGCTGTTGAGAGCCAGGGTGAATGTTTTTGAGTGCTAATGTGGGGGGGGGGGGGCAGCCTGACTTCCCCCCACCCTTTGCCAGTGTGGCTTTCAAATTAGCATCAAAGGTTCCACTTAAAAATGCGCAGCACTGTTTGTTTACACTCTGTTCAAGTCACTCTCTCATAAATGGAAAAATTGCTATCTCTCACAATTTAGGTTGAAGGCACAGTGGGAAACAGTTTGTTAACTGTGGTTTCTAACATAAAAATGGAATCAAGGATTTTAAACTGAGCTGTTGTCTTTGGGACTGTTTTGCTCAGAAATATTCAATACAAATCCTAACTTGTGTTAAGATTATGGGAAGATTCCATATTTTATGATTAGAGTTCCTTTAGTGTCTTCTGACGCATGTGATTTGCTTGGCAAAGCGCTATAGAAAACCTGATTTTGGAAAAATTTGAAAATTCTTGATTTTTCAAAATTTTATGAATTTTTATTATTCATGCATATCATATCTGTGGAAATACTGATATTAGAATCCTCAAACGGGGCGTCATTTATGTTGTGCTCGCAGGAGCTGGTTTGGTTATGAAATATGATTATTAATAATTATGAATTATTAATATTCATAGATTTATTAGATTTGACAGAAAATATTGTATTCTCTGTAAGATTCGGGGCACCACTGTAGTTAAGGCTACAGACCTGTCTAAAAGTCAGTTATGACTAGTTTAGACACCAAACCAAATTGTCATATCAGTCTCATAATGATATAATGTACATTGTACAGTTGATTGAAGGGTCAAAGTTCGTAAGCTTCTGTCACAGATTTCCACAGATAAAATACCTCATGAATAACAACCAAGATTCATAGCATTATGTTATAAAAAGATTTAATAAATCGCAATATCAATTGACATTAACATAATGATTAAAATATCAGTTCATCACATTTACTTTACAACTAATAGTCTACCACATCTATAGCTAATAACTAATATGAATAAGCATTATATCAATTGTGTGTGTGTGTGCCGGTGTGTGTGCGTGTGTGCCTGTGTGTGTGAGAGAGAAGGAGGGCGGAGAAGGTGGAGTGTCTTATGTCACCCCAGGATTGGCTGAGGGGCGGGCTGATCGTGTGTAGACCGCCTCCTTTTCAAAATGGCGGTTTTGCCAAAGTTGAGGAAGGATTCGCCTGGTCAGACAGAGGTGGCTGGGGGGCGGTCTGGAACCGCCTCCTTTCCAAAATGGCGGTTCTGCCGAATTTAGGAAGGGATCACTCTGCCTGCCTAGCCTGGATCACTCTGTGTGAGTGACTAATCAAACTCTCTAATTCAGCTTAACTGTATTTTTGCGGGTGGACATTCTGAACATCTCTAGACCGTTCCAAGCTTAGCCCTCCCGGTTGAACGGGCTCAGCTGGGAGGCCGAGAGAGTGGGGGAGGGTGAGAGGGAGAGGGAGAGAGGAGAGTGGCCCGCTGATGGCCGATAAGTTCTTCTGAACTTAGCGCTCACCTTCAGGCGTCTATATCATTCAACAGTGTGCAAACATTGTACATCAACATACAGGATACTGTAATCAACACATACATGGTAATGCATTTTAACCCTAACTGCCCAGAACCATTAAACCATGAATGACTCTCACGTGGGTCTCGCTTTGTGAGCGGGTTCCTCTGTTGCTCTGCACGCGCCTCTGGGGTGCCGTGGAGCGGATGGCGTTGGTTCGTGGGAGCGATGGCCTGCAGCGCGGTTCACCCTGGCCTGGAAAAGCGGGCAGCGGACGTCTGCTGGGGGTGCAGATGATGCCTGGGGTTGACGTGCAGTCTCTCTGCTCGTGGAGTCGAGGTCTGCTGCTTTGGGTCCCTCTCTGTGGCTGGTTGCAAGCCACGGTCTGTCTTGGGCGTCTTTCGTCTGCAGCAGTTGGTTGGATCTGCTGCGGTGTGGCTCTTCTGCTTCTTCTGCTCCTCTTGGTCTGCTGAGCGGTCTGCTCGCGGTACGGTCTTGTTGTCGGCTTTTGCGGTCCAGCTGGGCTTCTCTGGGCAAGGAGAGCGGCTGGTCTACGCGCGAGTTTGAAAGCACAGGAAGGGCTTTTCCGTGCGACTTATAACGCTAAACCGACTTAAATTAAACTGAGATTAAGTGGAACTATCTCAGTTTACGCATGCTATGTCTGGTGGGACTTACGGCCTTGGTAGGCGATTTCTGGTGCTGCTGTGGCTCGGAGTCCTCTGGGCCCGGGTCAGGCCTGCAGGCCTTGGTCCCTCCTTTGTTGCAGAGAGGGTACAGAGAGCGGGGGAGGGGAGCCGGGTCCTGGCCCCTCCAGTCCCTTGGTTCAGCTGCCTGCGAAAGCTTACTTGAGACTCTAACTTAAGACTGTTTCCCAAAAGTTTTGTTGGAGATTACATATTAAAATGAGCATGCATGGTGGGCCAATCACATCGTTCGGTGAGTTGGGCTATGCCCAGCCTACTTTGTGTTATTTGAGTGGGCTCAACCCATTCTGTAAGTTCAACTGAAAGGTCTCTCTGTTCACCTTTCGGTTGTGGGGCACTTGGTCTTTGAAGCTCAGGGAGGTGTGAACGTCCTGGGGGTTGAGAGATAAAACAATGGCCGGAATCCTTTGAGGCTCGGCCTCCCGCTGTGCGGGTATCTGTAGGGTGTGACCCAGCCATTTGGTTCTCTCTGTCTTCACCCCGAATGTGAGGCCATATCTAAACACAGGCAATACACTCAAATGTCCCACATTCAAACATATAAGTAATACAGTACAGTCCATAATGTGTCGATCACAACACTCATCAGCTCGAACCGAGCTACTTACTGCCCCCTCAATCCTATCCCTTCCTCTCTCCTCCAAACCATCTCACCTGACAAATCTCCCTTCCTCACTACCTTCATAAACTCCTCTCTGTCCTCTGGTCTTGTTCCGCCTGCTCTAAAGAGTGCAAGAGTCAAGCATCTGCTTAAGAAACCCTCCCTTGACCCTACTGCTATTCAGGACTACAGACCTGTCTCTCTTCCCTCATTCCTTTCCAAAACCCTCGAACGAGCAGTGTCCGAACAACTTTCTCTCTATCTCTCCCTGAATGACCTCCTGGACCCTCTGCAGTCCGGTTTCAAGGCTTCTCACTCCACTGAGACAGCTCTTCTTGCTGTCACAGAGGCCCTTCACACTGCTAAGGCCTCATCCCTCTCCTCTGTCCTTGTCCTCCTTGACCTGTCTGCTGCCTTCGATACAGTCAACCACCAAATCCTTCTCTCCACTCTGTCTGACCTCGGCATTTCAGGTTCTGCACTCTCCTGGTTTGCTTCCTATCTCTCGAACCGCTCATACCAGGTCTTATGGAGAGGGTCCCTCTCCAGATCCTGCCCTCTTACCACCGGTGTCCCCCAGCGCTCAGTCCTGGGCCCCTTACTTTTCCTTCTCTATATCAGATCTCTTGCCTATGTGATCTCTTCTCATGGCTTTTCTTATCACTGCTATGCTGATGACACCCAGCTTTTCCTTTCCTTCCCCCCCTCCGACACTCAAATCGAGGCTCGCATCTCTGCATGCCCTTAAAAGACATTGGCGACTGGATGTCTGCCCACCACCTCAAGCTCAACCTTGGTAAGACAGAGCTACTCTTCCTCCCAGGGAAAGACTGCCCTCTCGCAGATCTCTCCATCTCCATTGACAACACCACTGTACTTCCCTCCCAAACAGCTAAGAACCTTGGGGTGATCCTCGACAACCAGCTGTCTTGCTCAGCTAACATAGCTGCGACAGGTTCTCCCTCTACAACATCCATCCCTTTCTCACAAGAGAAGCGACTCAACTCCTGGTCCAGTCACTTATCATCTCTCGCCTGGACTACTGCAACGTGCCGGCCTACCTGCCACCGACATCCGACCGCTTCAGCTCATTCAGAACGCTGCAGCCCGTCTGGTATTCAACCAACCCAAATTCTCTCATGTCACTCCCCTCTTCCGGGACCTCCACTGGCTTCCCATCTCAGCTCGCATCAAATTCAAGACACTGGTACTGGCCTACAGGGCAGTACACCAGTCAGCTCCCCTGTACCTGCAATCTATGGTCAGGTTCCAAACCTCTCAGCGCTCCCTTCGCTCCTCCACCAGTGTAGGTCGCCTCGCCCCTCCTTCGCTACGGGGGCTCAAAAGTCGCTCATCCCGATCTCGACTCTTCTCGTCCCTGGCACCTCAATGGTGGAACGAGCTTCCACCTTCGGTCAGGACTGCTGAATCACTGCCGATCTTTCGGAAAAGACTAAAGACTCACCTTTTCAGGCTCCATCTGGGCCCTTCTTGATCTAACTTCTTTCTCTCTTTCTTAAAAAAAAAATAAAAAAAATAAACTAAACTTGTACCACTGTTCTTTCAGAATTTGTAGTTGTCATAGACTGTGCTCCATAGCTGATTGCTCTATTGCTGACAAAAAATGTGTTATTGTAAGTCGCTTTGGATAAAAGCGTCTGCCAAATGACGTAATGTAATGTAATGTAATGATATAATATGATTGTTTTAGTAAAGTGTATCACTCAATAGTCAATACAAAAAATAATGGCTTTTATATAACCGAAAGCCTATTAGTCTGCAGATAAAACACAAAAGGCATAGTAATTTAGACTCTTATTGGCATGACGTTACTGGCAACATATGAGCTGTCTGAATTTTGTCATAAGCCATATCTGTGTGGTTTCACTTTTGACTGAAAAATGTTCCCTCTAGATTAAAGAAAAGACACTATGTGATGTTGACTGGTGTGTTTTTATGTAAATGTGCGCATTCGTTTTCCTTATTATTGGTAGATCATGACTGCCCCGCAGCTAGCTATGTTAGCTTTTCTTTCTTTTTTTTACCTTTATTTACCCAGGCGAACAAGTAAGAACAAATTCTTATATACAAAAGCAGCCTGACAAGCTTCACGTTACCTTACATGTAACGTTAGCGTTAGTTGATTTGGAGACACAAACCCTGGACATTTCATTTTGGGTAATGCATGAGGTTCTCTATGGTTTACGCCAGCTCTGGGAGTATGAAGTGCTTTAAATGTGGGGATGTTTGGTCACAACAAGCTTGTGGACCTCTGCCTGCTGAACCACTAGGTAGGCCACAACCAGCTAGCTAACGTTAGCCACCACAACAGCTAACGTTAACGCCAAACAAATCCGCTGCCTCCTCCCCACGTTTGGTTTAGCGTAACGCCAGCTCAGACTTTCCCCTAATCTCAGAAACCTTGCGGGACATGTATTGCAAATTGCAATAGTGTTGTTTTGTTATCATTTGAAACTGTCAACAGCCACACTGGAGTTTCGCCAGCTGCTTGTGATGTCATGAGCACGCAACAACAATACTCCACTTCCAATGCAAAACAAAGCCAAGTCGGCGCCGTATTATCGGGGGCTATTTTATCGGCTAAAATGTCATTATTGGAATAATAAATAATAACGCAAAATGGCCGTATCGGCCGATAATTTATCGGTCCGATAAATATCGTGCATCCCTAGTACTTTTCCCATCTCTGTCCCCCTTAGAAGCAACGTGGCAGAGATTTCTGGTTAAGCCTACAAAAATATGTCATCCCTGCGATACTCTATACATTCAGGCAGTGTCTTGTCATAGACGCATCGTCAATGGGTCAACATGGGGGAAATATAATAATAATAATAATAATAAATGTGTTTTCTATAGCGCGTTTCAAGGACTCAAAGACGCTGTACAAAAATAAACACTAAAGGGGCGGGGATGACTTAAGTCCAACAGACAATGGACAAACACGACACAGGCACACAGGGATAGGCAGGGGGGAGCTAGGAGAAGGCACAGGAGAAGAGATGGGTTTTGAGACAGGATTGGAAGACAGTGAGGGAGTCTGATTCTCTAATGTCCGGGGGGAGAGAGTTCCAGAGCTTGGGAGCTGCCCTGGACAAGGCTCTGTTGCCGAAACTGCGGAGGTTGGATTTGGGGGTGGAGAGAAGGCCGGCAGAGGTGGATCGGAGGGAACGGGAGGGTTGGTAGGGGGAGAGGAGGTTGGTGAGGTATGGGGGGGGCAGTTGGTGGAGAGCTTTGTATGTGATGACGAGGATTTTGTAGGTGATCCGGGAGGAGATGGGAAGCCAGTGGAGTTGTTGAAGGACTAGGCTGATGTGGTGCCAGGATTTGGTGTGGGTGAGGAGACGGGCGGCTGCGTTTTGGACCAGTTGGAGTCTATTGATGAGGGTGGTGTTGGTGCCATAGAGGAGTGAGTTGCAGTAGTCCAGACGGGAGGAGATGAAGGCGTGAATGAGTGTTTCAGCAGCAGGGTGTGAGAGACCAGATCTTAGCAATGTTGCGGAGATGGTAGAAAGAGGTTTTGACAATATGGCGGATGTGGGGCTCAAGGGAGAGGGTGGGGTCAAAGATTACACCAAGGTTGCGTGCCTGAGGAGATGGGGAACCGTGGTGCAGTTGATGGTGAGTGAGGGGTTGTTGAGTTTGCTGAGGGTGGATTTGGAACCGATGAGGAGGAGTTCAGTTTTATTGCTGTTTAGTTGAAGGAAGTTGTGTTGCATCCAGACTTTTATTGCAGACAGGCAGGCGTTGATATGGGAGAGGGGTGGGTTCTGAGGGGATTTAGTGCTGAAGTAGATCTGGGTGTCGTCAGCGTAGCAGTGGGAGTTGAGGTTGAAATGGCGGAGGATCTTACCAGGGGTGGGGGTGTAGATGAGGAAGCCTTGGGGGACACCGTGTGAGACTGTGGAGGGGGCGGAGGATGGGAGATGAAGTGGGAGCGGTTGGAGAGGTAGGAGTGGAGCCACCTGAGTGCGGTGCCTTCGATACCGAGAGCCTCAAGTCTGGACAGCAGGATGACGTGGCTCACGGTATCGAAGGCTGCACTCAGGTCGAGGAGGATGAGGAAGGTGAGGGATCCAGTGTCGGCAGAGGTGAGGAGGTTGGTGAGGACTTTGAGGACTGCAGTTTCTGTGGAGTGGAGTGGGCGGAAACTGGATTTGAGGGGTTCGAAGAGGTTATTGGAGTGCAGGTGAGTTTGGAGTTGTGTGGCGACAAGGCGTTCCAGGGTTTTGGAGAGGAAGGGGAGGTTGGAGATGAGCCGGTAGTGGTTGAGGGTGGAGGGGTCGAGACCAGGTTTCTTGAGGATTGGGGTGACAGAGGCGGTTTTGAAGGCGGAGGGGACAATACCATGGGACAGGGAGGAGTTGAAGAGATTGGTGAGGTAGGGGCAGAGGGCCGGGAGGCATGATTTCAGCAGGGGGGTGGGGAGGGGGTCGAGGGAGCAGGTTGTGGGTTTGGATGAACTGATGAGTTTGGAGATGGTTGAGGGGGTAACTGGAGTAAAGCAGGAGAGGCGGCGGTGTGGGGGAGGGGTAGGCAGGTCAAGAGGGATGGAGAGGAGAGGGACTGGAGTAGGGGCTGCTGGGTCAGACACAGGGGACAGTGATTGATGAATGGTGGTGATTTTGTCTGCAAAAAACTGAAGAAAAGAGTTGCATAGGTCGGGTGTGGAGGTAGGGAGGGCGTCGGTGCGGGGTTTGAGGAGGTTGTTGACGGTGGAGAAGAGTGTTTTAGAGTTGTGGCTGGGGTCGTTGATGATGGAGGAGTAGTAGGCAGACTTGGCGGCAGTGAGGGCTTCTTTATAGGTGGAGAGGTGGATTTTGAATGCTTGAAGATGGATGGTAAGTGAGGTTTTCTTGCAGAGACGTTCCAGTTGGCGGCCAGTTTGTTTCATGGTACGGAGGTGAGGTGTGAACCAGAGGGCAGAGGAGTTGAAGGAGACGGTTTTGGTTTTGCGGGGGGCAAGGGAGTCGAGGGAGGCAGACAGTGTGTCGTTGAGAAAATTGGTGAGATCAGCAGGTGAGGTGGAGGCTGGGTGCATGGTGAGAGCTGTGGTGAGTAGGTCGGAGAGTTGCAGGGGGTCGAGTGCTTTGGTGTTCCGGAATGTTATTTCTCTGAGGGTTTGGGGGCGTGGGGAGGGGGATGAGACAGTGAACTGGATGAGAATGTGGTCAGACAGAGGGAATGGAGTAGGGTGGATGTTGAGAACCGGTAGATTGGCAGAGCAGACAAGGTCGAGGATGTGGCCTTTGACATGGGTGGGGAAGGTGACGTGTTGGGTGAAGTTGACGTTGTCCAGGAGAGAGGTGAGGTCGGATGCAGGTTTACAGGTGGGTGAGTCGATGTCGATGTTGAAATCGCTGAGGAGGAGTAGACGGGAGGAGAGAGATGAGGCTATTGTGAGGACTTCGGTGAGGTCGGACAGGAATGATGGGTGGGGTTTGGGTGGACGGTAAATGAGTAGAACAGTGATGGAGCAGCAGGTTTTGAAAGCCAGGAGTTCGAAAGATGAAACTGAGGGGAGGGTGAGTTCTGTTAACCGGTAGTGTTGTTTGAAAATGACAGCCAGGCCGCCTCCACGGCGGGAGGGGCAGGGTTTGGAGATGTAACTGAAGCCAGGGGGAGATGCTTGGTTGAGGGAGAAGAAATCATTGGGTTGTTGCCAGGTTTCGGTGAGGAGGAGAAAGTCAAGTGAATTGTCAAGAATGAGTTCATGCAGGAGGGGGGCTTTGTTATTAAGTGACCGGGTGTTGAGGAGGGCGAAGGTGGGTGGATGGAAAGGTGGAGTAGTGAGGGCACGGTGGAGAGGACGGAGGTTAGCCAGGTTGACAGAGCGGGGGGGTGTAGTGGAGGGGGGGGAGCTTATGGTTTGGATGCTGTGGCATGTACGGGCAACAGAAGACGCAAGGTACCAGTAGGGGGTTAGTCTCGGTTTCCAGACGTTTGGTGAGGGGCGCCAACAGCGCCACCTTACCACCAAACTTCTGGGAATTTACTGTTCCAAATCTGGTTCAGAGCCCGGCGAGAACGGCCGGCAGCAGACACGCCTACATTTATTATTAGAATTTTATTTGGTAGCAGCAATGCAATGTTTCATAGTTCCAATATAGAGCAAGACACTGATGTGCTGCAAAGAGAGTTTATACCTGTTGTTTATTTTACAATATTTTTTCCTACCCGGAAGTGGTCCGCTTGCTACTGTGAGTCATCAGCAGGCTCTGTAACGTTAGCCTCGGGAGTCGGGCTTATCGCTGGGGAAAGACCTCTAGCCGCCGGGGCCGGATGAAACACGTCCTATTAACAGGTTATGTTTGTTTCTAAGTGATTAATATGTTTCTCCGCAAACGCGACAGCACCGGTTCTGCATGAGCGTCACTGCCCCCAGAAAGCAGGCCCGCCCACAACACTCATGATTCGTTCTCCGATGCAAGGCTTCCAACAGCACCACCTAACGTTATGAAAAGATTTAAATAGTAATATTCTCAGTCTTACAGTAGTGAAACGGATTAAGACTGAGGGCTGAGTCTAGTAGAGGGTATGCTTGGCGTCCAAACTACAGTATAAAGACAAAGCTGTTGAAAGAGGATGAAATAGACATTTCATCCTCTTTTTTTATTTTCTTATGTCATCCATTTTATGTGAAGCACTGTGAACTGCATCTGTGTATGAAATGTGCTATACAAATAAACTTGACTTGACTTGACTCCCAAGCCGAAGGTCGGCGGTTCGTACCCACCCCTGGGCAAGCCCTTAACATGGGTTGCTGCAAGTACCACCTACACAACGCCGTCACATTAGCATTTAGCTGCTAGCCCAGCCGAGGCAGACAGGATCGGGGATTTAACCCCCGCAGTAAACGCACATCTGAACAGACGTCTATGTACCTGCTCTTGACTCCCCAACCGCATGCAGAACCGTCCGCTGGTGAGTCAGCCCATTGAGATGTTTTCTTCCTCCACCGTCTAGTCTCACGCACCAGCTGTAGTAACATTTTGTGGGCGTTCCCACACAGACTGACTGTATCTATGTGCTGACTGCTGTTGTTGACTCGGCCTGCCTGGAGTTGCAGCTCTCAACACAGAAGGGAGAAGTGCGGAGAAGAAAGGAGGGGGAGGGGCTGCTGGCTGCTGTAGTGTGTGAAGCGCTGTGGGACAGGCAGAGAGACTGAGGGGAGCCCTTGCTCCTTTCGTAACTGCTTGTCCACATATGATTTCATCATCTGCCCGGACCACAGTTCTTAGACTGTAGCGCTGCCTGCTGAAACCGCCAAGCTGTCAAAATAGGAGAGGTGTACGTATTTACAAGTGTCACAGAAACATTTCAAAACACCGACCAAAGCAGAAGGGTTCATTGCATCTCGGGGCGAGGTATGAAACCTCGATGCTGCTAATAAATAACTTTAATATAGAGTACCAATCATTCTGTCTTGTGCTGTTGTGCCCAGCCATCATACTTAACATCTCAAAAAGCAAAGAGCTGCTTGTTGATTTTAGAAAGGATACTCACACTAGCCTCCTTCCCCCTCTTTCCATCAATGAAGGAGTGGTAGAGAGTTTGGTTCCTGTTCGTTGTCAGTTGAGGTGATGGGTCGGTAGGGATTTTTTTTTCCAGTGGCAGCAAGGGATAGATAGGAAATATATATATATTTTTTTTTTCCTTAAAATTACAGCAGCAATGGATACTTTTTTCATAACATAGCCTACATGTACTCTACCACTGTGCTCTACACACGTTTTTATATGAACAAAATATTTAAGTCAATATGAATGCTTCAATGTTATTAAAACATGCTGATTTTAAATACTTTGAGCCGTCGAGGGCACAGGTTCTAGCTCTGCCGTGCACTTCAGTGCTAAATACCTGAATTGAAATAAAGCCATGACGCCACTGAGGAGCGAACCATTATTTCCATCAGTCTTTTGTGTTGCTGGCTGCCTTCGGCTCTGGTGAAATAAAATCGATCTCCTTGCTCAGCTTTAACATGACGGTGGTTTTCAATTGTTTTGAGAGAGAAAAAGTCCGCTCCTCGGGAATCCCTTTGAGTTGTGTGTAACTTCAGCTCCGCTAGGCCGGAGGCGGGGGTTTAGCGAAGCCGCGGTCTTGCCTGGGGAGTTGCCACCGGGGAAGTGGCTTCACTTCTCCCCGTAGCGTGACTCCCGTCCCCCGTGCAGTGCATGCATGTGAGTTTGAGTAACAACAAGTGATATCCATTCTCCTGGCCGATTGTCACATTTGCCCATGTACACTGTAGTGTAGGTCATTTAGAGGCACCAGTATTCCAGTTGAAAAGTTCCATGTATGGATTTAATTTTAACGTTGTACGTTATAGCCTACTTGGGCTTTGGGCGGAGGGCAGATATGCGGTCGCTATGGCGACCAGGTGTGGGCGGAGGTGAGTGAACTTGCTATGGAAACAGAGTCTATATATCAAGTAGAGACGAGTAAGCCCAGGTCGACTAGAGCTGTACTGTGCTGTTATATGTGGTGGAAATGAGCCACAAGCTGCTGAGTGGGGTCGACGGCTGGCGATATCCGTCCATTTGTCAGCTCTGTCCACTTTGCCGGCTGCTGATACGTGGGGGTACGGTGGTGCAGTGGTAAGCGCTGTCGCCTCACAGCTCGAAGGTCCTGGGTTCGATTCCCACCTGGGACGCTGTGGGCGCTGGAGTTGTGACCCCCCATATCCTCAGTGCCTACTGCCCAGGTGGGCTATCTCATCCAAAGGGCCTTTCTGTGTGGAGTTTGCATGTTCTCCCCGTACCCCCCAGGGGGTTCCTCCGTACATAACCCCTGACTAAAAACATGCAGAAGATCGTCATCCGACCAGTGACGACAACATCTGAAGTTGGTCCAATGATGGTCCAATGAAGGTCCCCAGGCGCTGGAAATAAATAGCGACCACTGCTCCTGGCCTGCCCCCTGGAGGAAAGGACAAGCCTGGATGGGTCAAATGCAGAGGACATATTTCACCAGCCACTGTCAGCATGAGTGTGTGTAGTGGCTGCATGCATGTGTTGTAGTGTGTTCGTGTGACAATAAAGACGGGCTGCCGTCTGAAATCGTGTTTTTTTTTTATCATTTTTTGATACGAATATACAAGGGCACTGTTTAACTTCCTGAAGCACATTTTCAAATGATTTGAACCCCAATCTCACAATTTTGGTTGGCACGCTAGTGCTGCATGGGCAGAGAAGCGACACAAAGCACATGTCCGTCATGCTCCCTGCCATTTTCGTTTTAAAGTATCTGTAGCGAAAAGCACCTTCGTGCAGTGGCAAACCCCGCCCCTTAGCGCCACCGTCAAATCAACAAGCTCATAAAATAAATTTGGGTCGCACGTAAATTGACAGGGTCGGTCGGAAACCGGAACCGAACAACTTTTTTTTTTAGGCCCGGTCACCTCCTTCCGGTTCCTCGGGACCACCATCCATGAATCCCTATCATGGGATCTCAACACCATTCTCAAGATCAGCAAATCCCATCAGCGACTCTACTCCCTTTATTTTTATTTGACCTTTATTTAACCAGGTTTGTCTCATTGAGATTGAAAATCTCTTTTTCAAGAGAGACCTGGCCAAGAAAGCAGCATAAAGTTACAGACACATTTTAACATAAACAATACAAACAAAAACATCTAAAACGTAAGAAAATACACATCCATTTACTCAGCAACAGGGTTGTATACAAGTTCATTATGGATCAAAACATTTGCAGACCTGGATTTCAGCTTCCTCCATATTTTTTTCCCTGGTTTTAAAAATACTCATAGGGACTAGCACCTGGAGGTTTAGTAGGCGTTGGAGTTCATTCCAGGCCAGAGGGGCAGACACCTGGAAAGCTTTCTTGCCAAACTCAGTCCTTGTCTTAGGTACAGTCAGCAGGATGCAGTTTTGAGACCTAAGCTGATAAGAACTATTTTCTTGTAAATTAATGCAGGAGCATAGATAAGATGGTAGTTGTCTCAAGATGGTCTTATAAATGAAAATAAACCAATGAGACATCCTCCGTAACGATAAGGAGGGCCAGCCTACGCTCATGTAGAGGGTACAGTGATGTGTCCGGGACTTCAAATTTGTCACAAACCTAAGTGCACCATGATACACTGTGTCCAGCTTTCACAACGCTGTCGCAGGTGCAGACATATAAAGAATGTCACCATAATCTAATATTGGCAAGAAGGTAGCCAAAACAAGCCTCTTTCTAGCCTCAGCATAAAAACACGCTCTGTTTCTGAAATAAAAACCTAACTTCAGTCTTTTTTGACAAGAGTGTCAATATGTGCTTTAAAAGTAAGATCATCATCTATTATAAAACCTAAATACTTATATGTCGACACTCTTTCAATAACCTTGCCCTGCGTAGTCATTATGCCTGGGACAATTGGTTCCTTCTTAGATTTGGAAAAAAACATAAGCTTGGTCTTGCCTGCATTCAAGACAAGCTTCAGCTGGTGCAACTGTGCCTGAACCATATCAAAGGCTATTTGTAGCTGTTCAAAAGCCCTTATTAAAGATGTTGCACAACAATAAATGACGGTGTCATCAGCATAAAAGTGAAAAGACGCGTCTGGCACATTTTTACCCACATTATTGATAAAAATTGTAAATAAAAGTGGACCAAGCACAGAGCCCTGTGGCACCCCCTTGTGGACAGTTAAGATATCAGAGAAAATTTCCATCAAACTTTACACACTGGGTTCTATCTGACAGGTAGTTTTTAAACCAGGCAACTGTGCAAAATCCATGGTGGTCATTAGTTGTAGTTTTCAAACATGTGAAAGTGAAATAATACTAATAATTATTAATATTATTGGCAGTGTTTCTCAAGGTAGGTGGTACTTGCGCCCCCCCCCTGCTGGTGGTACTTGATCCCTGGAATCCCAATGTTTAAATTATGAAATAAACCCAACTTTAAAATCAATTGTAAAACATGTTTATCTATCAAAATAATGCTACGAATGAAAATAAACTTGTGATCATTGAAATTGAGGTTTATTTTGTTGTCTTGAGATTTAGAAACAAATATTTGTTTCTGACGGACACTATACCTGTTGCGCATGCACAATTACCTGCCCGCCCCGCATGGTTACACAAGTGGTGAACAAAGACGAGGAGGGATGCTAAAGTGGATCAAAACGGGAGGGAATCGTAAAAGAGCTGTAGTAGAGGAGAGCAGCAACGATGAAGCACAGAGGTGAAGACAGCAGCAGTCAACCCAGCACAAGTGCAGCTGCTGCAGGTTGCACATAGGCTGCAGGTTGGAATAAATTTGCCTCCTGCGTGAACTGTGCATAGCTGAATAGACTGTATTTTAACGTCGGTCATATGGTGGTACTTGGAGAGCCAACTACTTTCTCAGGTGGTACTTGGTGTAAAAAGGTTGGGAACCACTGGGCTAGTCTATTTAGCAGGATCTCATGATCGACAGTGTCGAATGCCTTAGATAGGTCTATAAAAAGACAGACTCCATGTTGTTTGCTATCCATTGCAGCAATGAGATCGTACGGTAGGGCTGCTCGATTATGGCAAAAATCATAATCACGATTATTTTGATTGATATTGAGATCACGATTATTTAACACGATTATTGACATCATTGACATTGAGAACATCATGCATTTATTGACAACACACTGGCTTTTCTTTTTAACATTGGATGTCTTTGGATTTTAGATAAAATTGAAAATAAATAAATAAATAAATAAATAAATAATAAAAGTGCAAAGATTTAGAAATAAAATAAAAACTAAAATAAATATACAGTATATGTAGGCCTACTATGTTGCAGTGAACTGCCACAACCAACTGCAACTATTAATCTACATTCAATATGTTGGTAAACATCTGAACTAGTAGTCCTTAAACCTCAAATCTAACCAAATGAGAACGCTATTGAGTAACGTTCGTTTACATTAGGCTGCATTAAATTACCGTAATTTCCGCACTATAAGGCGCACCTGAGTATAAGCCGCAGCAGCTAAATTGACTGTTTGTTACATATATAAGCCGCACCGGACTATACACCGCAGGTGTTTTAATGTTTAATTACCATATGTAAGGGTTCGTGCACAGAGGGGATTGTCGGGAAAGAGATGGCTGTTTGAGGAAGCTCCCATTTATTAACATTAACATTACAACATACGGTAACATTCACACAACAACAAATATACGGTAATCAGCCTACCAGAAAAGTCATTAATCCTCGTCTTTATCTTTTAGGCTAAGGTGCAGTACACGGCTGTAACCAGAAAAGTCAAGTCATTAATCCTCATCTTCGTCTTCTTCCTGCGTACTAAAACCACCAAAGTCCTCATCTTCAGTGTCGGAAACGAACAGGCTCAGGGTGGCTTCGTCAGCCACTCTCCTCTCTCCTTCGTTGTCGCTCTCAAAACCAACGAACTCCTCTTCATCATGCAGCAGTCCAGCCTTTCGGAACCCGTTGGTGATCGTGGATGTTTTGACACTCCTCCACGCTGTCAGGATCCACTCGCAAACTTGAGTGAAAGTTGCTTTTCGCATGCCACCAGTTTTGGTGAATGATTTATCGCCGCTAGTCATCCACGCCTCCCACTGAACGCGTAGTGCCACTTTGAACGCACGATTGACACTGATGTCGAGTGGCTGCAGATGCTTCATTGTGCCACCAGGAATCACAGCTGGAATTGAGTTTGTGCTCTTGATGGCTGCTTTCACAGAATCTGTTATATGGGCCCTCATGCTGTCCAAAACGAGCAAAGCTTTTTTTTGGCGAAAGAATCCTCCAGGGCGCTTGACGTAGCACTCATTCAGCCACTCCTTCATTACGCTTTCCATCATCCACCCTTTCTTGTTGACTTTAAATGAGATGCCGTTCGGGATCTTTTCTTTTGGCATTGTGATCCGCTTAACAGAGATCTCCGTGTCTTATCAGCGGAGACCGTTTTGAGTCCTTACCCTCATCGTCGTAACACAGCCAGTTCTCCATCTTTTGAAGCATGATGTTAGATTACAACGAGCTAGTTGTGTGGCTTAGCCTTCCAAAATGTTGCCGTTAATTTTTTAGAATGTAATACATAGAATTGGGAACGTTACATTCAATTTCATTCAGACTGTCTTTCAGGCTCAATCGCTGCCATTTTTCCCCCGGGGCGAGGGAGCGAGGGAGGAGGGAGGGTGTTTTACAGTAGTAGCTGAGAGAGCGTAGTGGCACAGTGCTCCAATCAGGTCGCGAGGCACATTTTTTGCAACATCATCCAATCAGGGTCTCGCTCTCGTAATGTCTGTCTTGCTCTCGTTCTGCCTCATACCAACATCCATAGATTTTGGAGGTCCCCGAGCGCCGTTAGCTGATAAAATCCATAGATAAGCCGCACCGTTATATAAGCCGCAGGGCCAAAAAATGGGGAAAAAGCCGCAGCTTATAGTCCGAAATTTACGGTACTCATTTGGCAGATGGTTTTATCCAAAGCGACTTACGTTTAGGTTCATAATAGGCTATTGTTAATGTTTATCTGTGAGATCGTTAGCTGTTGAATGCATATTCATGCATCATATCAATGCGGTCGCATTGTAAAGAGTGTCCTGAATCGATGACTGTGTTGTGGCAGGAGTAACTAGATGGGACTTTGTCTTTTTGTTCATTTAGCGTTATTTCTTGGTCATAGACCACTTTGTGAGTGGATTTCAAGAGATTAAATAGAGGGAGAGGTCATGTTGCGGGGTGCTGCCACGACCGCGCATATCTTGACAGGTGAGTCAAAACTCGCATCGCAATTCTATGCTGTATATTCGCATCGCTCATCAGTTACACATCAAGAGCGATGCGAATATACAGCACGGAATTGCGATGCGAGTTTTGACCCACCTGTCACAGCCACAGACTTGGAACAAACAGTGCAAGATATGCGCAGTGTAAGGACCTTTAAACTCGGCGAAACCATAGTGTTTCCACCCCACATACGTTGTTTCACCTCTCTTCTCGACCAGCGGCTCTCTTTCTGTGAAATAAGCGGGGAGGAGAAAGCCTGTGGCTCTTCACACGACAGTCACAACTCGAGCTGGTGTGCTTTGGGGGAGGGGCCGAGCAAAGGAAGGGGTGCGCTTGATTTACAACACAAGACAGAACGAGAGAGACAAGAGCCGCAAAATCGTTTGATGTCAATTATCTTGTTTTCATAATCGTGGACAGCCCAAATCGTAATCTAGATTAAAATTTGATTAATCGAGCAGCCCTATCGTACGGTGTGATTTCCCTCGTGTGATTATATTATAGCCATTGCAGGTGCTGGCGGGCTGATGCTATCTTGCTCAATACTGCATTAATTTCAAAAATCTCTGCTCTGACTAGTTAGAATAAATAAATATATTAATATATTAATATTAACACGTTCACTGCCGTGGACGAGTTAACTCGTCAAAAAAACAACAACGGTTGACTGCCGTGGACGAGTTAACTCGTCAAAAAAAAAAAAAAAAAAATTGACGGTGGGACGTGGATCTAACCCTTTTACATCTCCTATAAAAATATGGGAGCCACCGAACGTGTATAACCCATTCCACCGACCCACTAAGTGGCGACAGTGCTCTCCAGACTAGAGAAAGCCGAGCCAAAACTGCAGGGAAAAGCGTGAGGAAGCCATTCTCATTCTGTAGAATGGTTTGGCGAAAACGCTTTCGCGCTGGCGCACAACGGTGGGGCACAACGGTGGGGGGTTCCAAAAATAGACTGGGTGCAACACACTTTGAAACACCAGCAGAAAGCCCAGAATCGCACGCAGATTCATCCCAGCTCACAACCGAAAACCCAGAAACGAACGAGCCCCATCCAGACTCGCCCGAGAGCGGCCGCCAGCAGCGCAGCACAGACAGGCAGCAGCACACAGGCAGCCTGTGACAAACGCTGCAAAGCCACCAGAGACACACCCACGGAGGGAGGAGTTTGAAGGAGAGGGGGGTGGGGGTGCTGTTATGGAGGAAATTACTGTTCAGAACTATATTGTTTAGATGTCTGATGTCTCACTGATGCCAAAAATAAATGGTTAAAGTGACTGTTCTGCCTGTTCTATCGAATTTCATAAAAAGGCATTTATCTCAGCTTTCATTTTCAGACGCTGAAACCATGCTGTATTCAACTGCTAATGCCTACATAACTACTAACTCTACAAACTAACTCTTTTAGACAGAGAAAGCACACATTAGTTCTTTTGTGTTCACAAAGTCCTAGCAGAAAATAATCCTTGGCTCTTGAAAGATGAGCCAGAATCCTCAAAAAAAACCTTGGCAGAAGCTACCTACAGGATTGAAAAAACTGTTGGCAGTGAATGTGTTAAACATACAAATTTCCAGAGTGACAAAGAAAATCCTTTAAAATTTTGTGATGGACCTGGTTGGTCTATCTGAAGGAAAGTGCAGGCTATCCTGGTGTTTCTACACTCAGATATGTCAGATATGCAGCATGTTACAACATGTGATAATATGATTCACATTCACTTTTCAGCAGCCCCCCCCCCCCACACACACACACTGACTTCCATAGTAAAGCTAAATTAGATAAATCAAACTTCCACATGCAGTATTGCTCTCTCCTCTGTTTATGATTAAGTGTTATACTTTCATTTGAATGTTACATTTGTTGGTTTAATAATAACAGGGCTAAAGAAAGCAATCCACTACCACCTCCTGTTTATTTGTGCAGTATACTTTTTTTATGTATATTGTTTCTGCTGGTTTCTGTGCTAGAAGAGGAAGTGTGACTTTCAGCCCTGTTTACCAACTCACAGAAATACAGGAAGTGAAGACAGGAAACCACTAGTGATGGTGAAATGAGCAACTTTCTGAAGCATTGTGGGTTTCTCACACACTGGGTCTAAAATGTGTTGAGCACTCAGAGCTTCATATGAGATGAGAAATATCACCCTCTGCTGGTGAACAGAGTGTAGCACAGTAAACAGATGACTAGTCACAGCCAGAGCCGTGTATAGAATCAAATGGTACATTATCAGCTTCATTTTAGCATTCAAAAGTAGAGCGAGACCCCTTCCTGGTTGTTCATTGGCTAATGCTTGCTCTGCTCTCAACGAAGGCGGTCGCTTTTTCTCGTCTCTCCCTCTCTCCCACTGCCTGGTCACTCGTCCTGACCGGGCTACTCTTCGAAACTATCTGAAGTAATCATGGAACTGATAAGCTGGTCTCTCAACGCAATTGACAAAAAAAAATCCACGAGAAGCGCTGGTTCAGGGGAACCTATCTGCCCAGACGGTACTTTTTCTGCGGGCTATATTATAGACTCATGGGAGAAGTGGCGGGTTGTCTGCCTGGCGGCATTTGGACATTTGCTTCTTGGATTGAGCGTTGCCCTAGTCTATCGGAAAGTAAAAATGATGGGAGCCATTCAAGAAAGCCCAAAGCTACCCGTCATGTTAAACATGTTAAACGAGGTGGGCCGAGCCGTGAGTACTCAGACTGTTATGACTTCTGATCAGAATCGCAAGATGGATGGTGCGATTTCTGATCTGAATCGCAAGATGGATCACATTTTGGAGAAATTCACTGCTCTGCATGGAAGTGCTTAGTTGGAGACCATGTCTGGAGCAGAAATCAATTGGAATGCTGTTTTCCCTCCCCTAACCAAACATCCTATCTTGATTCCGGCGCCCCCACTCGCTTGTTGGCCCGGCAAGGCCGCTCGCAAGAAACTCCCCCTGAAGATTCATTGCAATGTAGAGCTCTACACCTCCACCCCTCCCCCGCCCCTCATGGACACCTGTTGTTGACTTTGGTCTGGGCATTTCGAGGCTGTCTCCATAGCAACCTGCTGTGTTGTCGCGCTCTTCACCCGCCGCCGAGATTTGTGTCGTGACCCTGAAAGGAGCTTCAGGCTAGTGCTGCACGATTTGGGGGAAAGGTGCGATTAGCGATTAGGGTGGACAATATTGCGATTGCGATTGTGATTGCGATATAATAAACAAGAGGTATCTAGGGATGTGCCGGCATGAGTTTTTGACGGTATGATAACCTTGGACAAAAATACCACGGTTTCACGTATCACAGACTAAAATACATGAAATATGTTACAATTTAAAATATATTAAAACTAAAAAAATAAAACAACTTGAAATAAAATTATCTTTACAAAAAAATAAAACATTTTGAGACATTTGCCTGTCCCAAACATGTAAAAAAGAAACACCAGAAAAATAGAAACTGTGTTACAGCACATAGAAGATGGCTCAGACTGGCAAAGTTAGTTACATGTCTGTCGAGTAATACAATGATACACCCCGTTTATTTATTTTGTAGCGACAGATGGCCTTAAACGCCACACTCACGTGACGCTTCTTGAGAGAGTGGTGCGGTAACGTGCATATTTCTGCATACTTTATCGAGGGACCATGAAGGCGTCATGTGACAGGCTAAACGCTAGTTGAAGCCTGGAGGTGCTGCTGCTGGCAGCTGCGACAGTGTTTTGCTATCAACCTTGTTAATCTCGCTATATTCTTCATCACAGCGGGTCATTACCCACTGTGCACTAGTTCTGCATAAGCACCTGCAGCTCTCTCCTTATTTTACTGACGTTCTCACTAATCACACGGCTGTTTACATGCGTTTCTGAACGGCAAGCTAGTTATTAGCATAGCTAGCTGTTAGCGATCATGGATGTTCTCTCTCTCCCCCTCGGTAAAATGTAACTTTGCTGCGCATAACATTACTAATTTGCGGGAGTGCATGGGAGAAGCCTCCCGCTAGTGTTGATGCCCACATTGTGATGGCAGAGAAACGTGTGTTTGCTGCGTCGCGTGTAACGTTAGAGGACACACACACACACACACACACACACACTCAAAAAGACGTGAAAAAATGATAATAATCGCACACATCGCACGTGCTGACATCGCGATTGCGATTAGATTAATCGTGCAGCACTACTTCAGGCATACTTCACACATAAACACACAGACTCAAGGACTCATATATACACATACACAAACACGCACGCACGCACGCACATCCCACCCCATCCCACCACCCTCTTCCCCCACCCAATCCCCCCGCCTTCACACACTCCCCCTAGCTTTTTGCATCCTCCCCCCCCCCTTTTTTTTTTCTCTGACACATCCAAAACTGGCGCTGTATGTTATGGCAGCCTCTTGCGTTTGTTGATGAGCTAGTTGCAAAGGGTGCAGCGCACGCTGCGACTGGCAGCAGGGAGTAGACGGTCTTTTGGAATCTGTACATATTGCAACAAATGTATATGTATTGTATAATATTGAAGTGTGCCTTTATTACTCTCAAACTAGTAATAATGTTCCGAGTGTATCTTTTAATAACCACTACTGCCTGATGTAAACCAAAGTGCTCTTCTGGGACATGTATTAAAGTTGATTGATTGATTGATTGATTGATGAGTCATTCAAAAGTAGAGCGAGACCCCTTCCTGGCTGTTGTTCATTGGCTAATGAGTCACACATTTTGGTCCTCCACTGATGCCACTCTCTCTCTAAATTGCTCTGGTGGAGGAGGCGGATCCTACAGCTAACTAGTCTGTAGCTTGAACAGAGACATGGTAGACCCAGGCAGGGGATAGTTGTAACATTTTGGACATTTCTGTCTGTATCTTGGAGCTCTTTAAAGCCAGTGCATTCAAAATTGTATACAAACTAATTACATGTGTCTGCTATCATAGTGTAGCTGTTACCTCTGCAACACACACAGAAAATGCATGGCTTAGTCTCAAACACAACGAGTGAAATGTTACAATCCACCCCATAGTCTGGGTTAGTTGTAACACACCTTGGGGTGAAATGTAACATTATGAAGTAAGGATTAAAACAAAAACTTAAGATATTGAAAGCTTTTTATTTAACAATTACATTACTTTTTAACATACAGTAACTGGTGTGTGTGTGTGTGTGTGTGTGTGTGTGTGTGTGTGTGTGTGTGTGTGTGTGTGTGTGTGTGTGTGTGTGTGCGTGTGTGTGTGTGTGTCTCAAGTACTATGTTAGTTACTGTTATATAATCAAATTTAACAAATGTGCACCAACTGAATATTAGTGTGCTTAATTGTCTTGCACTGTCAGTCAGCTCTACACTAGTCTCTCCCCAGACTCAAATATTACGTTGAATCGCTGCGCTCCGCATACTACTGAGTCTATCACTTCACAGCCACTGCTGGGGTTTGGGGGCGCGTCTAGGGGGGTGAAATTGAATGAGTGACAGGTCGTAGCAGCAATGAGCGATGAGAGAGTGGTTCGAAAACTGGGCTGTGCCTCCCATGAGTGGGTTGAGAGAGAGATCTGCAGCATGCAGTAACATAGTGTATCAGACCCAGAGAGAGCTCTGCAGCATGCAGTAACCTAGTGTATCAGACCCAGAGAGAGCTCTGCAGCATGCAGTAACATAGTGTATCAGACCCAGAGAGAGCTCTGCAGCATGCAGTAACATAGTGTATCAGACCCAGAGAGAGATCTGCAGCATACAGTAACATAGAGGCCATTTACACCTGGCATTAACATGCGTTTTCTGCCATCAGATTGCAATCAGATTGTATTTGATCACTTCAGCCTGATTCCATTTACACCTGGCACTAACATGCGTTTTAGGTGAACAGATTGCAATCCGATTGCTCTCCAGCTCGAACGTCATCCCACGCACCCCCTTTCGTTTTGGCGGGCTTATTACAACAACACGGAGCAGAAAGAAGCAGACCTCACAAACTAATCTCCTATTCAACAACGACAACAGCGAGAACAATTGAAAGAATATGTTAGCCATCCGTGAAGCTGCCCTATTGCATGGGCTTTTGTTGGTTTTTCGTGGAAGAAGCCGTCTTCAACAGCTGAAATACCAAGAACGAAGGCAGAGGAGAAATATGTTTTATGCGGCTGCTTTTATTACAGCTGTTATCAGTGCCACCACTGTCAAGGACTATCTGGGTGCGGGAACCCAGTCAAGACTGGTGGGAGAGGATAGTGTTGGGGACCTTCGAGGATGAAGACTGGGTGTCAAATCTGCGTATGCGCCGTCAAACATTTGATTTTATTTGCGATAAACTGCGACCCAACCTATCCAGAAGAGACACGCAGTTGCGCTCGGCAGTACAGCTGGAGAAACACGTCGCGGTGACAATTTGGTTTAACGTTACAGCTAACGATAGCCTGGTTTAATGGGGAAACTAGCGTAAATATGTATTAACCTTAAGGTTACGGGTATAGCAAGTTGAGGGAGGATCACAACATACCATCTTTATCATTGACAATGTCAATTTAATTCCCGTTGTCCTGTCACTGGCACTGTTGGTGGAGTCCATGCTAGCGTTATTATCTTCAGAGTCGATGACGTCCCCTTCACCTGGACAAAACGATGGCCGATCACCTAGCCTTGTACCAAGACGCTGATTACATTACACTACATCTGATGTAGTGTAATGTAATCAGCGTCTTGGTACAAGTCTAGCCGATCACCCAGCATTGCATCTATTTCTTTATCAAAAGGACACGTTGCCCTGCCCCTGCTACTTTTCTTGTTCTTGTTCTTGGCCTGTCTGTAAGCCAGTTTCAGGTGTTTAATTTTTCGCTGACATTGTAGCCAGGTCCTGTTGTGGCCATTCTCTGCCAGTTTCTTAGCCACTACTTAATAAATGGGTCGGTTGCGATATGCACTGCCACGTTTAGCTTGTATACTTTCCTCAGACCAAATTGAAAGCAGACACTTGGTCTCCTCGTGACTCCATCCACGAGTGTCTTCATCCATAGCGTTAGTTAGTCCTTGCTGTTAACGTTAGCGTGTAACGCTAGCTCTGGCTGTGTTATTTCTTTGTGCTAACTAGATAAACTTTCGCGGCGTGCGAGGACGTATTTCCGTAATTTGCAATGTAGTTTTAGCAATCCAGTAGGTGGCGGTAAGGCAACATTTAAGGATGCCAACCGCCATAAAACTGCAAAGAAGATGAAGATTATGTATTTCCGTATGGTAGTTGCTGAATGCGTTTTGAGAGGACGCATTGCATTTACACTTGTGTTAAATGTTGTCATAATGCGTCCCTGACCACCTCCGGAGGTGGTTTGGCCGATCAGATTGCAATCCTTCTTCAATGCGTTTTGGGGGTGTTTACACCTGTATTTTCAAGTGATAAAATACAATCGGATTGCAATCTGATGGCAGAAAACGCATGTTAACTCATTCACTGCCAGTTTAGGACTGCCAATATTTAGCACAGGCCAAAGATTTTCATAATTGTTGGTCATCTTTCAAGACCCACAGTAAATTATCTATTAGCACCAGAGTGATTTGCAATACCTCAAAATGAAGATGTACGTCTCTGGGTTCACCAGGAAAAAAAAAGTGAGCTTTTAGCATGTTCTGTACTCTACTTATAGCCATTTATATACACCCTGTTTTCACCCAAAATGTCTCTCTGAGAAAAGAAATTGCAGAAAATGGCATTTATGTACAGCACACAATATCAGCCAGAACTCGCTCTCAATTCTTTTATTTTGAACTGTATTGACATCAGACATGTAAATATTATTCATTATGACACAAATGACAAAAAATATATATATATATATATATATATATATATGAAGTGCTTTTTTTACATTCAACAATACAGTTTGCTCAGTGTGAGTGAGTGTACAGACAGACACACAGACAGACAGACAGACAGACAGACAGACAGACAGACAGACACACACAGACACACACACACACACACACACACACACACACACACACACACACAGAGAGAGAGAGTCCACAGAGAGAGAGAGAGAGAGAGAGAGAGAGAGAGTCCACAGCTGCAGCTAGATCGCACCCCCCCCCCCTCCTTCCCCATCAGCGTTTTGCCTCCTCTGCTGCTCGTTTTCCTTCTCTCGTTCGGGCTGGGAGTGGGACGAATGCTGCGACACACACAGGAACGGGTCCGCGGCTTGGCTTTGGGACCAGGCGCTGCTGGAACCGGATCGATCATGTTCGTCACGGGTTTGACTAGGCAATCCAGGTTCGCCCTGCAGCAAGGCAGCAGTGCAGCGCGCCGAGAGGCGTTTCAATGGCGTTTTTTCCTCTGTACAAGGAAGCGCGTTTCTCTGTTTTTCCTTCTTTCCTCCTTCTTTCTCGTTTCAAACAACAGCTGCGGTATGTGTTTGATCGCGTGTTGTCGGCTACCCTTTGAGGATAGGGACCAGATGACATGTCAGAGGCTGGGAAAGTGTTTGCTGCACGCGCTGCTCTAATAAAACCAAAAACACGTCAAACACGTCTTTGGCGTGGATGGCTATTTCTGATAACACGTCAAAGACGTATTTGGCGGTGAATGAGTTAATGCCAGGTGTAAATGGCCTCATAGTGTATCAGACCCAGAGAGAGATCTGCAGCATGCAGTAACATAGTGTATCAGACCCAGAGAGAGATCTGCAGCATGCAGTAACATAGTGTATGAGACCCAGAGAGAGATCTGCAGCATACAGTAACATAGTGTATCAGACACAGAGAGAGATCTGCAGCATGCAGTAACATAGTGTATCAGACCCAGAGAGAGATCTGCAGCATGCAGTAACGTAGTGTATCAGACCCAGAGAGAGATCTGCAGCATGCAGTAACATAGTGTATCAGACCCAGAGAGAGATCTGCAGCATGCAGTAACGTAGTGTGACCCAGAGAGAGATCTGCAGCATGTAGTAACGTAGTGTATCAGACCCAGAGAGAGATCTGCAGCATGCAGTAACATAGTGTATCAGACCCAGAGAGAGCTCTGCAGCATGCAGTAACATAGTGTATCAGACCCAGAGAGAGCTCTGCAGCATGCAGTAATGTAGTGTATCAGACCCAGAGAGAGATCTGCAGCATGCAGTAACATAGTGTATCAGACCCAGAGAGAGATCTGCAGCATGCAGTAACGTAGTGTATCAGACCCAGAGAGAGCTCTGCAGCATGCAGTAACGTAGTGTATCAGACCCAGAGAGAGATCTGCAGCATGCAGTAACATAGTGTATCAGACCCAGAGAGAGATCTGCAGCATGCAGTAACATAGTGTATCAGACCCAGAGAGAGCTCTGCAGCATGCAGTAACATAGTGTATCAGACCCAGAGAGAGATCTGCAGCATGCAGTAACGTAGTGTATCAGCGTAAGAACTCTCATGGGTCTGGCGTCGAGACTAGCTCTACACTAACATTTAAACTGAACAAATGTGCACCAACTGAACTTTAGTGTGTCCGAAAAATATTACTTAAGGCAAAAGTAGAAACAAACATAACCTTAATCCAGCACTGCTACAGCATAACATAATAGCTAAACACATAAACAGGTAACATGATGAGGTTAACCAAACACAATACAACAAACTTAAGTCATTTACGCACACATGATAAGGAGCAAACAAGGATACCACTCTCAAAGGGTAACGAATACTGAGGGTTTAAATACAGACAAGGTGGCTGAATGTAATTAGTCCGGAGTGCTGGCAGGTGTGCATGGGTGAGTGAATCAGGGGAAAGGGCAAATGTGAGGTGAGGAGGATCATGGGAGTTGAAGTCCAGGGAGTCACTATTTTGTACAGTCAGTCTTTCTCTGCCAAGACTGAGTCATACTGAACTTCAAAGAAAACATAAATACAATTACACATTTGCTTGGGGTAGTTTGTACGATTTGTTCATGTGTTACAACTGACCCAGACACTTGTAGCCATAGAGACAGTCCGCATGTCTGGGAACGCCCATACAGGCCCTAGGAACACCCACAATAGCTGGCTCAGCCTGGCTGGGGGCGTGGTCAGGGTGGGGTAAAAACCCCCGTTCTATCCATTCAGCAAAGTTAGAATTTAGCTGATAGCCCAGCCCAGGCAGACACGATCGGGTATTTAACCACCGCAGTAAACGCACATCTGAGCAGACGTCTTGTGTTCTGCTCTAGAACCCCCAAACCTGTAGTTTAGAGCCGCAGCACCGTCTTTTGGTGAGTCAGCCCATGAGACATATCGGCGGTTTTACCCCACTCGCGCGCCAGCCGTTTAACATTTTGTGGGCGTTCCCAGACATGCAGACTGTCTCTATGAAGTAGCTTACCTTACAGCTACCAGCTAAAACATTAGCACTAACAATTTGCATGTAAAATAGCTACATAGACACATAATTAAAATGAGTTAAGTTTGATGAGTTTAACTACAAAGCAGGCAATGCTATCAAAAAAATAAATTAAGTAAAAATATATACTTTCTTACCTCAAAATTAGTTTTTTCCTCCTAACATTGGCTATATCTGCCACAGGCTGCTACTTCCTCACATGTGGACTAAGGACTAAACTGAGCATGTGCAGAGTGAATCAGGTGATTCATAACTTGCTCCTGATTGGAGGAATGGAAAGTGTTACAACTGACCCATGTTACAACTATCCCCGGTCTTCCACAGTTACTTGTGTAAAAAAACGACTCTGGTAAAAGTAGAAGTACTGATTCAACTATTTACTCAATTAAAAGTAAAAAAGTACAGGCTATAAAATGTACTCAATGAGTAAAAGTAAAAAGTATTTTTACCGGATGTTTCTGTGCAAAGCTACATGTAACTGAACCTCACATCATATATTAATAATATAATTTGAAGACTATTGAACTTAAAATATCCCCTACAAACGTGTTTTTATACATCTTAAAACTCTGTGCTGTAGTTTTTCCACAAAAACAGTCAAATTATCCCATTCAAATCCTTAAAATGACATCTATTCCTCCCTCATTCATATTTGCAGGATATATGAATATGCAAATCATTAACTCATTGAGTGCCAGCCACTTTTGGAGAACGGACGCTCCCAGTGCCAGAGTTTCAGAGCGTTTTCAGTGATATCTCGAGGCCCACAGAATATTGTGTGATATTACTATGTAAACACTGAACACGCACAATGAACGATGAGACTCTATTGTATAAGCAGCAAAAAAAAGTTTATTGATACCATTTTCCGTTCTTTAGTTATGAGCCGGAGAAGATAGGTTGTTTTGAGCAAAAAGACAGGTTTCAAATTAGAAGCTGAGATATTCCGCCTTTTGTGAAATGCAGCATTTCAAGCACATTCACTGAGTCTGAAGCTAATATTTTCTGATGTAGTGACGTGGTGTAGTTGTGTGGTGCCCTGCGTGCCCCACCCCCCTCTCCCCCCCTCAGCTGCAAACTCCTCCCCACACTAACACACAGCCTAACACGCACCCAGTCTATTTTCGGAGCGCTCCGTTTTTGTGCGCCGGCTCCCAGCGCGACACGGAAATGCCAAACTGGACTGCAGGGAAAGGTTTGGCCCTTCGGCGTCGGGTGCTGCCTTTCTGGCGGCTAATCGTGTGGAGAAACTATGCAGACAGACAGACAGAGGCAGAGGGGCTCAGTTGTGGGCGCGGATTGACTGCTGTTCGCAGCCACCGTCAGCTGCAGCCAGAGCAATCTATATGGCTCTGACTGGAGCATGAGCGGTTTCTCTTTCATCACGGGGGCTTTTTCCTGCTGTTTTCCTGACTTTTCTCTAATCTGGAGAGCACTGTCGCCACCTGATGAGTCCGTAAAATAGGTTATACACCTTCAATAGCCACAATATTTGTACAGGAGATGCACGAGGCTTTGATCCACGTCCCACCGTCAAAAAACGCAATTGACGACAGCTATCGTCATTGGCACTCAATGAGTTAATCACAAAAGTTGAACTGTTGGATACAAGGTGTCTCCTACTTTATTGAAGCCTCTGGAGCACATACAAACACTGAGTTTTGAAAACACAAGACAAGATGTAACTATACCCTGCTTGTCTTGTGTTTCTTTCTCTAGTGTCTGATCAGACAACTATTACGCCAAGTAAACAAGAGACTTGGAAAAAGAAAAAGCTACACTGCCAGAGCGTCTGGCTCGTTCGAGTCTGCAGTGTTGACAACTTCAACCTCACTTTCAGCGGCATCGCTCATGTTGCTGGTTCCTCTGGCTGACATGAACATCACTATTCACAGACGCAATTTCTCAGCGTGACCGAGTGTCCGTCTCTTGTCTTTCTTATGGCAGCGTTCTCACGTTTGGTGTGTGGTTCTGATACATCGATACATGATGTGGTCTGGTGGCTGGACTGTGCACTTCTTTTCCAGGTTATGTCAACGCCCCCTTAGGAGACTGTCTAGCCAATGAAGTTTCGTAACATTGACAGAGAGCCAATCACAAGCTGACATTTAGGGGACCGGACGAGTGCCATTCCATACTATTGGCGGAGCCTGGAATGAGCTATCTCTATTCATTCTGACCCGTTTCTTCTCTGTCTTTATTTAATCATTGTTGTTGTGCATTAAAACTAAAGTAACAAGCTTGTTTTGAAAATGTAAGGAGTAGAAAGTACAGATACTTGTGTTAAAATGTAGGGAGTAAAAGTAAAAACTTGTCAGAAAAATAAATACTCAGCAGTACAGATACCCGGAAAATCTACTTAAGTACAGTAATGAAGTATGGTACTTCGTTACTTCCCATCTCTGGACCCAGGTTCCTTCCACATGTGTCATGCACTCATGAAAGGTCAGCGGTAACGAGGTCAAAGTTGAAATAATTTGAAGTTGGAGCGCAGCGCTCGGTGGCAAATTTGAACGCTGTGTATTTATTTTATTTTGTGACGAGCTTGTTTTGAAAATGTAAGGAGTATAAAGTACAGATATACTTGTGTTAAAATGTAGGGAGTAAAAGTAAAAACTTGTCAGAAAAATAAATACTCAGTACAGTACAGATACCCGGAAAATCTACTTAAAGTCGAACTGAACCTGTTCGTCACGTGCATAATGAGTCCGTTTCAGACTGAAAACATAGTTTGTCTAAGATGACAGCTTGAGAGGCGGGTCATAGTATCATGTCGATGATTTTATTTGACAATTCTGGGGACTGGATTGGGCTTTGGCCAATCCTGGCGTGTTACGCCTCCAAATCGAGTGGGATTCAGTGTGTTGTGGCGCTCCCCTCGGGAAGAGCCTTTTGACGGGAGGAGTGGATGTCAGCGACCCGCAGGCAGCCAGCTGCCTTCGTGTTGCCGAGTGGAGAGTGCAGCATGTCGGCCTGGAATCTCCGAGGTGCGACCCCGCCCTGACAGCCAAGCTCTCGGATGCGCGCGCCATTATCGCTGCTGTAACGATACGATATCCCTGGAATGCGCGTTTTAACGAGCCAGTTACATTTCTTTACATTCTTAGGGATTATAGTTTTTGTTTTTTGTTCATGTTTCTAACAATTGGCCAAGTTAGTAGTTAGTTTATGGGATAGGAACTCTGCCAGAAGAGAAGCACTAGGCGCCATTTTCGACTTCATTTGGAAGAGAACATTATCCAGAAATGAAGATTTGATTGCCAGCTGCATGTTGTGATATGATTGGTTGAAATGGGGTAGACATTTGATAGTACTGGGGTGACGTCAGCAAACTGTAAATTACTGTTATCAATGAAATCTTGAAAAACAAACTTTTGATGTGAAAAAGTGTGAAAAACTAAAGAAATTAGATTGTTGTGATTTTCTTTGCAAACATTATTAAATAGGTGCACTGCATACCCAGGTGTTTGAACTAAAAGAAAAGAAAAGTCATTCTTGGGTTCAGCTCGACTTTAAGTACAGTAATGAAGTTTGGTACTTTGTTACTTCCCATCTCTGGACCCAGGTTCCTTCCACATGTGTCATGCACTCATGAAAGGTCAGCGGTAATGAGGTCAAAGTTGAAATAATTTGAACTTGTAGCGCAGCGCTCCGTGGCAAATTTGAACGGTGTGTATTTATTTTATTTTGTGACGCTAAGTGCAGGGCCGTAGCTAGCTATGAGGACGGGGAGGTCCGGACCTCCCCTAATATTTCAGCCTGCCAAAAAAAAAAAAAAAAATTTTTTTTTTTTTTTTTTGCAGGCCAGGCCAGGCCACTCACTGAACAGCAGGCCAGGCGCCGCCTACTGGTTTACTAGTGGTTTTATTACTTTATTCAGGTTTAAAGTGGGTGCATCTCATTGTAAAATTGGACTTGGCCCAAATTGGGCTTCAAACGGCCCAAATCAGGCTTCAAACGGCCCAAATCTGGCTTTAAACGACCCAAATAGGGCTTCAAACGGCCCAAATCTGGCTTCAAACGGCCCAAATTGGGCTTCAAACGGCCCAAATTGAGCTTCAAACGCTGAATAATGACATCACAACAGTATAATCCTAATGTTGATTTAAAATGATATATTACTCTAAATATGGCTTAAAAAGGGGGGAAAAAAACCTCAAATCTTTTTTCGGCGGCGCCCTAACGGGCGCCGCCGAATCCGCCTCCCCTTGCTGGACCTCCCCTATTTCGGAACCCTGGCTACGGCCCTGGCTAAGTGTAGCACTGCTGCTGTACCATTGTTTTCCCATGGAGAGCAGTGACGCCCAATGATATGCAGCAGCACTCTGCTCATAGGAAAACAACAGCACACCCGGGGGTGTTGAGCAGTTTTACAGGGGAGCATGTAGGGTTTTGTCCTTCATGTGACATTTTTGGCATTTGGACTTTCAAACATTAATCGTCCCTAATTAAAAATCTGGCTCTGCACGGTCGCACATAAGATGGCATAGCTGTGGCCCAACAGAATTTGCTCACTCACACACAGAGATTCTTATTATATTATTACTATCATGATTATTACTTAGACTACTCGACTCGATTTAGCACCTCTGTGGAGGAACGATATATAAGCACTGCAGTATAAACCGGAAATAAATTTTACACCACTAATTGACAGTATTATGAGCCACACAATAGAGAAGAAGAAAAAAGAAGAGAAAACTGCAAACAATAAAAATAAAACATTTGCCATTTACCCCCCTTTTGTTGTTGTTGTTTCATAGTCATGATTCATATCTTAGCTGGTTGGCTTGCTTCCAGGATTCAAACTTTATGTTCTGAAACAAATGAATGGGAAATTCACTTCCTGGAACCAGAGCCATTCAAAAGTGAGAACTGCCAGTCAGATGAGGGCACTATTATCTGCAAGCTCACAGTTACAGGATCAATAGTATGGTCAACTAATCCTATAATGTCTTCTCGTCAGGGAGCAACGATGGCGACACCTGTAGAGCTGCTCTTGGGAACTTTGGATGATTTGGGAGATGACGAGTTCAAGAGGTTCAAGTGGTTCCTGCAGCAGACTGGCATCCTAGACATCCCAGCCATCCCAAAGAGCCGCCTGGAGAAGGCAGACAGGCCGGACACAGTAGATCACATGTTCCAGACCTACAGCGAATACACTCTGGAGGTGACCAAAGAGGTTCTGAGGAAAATCCTCAAGAATGATCTACTGCAACGATTATTAAACACCAGTTCAGGACCCGAAGGTAAGTAATGGGACAATTATAAAATGGGACTTTATGCAAGCATGCATCACATAAAATGATTTGTAAGATATGACATATATGACAAAATTATTTAAAAACACTTTTTGCCAACAATGTATATAGAGTGTGAGTCCACAGTTAATCACGATTAATCGCACAATTAATTTGATCTGTTGTAAATCTACCTTAAACCGAGGTACCTTAAACCTGACATTTTCTTGTGCCAGTTAACAACACTTGAGAGCTTTGTGCAAACATACACTATTGCATGGGGAGTAGCTATTATCATTAGCTATTATCATTAGTATGGGTAAGTATTTGGCCATTGGTATTGGTATTATTGCTAGTAGTTACTGGGAATACGCAGTAACTAGTCTGTCTATGCTGTCTCTCTCAAATATATATATATATATATATATATATATATATATTTATATATATATATATATATATATATATATATATATTTCAATCATGAGAGACCAGTGGGTAAAGTTTAACAAGCGAGCTTTATTCACGAATGGCATGGCGGTTAGTTCTATGGCACGAAATGGCATGGCAACTAATTCTATTGCATGGCAGCATGGCAACTGATTCTTTGGCGTAATGACTCCGTGGTAAGATGACTCTCTTCTTGTGGTGAGAGAGGAGGGCATCTGCTCAGACTAGGATAGAGAATCCCCCCCTGTAGGGAATTCTTCAGGAGTCAAGACGTTGGTGGTGGACTGGGGAGGTGGGTGGGGCGAAACGCAGCTTCAGAGGAGGGGATACGACCTGCCCAGGTACAGCGACCATGGAGGTGAAGGATCAGGGAAAGAGGATGATGACGCGCTGTCGGGGTGTCACGATACACTAATTTCACGATACGATACCATACACGATATTGGGTTCACGATAACGATACGATACGATATTTTAACAATATTCTTTTTAACAAAAGTAAATAATTTTTATGTATTTATTTATCATTTATTTAAAGGAGAACTTACCTCCAAAACACTTTTTTTCAGCTTTTAACCAATATGACTTTGGGGGTGATGTGTGAAGAATGCTGGTCAAAATTTCCACATTTGTGACCAAACTGTTGCCATTCTGCCATTTGTATCATTTTTCAGCAGCATAACTGGCATAAGCGCCCTGTAAGGGTGGAACACTGCTTTTTTTTTTTGCCCGCAAATGAATGGGATATTTGACACGTCGTGACGTCACGATGAACCAAAGACTATGGGATTTCAAGATAGTTACTCCACTACTCCCCCTGTACCCTTTCGGCTCCTCACAACTCCAAGCCTATTCCCATGATGTCACAAGCATTTTCCTACCAATATGGTGCTAGTAGCTACAATACAACCAGCTCATTGGACGTTTGTGTCACTTGACCAGTTAACACTAGAACCGCCACTGTGGTCAGTGGGACCGTTTTGATATTTTCAATGCATGTAACTATATTTCAATAAAAGATATGACCCTGCCTGTCCATGACTTTTCCTAAATATGTGTTTTTTACTATCTATCTACGTTTTAAAGTTGTGTCATGAAAGGCAAGAGAGTAATAATAATTTAATCCTTGGAGCGCCATCGCGGTCACAGAGACCAGTGCAGTTTGTGAATGGAGAGTGTAGCCTATAGCGCAGCCAGTGCACTTAGCAGCATCATATCTCTCTCCCACTTTCCCCATGCAGATCCCTCTCTCTCTCTCTCTCTCTCACACTCACTCTGCTGCTTGTAGGGAGCCGATCTCTCTCTCTCTCTCTCTCTCCCCCTCTGCCTGCTTGCTCTCTGTGCTCAGAGCAGAGAGAGCACAGTCTGACATTTCCGCAAACAAATCTCATCACAGTTTAGCGCACATGTAAAATATAACGCTATACTACGACGTGACAACGTGACAACGCTGCTCTAAACACATCGGCTACTAAAATATATTTCCCTGCATCTCATACTGAGAGATTAGATCGGTATTGAGTTTGGACAGACTGAATCCTCCTGGTCCCATGCAGGAGCCTGTTTCGCCAGCCAGGGTCTGGGAGGAGGGAGGCGGAGAACGCAGCCTGCAACTGCGCTGAGAGGAAAACTTTTGCACAACTTTTAACAAGAATCACGAAAAGCCCCCAAACTAAAATTAAAAAGGGACTTTGTGGCAAGTTGGACGAGGGAATGACGTGGAGAAATCTCACATTGTGTTACCCCAGAGCGGGGGGTTTGTCCTATTGTGCGGTGTGCTGCGGTAAACGAGCCTCGTGTCACTATGCTCTTATCGATAGATAGACGCCACACACACACATGGAGAAAAATAATTAAATTTCTATTTCGCCACTGAATTACCAAATTGATATTACTTTCAACCATTTTGAGCAACGCTGCTTCCATACAGGCTACCAGCGTTGGCTAGTTGTTGATATTTATAAAGATATTGCTCCTCTCAAATAAGTTATTTTCGAGGCGGTGGGCAAACTGTAATGGCGTCGATTTCCGGAAAAAAATCTTGACTTGAACACAGCCAAAGAGTTTAGTATAGACAAGAGCATATGTCATTTCTTGGTTTTTTCCATAGGTATTTTCAAATCACTGTTCTGATACATATCTAGGGGGTAAGTCCTCCTTTAACCATGTGAGTCCCATTGAAATCGAAACCTCTTTTCAAGGGAGCCCTGGGAAAATACTGGAAAAATAGTCTTTCATTTGAAATACACAAAATACAAAACAAATGCTGTTTTTGGAAATTGTTATTATAATAACTATAAAACAACATGGAAGATAATGCTTCTCTTGCAATAGAATGTGTCACACTGTCACAAACTAAATGTTTGTTGCATGGTGAAAGAAAAATAAAGTAATCTATTTCTTAAATAACTCATGCTCAATGGTCCCTAAACTTATGTACCCCTTGAGCTGTTTTGCCATCCCAGTAGTAGTCTACCCCCTCACTCGTGCGTGTTGATTCTGCTAAATTTGTTCTATTATTATTCAGGAGCAAAAAAAAAAAAAAAAATTTTTTTTTAACGATATCATTTTTTTCTGACGATACGCATATCGTGACGTTTCGATATCGCGATATATCGTGCGTCGAAATATCGTGACAACCCTACGCGCTGAGCATGGCTATATGTACTGCCACCTCATAGCCTCCGCAGTGACGTCAAATTGGCATGTTGACAGGGGCTGATTGGCTATTGAGGATGGGGTGATGAGTCACACGTCATAACGGACGTCACACTAGGATTACACTTGACTAAGGCTGGGAGCTGATGCCTATTGTGATGTGAGGTAACATGACTGGTCTTCATCTTGAAACTAGGTCGAGACCAACATATATATATATATTACAATCATCTGTCTCTCTCTCTCTGCCCTCAGACCGTGGCAGAGAGAGAGAGACAGGCAGAGAGAGAGAGACAGGGGGAGATAGAGAGAGGGGGGAGAGAGCTGAGACAGCTGCTCTTACCCCTACTAATGATAATAGCTAATGATAATACTACCCATGCAACAGTGCATATTTGAACAAAGCTCTCAAGTATTGTTAACTGGCACAAGAAAATACCAGATTTAAGGTACCTCCGTTTACGGAAGATTTAGAACCGATTTAAAAAAAGAGTGTGATTAATTTGCGATTAATCGTGATTAACTATGGAGAATCATGCAATTAATAGCGATTAAATATTTTAATCGATTGACAGCCCTAAATGAAATGTATATAGAGTGTGAGTCTACTTTCATTAGTATATGTCCAGACAATAGATTTGTGAAGAGCGGCAGGCTGCCATTTTAGTATAGAAAGTATCTGGTTGTTCAACACAAAAGTTGCCAACACAAACAATAAAGCACAGATTGTAGGAATTATCAGCACAGTGGAAAAGTGTCTTTAGAGAATCTGATTGGTTGCATCAAACTCCCTGTT
The DNA here is from genome assembly GCF_964638095.1 of Poromitra crassiceps. Lineage (NCBI taxonomy): Eukaryota > Metazoa > Chordata > Actinopteri > Beryciformes > Melamphaidae > Poromitra > Poromitra crassiceps. The sequence continues at coordinate 37,053,415 of NC_139633.1, read as the reverse complement.
GCATGACCCTCACCCTAACTCCCTGTTGAGTAATAATAACTGACTGTACAACAGCTTATACCTTCAACTCCATTAAACGCCAGGATGAGCTTACTAAATAAATTCATGTTTAGAATATGGACATTTAACAGGAAATATTAGCATTACTCATAATTACTATACCATTCTCTCATTGTTGTCTGTTCATTCAGAGACGCTTGCCGAGTGCCGGAGTAAACACAAATCCAACTTGAAGAAGAAGTTTCAGCGTTTGTTTGAGGGAATCACAAACTCAGAAAAGTTGGTACTTCTGAATGAGATCTTCACAGAGCTCTTCCTCACAGAGGAAGAGACTGGAGAGGCCGACAATAAACATGAAGTCAGACAGATTGAAACGGCATCCAGGAAACCACTGAGCCCAGAAAACACAATCAAAAGTGAAGACATCTTTAAACCCTTACCTGGAAGAGATAAACCAACCAGAACAGTGCTGACAAAGGGAGTGGCTGGCATTGGGAAAACAGTCTTAACACAGAAGCTCACTCTGGACTGGGCTGAAGACAAAGCCAACCAGGATATGCAATTCATATTTCCAATCACTTTCCGAGAGTTGAATCGGCTGAAAGATAAACAGTTCAGCTTGGTGAAACTTCTTCACCACTTCTTTCCTGAGACCAAAAAAGCAGGAATCTGCAGGTTTGACAAATTCCCAGTGATGTTCATCTTTGATGGACTGGATGAGTGTCGGCTTCCTCTAGACTTCAAGAACAATGAGTTCCTGGATGATGTTACAGAGTCGACCTCAGTGGATGTGTTGCTAACAAACCTCATCGAGGGGAATCTGCTTCCGCTTGCTCACATCTGGATAACCACACGACCTGCAGCAGCCAGTCAGATCCCTTCTGAGTACGTTGACATGGTAACAGAGGTGAGAGGCTTCAATGACCAACAGAAAGAAGACTACTTCAGGAAGAGATTCAGAGATGAGGAGCAGGCCAGCATAATCGTCTCCCACATCAAGAATTCACGAACCCTCCACAACATGTGCCACATCCCAGTGTTCTGCTGGATCACTGCTAAAGTTCTGAAGCATCTGTTGAACACTCGTGACACAGAAAACCTGCCCAAGACCCTGACTGCGATGTACATCCACTTCCTGGTGGTTCAGTCCAAATTGCAGAACGTCAAGTATCATGGGAAAACTGAAACAGATCCGCACTGGACACAGAGCAGCGACATGATTCTCTCTCTGGGAAAACTGGCTTTTGAGAAGCTGGAGGAAGGCCACCTGATCTTCTATGAAGAAGACCTGAAACAGTGTGGTATTGATATCAAAGCAGCCTCAGTTTACTCAGGAGTGTTCACACAAATCTTTAAAAAAGAGGAGTGTGGGATGTACCAGGACCAGGTCTTCTGCTTTGTCCATCTGAGCATTCAAGAGTTTCTGGCTGCTGTTCATGTCATGGTCTCATTCATCAACACTGGTGTCAATCCACTGTCAGAAGCCTCCAGGTTGTCTAGGCTATTCAGAGACAGATCAGCAGTAAAATATCTCTACCAGAGTGCTGTGGACAAGGCCTTACTGAGTCCAAATGGACATCTGGACTTGTTCCTCCGCTTCCTCCTGGGCCTTTCACTGGAGACCAATCAGGCTCTCCTACAAGGCCTGCTGCCACAGACAAGAAGTAGCTCACAGACCAATCAGGAAACAGTCCAGTACATCAAGAAGAAGATCAAGAAGAATCCCTCTGCAGAGACAAACATCAATCTGTTCCACTGTTTGAATGAGCTGAATGACCGTTCTCTAGTGGAGGAGATCCAACAGTACCTGAGATCAGGAAATCTCTCCACAGTCAAAATCTCCCCTGCTCAGTGGTCGGCTCTGGTCTTCATCTTACTGTCATCAGAAGAAGAGCTGGACGAGTTTGACCTGAAGAAATACTCTGCTTCAGACAAGGCTCTTCTGAGGCTGCTGCCAGTAGTCAAAGCCTCCAATAAAGCTCTGTAGGTTAATAACTGGGTAGATCAAATATATTAAATAAAATATATATACATTTTTAAATGTGTTGTATATCTCTCTCACCAATTCTTCTTCAGGCTGAGTGGCTGTCAGCTGTCAGAGAGAAGCTGTGAAGCTCTGGCCTCAGTGCTCAGCTCCCAGTCCTCCAGTCTGAGAGAGCTGGACCTGAGTGACAACATCCTGAAAGATGCAGGTGTGAAGCTGATCTCTGCTGGACTGAAGAGTCCACACTGTAGACTGGAGACTCTCAGGTCAGTATTCCTCTTCGTGTTCAACAGACAACCATTTAAATCCTGCTTTACATACACGTTAATATCAGCAATTATCACACGGCTTTGTTGAATGCTTGATTCTGATTGGTCGATCACAGCATTCTACAGTCTGTTATTTCTGTGTATCAGACCATTGCTTATAACAGACAATTCTGATGACAGACTCCGGAGGCCGTGGGTCATATCAATCTGCAGAAAGAAGTCCAGTAAATGCTGTTTCTTTAATAATCAAATTAACAATGGGAGTGCCTCTCCTAGTTACATTTTGATTTCTTTAGTTAGTAACCGTGTAATAAGCTGGATGATGTACAGCTCACATAAACACATATCATGTAGAGGATTATCTCTGTTCATGTCATTTTAAAACCAATTGTGAATCCAATATTTAGCAAGACTTCCTAGTCTATGTGAATTACTTTCCATGATATGTGAATTACTTTCCATGATATGTGAATTACTTTCGAATTACTTTCCATGATATGTGAATTACTTTCCATGAGGACATTTCATTGTTTCCTCTCCTTGGATTCAGATTCAGATTCAGATTCAGATGACTTTATTTATCTCAGAAGGACAATTCATTTTCACAGCCTACCCAACACCTTAAAAGCTCACAGGCGAGGAACAAATACTCCTGACAGACATGACAAGACATAACGTAACAGCATGACATAATAAACTAGAACGAATGCAACGCGGACTTATGCCTCCGCCATTAGTTCATTCTAGAGTCCAAATCGCCATTTGAGGCAAATTGGAAGAAATTCTGTCAAGGCGCTCCTGAGATGTTGCGTTACAGAGTTTGGAAATTGGGTGTGTGAGGTCACAGTGACCTTGAACTTTGACTACCAAAATGTAATCAGTTCATCCTTGAGTCCAAGTGGACGTTTGAGGCAAATTCAAAGAAACTCCATCAAGGCATTCCTGAGATATTGCGTTAACAAGCTTGAAAATGGCATTCGAGAGGTCACAGTGACCTTGACCTTTGATCACCAAAATGTAATCCGTTCATCTTTGCCCCCAAGTCGACGTTTGAGCCAAATTGGCAGAAATTCCATCAAGCCGTTCTTGAGATATCGCTTTAACGAACTTGGGAATGGCAATAATACGTATTTATTAATGGTGCATCTATCATTTACAAAGTATGAGAATACAATAATTAAACACATTAGAGATTAGGTTATTAATCAGGAATAAAATGTTTATAACTGTGTTACTAATGCTTAGTGATGTATGAATAATGCTTTATAAATGATGAATTCATGATGAATTATGTATTTAATAATGGTTTATTAATACTTTATAGTGTATAGTTATTATAAAGTGTTACCACATTGGGTGCTGCTCAGTGATTTTCACTGCACAGTGAGGTTATCGTTTCACAGCACACTGTGGGATATGTCGCTAGTAATCACAGTAACGTGAACGTTCACAATCATGACCACTAATCATTACATAATGTTAGGCAAACAACAGATGACTAAATAAATGGTTAATGATAATTGAATGACAGCAATAGCCAATGAGCTGCATTGAGTCATTCGGTTAGAAATCCATGGTGCATCATGAGAATACGGCACTTTAACTCATTCATGGCCAGTTTAGGACTGCCAATATTTAGCACAGGCCAAAGATTTTCATAATTGTTGGTCATCTTTCAAGACCCACAGTAAATTATCTATTAGCACCAAAGTGATTTGCAATACCTCAAAATGAAGATGTACGTCTCTGGGTTCACCAGGAAAAAAAAGTGAGCTTTTAGCATGTTCTGTACTCTACTTATAGCCATTTATATACACCCTGTTTTCACCCAAAAGGTCTCTCTGAGAAGAAAAACAGGAGAAAAGGCGATTTTTGTAAAGCACACAATCTCAGGCAGAACTCGCTCTCAATTCTTTTATTTTGAACTGCCTGGCAAGCTTCTGGTTAGCAACACCGCACTGCTGACTCCCCAGTCCTGGGTGATGTAGTGGCAGGTGATGGTCACGTAGTTTTCGGTTGTCATGGCAGTCCAGCTATCTGTCGTCAGTGCAACCTTGCCGCCGGTAGATGTAACGTCAGCTAGCTCTGCTAGCAACTTGGACTTAGCATCACCGTATCTCTTCTCAAAGTGCCTGGTGATTGTGCTTCGGCTTGGGATATCGTATGCTGGTTCCAGGAGGTGCATCATTTGCTTAAATCCCCTGCCTTCAACCATAGAGATAGGCATCATGTCTTTTTCTATAACCCCACAGATCGACTGGGTTATTTTCTCTGCTCGCCGTGAGTCACAACTTTTCCTCTTAAATGCTGAGCTGATGGTGGGTTGCTCTAGCGGAGATGAAGAGGAGCCAGCCAATTTATCTGAATGAACACCGTTCAAGTGATAGAGCAGTGCTGTCGTTGTGTTGGTGTAGCTGTACACCGATTCACAGTGTTTGCATACGGCAGTATCTTCTCCTTTCTTATCAAAATGTTCCCACACAACGCTTCTCTTCGCCCTCTTCATGGTCGTTGCAACTGTGTGGGTTTTCCTATTCTATTTCAGACCAATCTTAAAATGGCTGCCTGCCACCAGGTGTTCAGAGTTTACTGCGCCTGCGTGATGTGTCTGAAAAGGGCTATAGTAATACCATTGCGCCCTCTGGTGGATCATTAAGAAATTATTTGAAAACACCATTCTACTGTCAGAAATCAGAACGCAAGTTGCTTTTTGTTTTTGTTTTGATCGAGTAATTTTTCTTTGCTCGAGTAAATCCTTAACAAGCAATTAATTGAGTTTCGATTAATTGTGTGCATCCCTAAGCCCAACCAAACGCTGCTGTATACACTGGCTTTGTTTTGTTTGTTTCTGACATTGTCTGACATAAATAGATAAAAAAAAAAAATTGAATTGTCCCTGGGCTGCAAACTCATTTAAACTGTGGAGATCAAAGTGATTTCTGTGGAGAGTAATGTTAGCGTTACTGGCAGGCTCTGTTCCCCCGAGACGCTGTTTCTAACTCGGCATGAGAGCGCGCTCGAGGTCGCTGCTGGAGGAGCCGGCTGGAGGTATGTGCGCATGGCCGTGTGCTCCAGACGGTGGGAGGCTTTGCGGAGCTGCACACCGTGGAAAAAGTGCATCAAACTCAGATTGATAATCCTCTAACTTCATTTGAGCTTATTGAGGTAATATATTAATATTGTAACAACAGATATTACAGATATAACGTCTATAATGAAGACGTGCCAACTTTGATGACGTGGTGTCCAGTATTTTAAGAGCAGAGGGTTTTTTCATTTCCTGGAAAGTTGCTGTTTTGGAGATGCGTGGTTTACATCGGACAGCGACGATATGTAATGTTACACAAACACGCAAAGTTCAAATTAAGCAAATATTGAATTAGTAGATGGGGTTCCTCCATATTTTGTGTAAAGCCAGAGAGTATGGAATACACAGGGAGAAGAGACCCACATGTATGATAATAACATTTCAGCAAGTATGAAGTTGATTTAAAAAATCCTGCTTTAATTTGTGCTGTCCAGCCCTCCCACAGCTCATCAAATATGGCATTCACATAAAAATATTTGCAAGACATTGTTGAGTGACACTCTCTCCCTCTTTCCCTCTCTCTCTCCCACACACACACACACTAGGGATGTCACGATACCAAAATTATGAGTTCGGTACCGATACCTGCCTAAGTATCTCGATACCGATACTCAAACGATACCACGGCAAAAACCTAAAACATCAGGAAACATGTGCCCAGTACTCTACTGAGCACATTTTCTCCCTTTCTATTTGTTTAGCAGAACTCTGCCAAGGTGTATTGAGTCATTTCATTTTGTGTTCAGTCTACTTTAGTAGGCTATGTGGGCTAATAATCCTGGGCTTCTAAATGTGTTTTATTTTGGCACAAGGAAGGGATATTAACATGTTGTCCTGTGTATTAATGAATGTCATTATGTTTCTTATTTGCATGCACAATAAATAGGCTATTGAAATATATGCTATGGTGGTGGTTTATTATATGGTGTAATTTTTCATGTCAGGTGTGTTTTTGACAATTAATCACTATATCATTAATAATTGGATTATTGTAAATATTAGTATGGGGGACATGGGATTGCTGCATGCCATGTAAGGGTTTAATGACACTCTATGGCCTTGATTTAATTATTTAGTACATATTTGAGTCAGGGCCATGGTGTTATTGGGGCTTTTGCATTATGCAGTGGTCTGATGTCCCCTAGGTAGGCCAATTTTCAGAAAGTTGGCAAAAGAAAATGCGGTAGCCTATTATCCACGTAATGTTCCACTCACTACCATTATGCCTAATATCAGGAATGTTGAAGAGGAGGGGCAATTAATTGACGTGATTAAAAGATCTCCAGACGCCGCCAGGCAAACCCTCAAACGAGGGAAATGAACCCCGTTCTCTGATGTGAAAACATCCTAGCCTGATATTCAGACTGAAGTGGAGGGAATCATGATGGCTTGGTGACAGAGAGCACACTGCTGTCTGCCTCTGCGGAGCAGCTGCTAACATTACACGTGTGTGCATTTGTCTCTCTATGAAAAACATCACATAGCCGTTCATGATTATACAGAGGTACGTAAAATGTATTACCAGACGGCACTCTTCAATTCAGCATATATATAATCCACGGAGAGGTTACAGTAAGTGAATAAAATGTCAATTCTGGATGTGAGTCATCTATTATCCCGCTCTCTTGCTCGTTAAAAGTGCATGTTTTTGAATGCAGTTTGGTTACATCATCCGCTCGTTGCGGCTCCCAGAGGTTTGGTGAGCGGCGCCAACAGCGCCGGTCGCACACTGACGCAACTCATGACATTTTAAAAAGTATCGGTACTAAATTAACGTGGTATAGTACCGTTTTTAACGACAGGGTAGCGCGGTACCATTGTGGTACCGGTATATCGTGCATCCCTAGACGGCGGGAGGCTTTGCGAACTCAGATTGATAATCCTCTAACATCATTTGAGCTTATTCAGGTAATATATTAATATTGTAACGACAGATATTACAAATGTAACGTCTATAATGAAGACGTGCCAACTTTGATGACATGGTGTGCAGTATTTTAAGAGCAGAGGGTTTTTTCATTTCCTGAAAAGTTGCTGTTTTGGAGATGAGTGGTTTTCATCGGACAGCGACGATATGTAATGTTACACAAACACGCAAAGTTCAAATGAAGCAAATATTGAATTAGTAGATGGTAGTGATGCGCGGGTCAGGGTTTTTTAACTCATTGAGTGCCAGCCACTTTTGGAGAACGGACGCTCCCAGTGCCAGAGTTTCAGAGCGTTTTCAGTGATTTCTCGAGGCCCACAGAATATTGTGTGATATTACTATGTAAACACTGAACATGCACAAAGAACGATGAGACTCTCTTCTATCATCTGCAAAAAAAGTTTATTGATCCCATTTTCCGTTCTTTAGTTATGAGCCGGAGAAGATAGCTTGATTTAACCAAAAACAGCAATTTTTTTCTAGAAGCTGAGATAATGAGCCTTTTGTGAAATTAAACATTTCAAGCACATCACTGACTCTGAAGCTAATATTTTCTAATGTAGTCACACCTCAAAAATAATTTCCTTCAATAAAACAGTGAAGGCCAGGGAATTTTGTTTGGCAGAATAATATTTTTTAGCTGCAACCAGCAGCGCTGGCCCCTGCGTGCGCTGCTGGTTGCAGCTTCTTGCTGGTCTTGATTTGCTGCTGGTGGGCATCGGATATTCTGGCTTGCGTTTGCCAATCCTGTCCTGCTGTCTGGGTCTGTCTGGGTCAGTGTTGTGTGCTGCTCTGCGTGCACCCCCCCCCCCCCCCCCCCACTGCACACTCCTCCTCCGTATGGGAGTGTCTCTGGTGGCTTTCTGCTGCGTTTGCTGTGCACAGTGAAGGGTGCGCGACATCCAGCTTTTTTACAGCGTTCCGCGTGTGTTTGTCACCGGCTCCCATGCTTCCAGTTGAGAATAATAACAACTCCACGGCTGATCATGCGGATGTGCTGTCGCAACGGACACGGAGGGGCTCAATTGTGGCAGCAGATTGGCTGCTGCAGGCACAGCTACAGTAATGTTATGCTTCATGCATATCGATGCATACGGATGCGATGCGATTTCCGTTTCCCCAACGACTTCTTCTTTGTTTTTTCCTCGCCTTTCTGTACTCTGGAGAGCACTGTCGCCACCTAAGGGTTCTGTAAAATAGGTTACACGCCTTCATAGCTCCCATATTTGTACAGGAGATGCCTGATGCTTTGATCCACGTCCCACCGTCAAAAAACGCAATTGACGAACATACTCGTCCTTGGCACTCTACGTTACTAAACGAAATGACGAACATGCTCGTCCATGGCACTCAATGAGTTAAGGCCCGCCCCAACCCAACCCGTCATTGGAGCCAGCCCGCCCCGCCCAGCCCGTTAAAATATCTGAAAATTCCTAACCCAGCCCAACCCAGCAGCCCGCAACGGCCAATTTAATGTACCGTAAATTCCGGACTATAAGCCGCGGCTTTTTTCCCGTTTTTTGGCCCCTGCGGCTTATATAACGGTGCGGCTTATCTATGGATTTTTTCAGAAAAAAAAAAAAAATACAAATAAAATCTCTCTTTTTTAGCACTCTTTCTAACTATAAATCCACTTCTGTTTTAATTTCCTCTCTTGCCCTCTTTTCACCACACCGCGGACACTGTGTGCACTGTAAAAATAAACAACGGTGGTGTTGTGTTATGTTGTTTTGTTGAAATGTTACGGTAATACGGTAAATGGGAGCTTCCTCAAACAGCCATCTCTTTCCCGACAATCCCCTCTGTGCGTGACCACTTACATATGGTAATTACGGTAAGCAAACGGCCACTCGGCCATCAACTCCCTCCCCCGACTACCAGGAGAAAATCACAAACTTCGGCGAATTCACACAAAGGAAGATCAAGGAATATTCACAACAAGACGAGCAGTAGAAGCAACACTCTCACTTACCATGGGGAAGGTATGCAGAAATTCACACGACGCAGCTTTCAAGTTGAAAGCAGTCAATCTCGCATTAAAAGAGGGAAACAGAGCAGCCGCGCGTAACCTGGGCATCGATGAGTCAATGGTGAGGCGTTGGACGGTGCAGCAGGAGGAACTGTCTCAGTGCAAGAAGACCAAAAAGTCCTTCAGAGGTCATAAAAGCAGATGGCCCGAACTTGAAGATTCCCTTGAAGATTGGGTGTTGACCCAGAGAGCAGACGGCCGAGGCGTTTCCACGGTGCAGATCCGACTGAAGGCCAAAACAGTCGCCACCGAAATGAAAATTGAACATTTCATAGGTGGCCCATCTTGGTGCTTCCGATTCATGAGACGAAAGGGACTGTCCGTCCGGGCGATAACTACTGAACAACTCCCTCCCGACTACCAGGAGAAAATCACAAACTTCGGCGAATTCACACAAAGGAAGATCACGGAATATTATAGGAGTGTGAAAACATCCACAATCACCAACGGGTTCCAAAACGCTGGACTGCTGCGGGATGAAGAGGATGACGCCGCCACAGCTGACGCTGAGGGCCGTCAGAGGCTTCAGAGGCTGTTCGATGCCGACAGTGACGAAGAGGAGTTCGTTGGTTTTGAGTGACAATGAAGGAGAGAGGAGAGTGGTTGACGAAGCCACCCTGAACCTGTTCGTTTCCGACACTGAAGATGAGGACTTTGGTGGTTTCAGTACGCAGGAAGAAGAGGAAGACGAGGATTAGTGACTTGACTTCTCTGGTTACAGGTTTGCTGCACATATAGCCTATTGTTGTGTGATTTTGTCTGGGGATTAGTGACCTGACTTTTGTTTTGTTTTGTTGAAATGTTAATAAATGGGAGCTTCCCCAAACAGCCATCTCTTTCCCGACATTCCTCTCTGTGCACGAACCCTTTCATATGGTAATTAAACATCAAAACACCCGCGGCTTATAGACCGGTGCGGCTTATATAAGAAAAAAATAGTCAATTTTGGTCCCGCGGCTTATATACCGGTGCGCCTTATAGTCCGGAATTTACGGTAATATGTCTCCGGACTCAGGAGGAGCACAGCAGAGCTTCCAAGGTGTGCAAAGTAGCTAATAACTCTGTCTCTCTCCCCCCTCTCTCACACACACACACACACACACACACACACACACACAGACACTTACATGCTGCCGTGCGCGACAACAGTTGTAGCCTAGGTCTGCTCTGGATGAGTTGCGCTGCTGCTTTTGCAACGCCCTGTAAAAGGGCGATATGTGTGGAAAGAATTCAATGACGATGCTTTCCTCAGATCAAAGTGTATTTTGTCTTTAAGTCACAAAACCATACATGTACAAATGTCACAGTGGCTATTATTACTAAGTTCCTGGCAACAATATAACATATCAAAAATACTGTAGCTACATCAATAGACCATAATACAATATTAGCCTACTATTGGAATGTATACAGGTAAACCAGTAACTTAACATAAATTCACTCATACAATACAACACCAGTAACTTAATATTCATATAAACTCACTCAATCAACACAAGACTAGTAACTAACGTGTACATGGCCACAAAGAACTACTGTTGAAAGACCACATGAGATGCTAGTTAGCTTTGCACTGTTCTAAACATGAACCAGACGCTGCCCGTGGCTAACGTTAGCTTAGCCACATTAGCTTCGCTCGTCGTCAGGTAATTAACTGCATTCCAACACAAAGCACGGACGTGTCACACTACAAACAGTTTCCCGAGGGCATACATACATTTACAAAACATACCATACAATATCAAACGTTACCATGAGGGATAAATACCTGTAAAAGGGCGATATGTGTGGAAAGAATTCAATGACGATGCTTTCCTCAGATCAAAGTGTATTTTGTCTAAAGAGGGGAAGCAGTGCATCCCAAAATATCGCTCCAAGCGCCTAGGCGCCGCCTGCTGGTACCCTCCAGTAATTACTACTGTTGTGAAACTTACGAATCCTGAGCATAGTAAAACAGAAAATGTATGCGGTTCTCAAATGGTTAAACATAACTACAAAGACAACGGTGAAACATGAAACACACATGAAAATGCCCACAAGATAACTGAAATCAATATAAAACAAATGCTTTGTTTTATTCTGCTATATCCAAATAATATGAGTTTTTACTGCTTTTAATTATTCTCAATATAGGCTACTTTATCGATTGTTCCCAAGCATTTTAACTCTTTTAGTGCCTTTTAACAAAATATGAGTTTTTACTGCTTTTAACTATTTTAAACATATTTTGTATCAATTGTTCCCATGACTGTATGATCTTTTTAATCTTAGCACAGACCATGAATTTATTATGCTATACCCGAATTGCATCTATCACACTTTCATGTCAGTCTTTCTTCAATTAATCCATGGTCTTCAGATAGCGATTCCCCAAAGTGCGGATGGCGTGACCGCAGTGTTTCAAATGGAGGTAGCAGGTAGAGGTAGGCACTAGGCAGGCTACAGAAACAGTTCTTATTCTTCCCCATTTATTTGAATTACCTCATGCGCTCTCAATTGGCCATGTTGCAGTAGTAGGCTACTAAACGTAGTAGTGCAGCAGGTGCGCACACGGCTTGCAGATACGGCTAGACTCGCTGTCTGATTTCTTTTAATTACCTCGCTCTCAATTGTTCACAGCCTACTCACGTTGCAGTAAAGTTGACAAATAGATCACAGTCGAGTCCACAACAGAAAATCTGCGGTGGCATTATATGGACACTTCAAATAATAATTACAGCGAATAATCCTTCCAAAATGTTTGTTTTGAGAGCACATAGGCTACCTCATTGAAGCATTTCTTTACTCCATGTAGGCTATAGAGAGTGCAGCAGGAGTCTGTCTGATTGTGTGTGAGAGAGAGTTCACGTCTTTAAGGTTAATTACTCTGCGTGTTTCACTGCTCTAAATTATTTAATAATGTTGCTTTGTCACGTTCTGAGCCTGCCCCGCCCGCACCCAAGATATTTTCATAATTTGCCAACCCAGCCCACCTGCGGGGCGGCCCAGCCCGCGGGACCCGGCGGGTTCTGGGTGACCCGCGCATCACTAGTAGATGGGGTTCCTCCATATTTTGTGTAAAGCCAGAAAGTATGGAATACACAAGGAGAAGAGACCCACATGTATGATAATAACATTTCAGCAAGTATGAAGTTGATTTAAAAAAATCCTGCTTTAATTTGTGCTGTCCAGCCCTCCCACAGCTCATCAAATATGGCATTCACAAAAAAACGTATTTGCAAGACATTGTTGAGTGACACTCTCTCCCTCTTTCCCTCTCTCTCTCCCACACGCACACGCACACGCGCACACGCACACGCACACGCACACACACGCACACACACACACACAGACACACACACACACACAGTACTCTCTCTCTCTCTCTCTCTCTGACACACACACACACACACATACACACACATGAGATAACACTGCCAGTCATGTTTCGGGTCTAAACACTAATGTATGAGAGTAGTTCTGAACGTAAACTTACTTTGATGTCACATCAGTGATATATATTGAATATATTGAGATCCTGCGTCCACTCCGATCTTGTGAGCATGACTGCTCACTACAGTGTGGCAGACTGTAGTAAAAAGCTTCTCCATCCGCTAAGTGGTTTCTACCTTAGCCGTGCGTGACGACCGCATGTTTTTGATCATTGTCAGTTCCTCCAAAACATACAACTGTCGCTGTTTTCCACCTATGAGTCTTGTTGCTTCCACACATGTATCTCAGTCAAAATAAAAGCTCTCTGCAGAGCCATGTCATTGTGACCTCATGACATTTTTAAGGACATTTCATATTATTTTGAAGGCCAAGATTTATCATCAGTGGACCGTCGCTACTAAATGTATTTTATTAAACTGGACGGACAAACCCTGTCTCACACACACACACACACACACACACACACACGCACGCACGCACGCACGCACGCACACACACACACACACACACACACACACACACACACACACACACACACACACACACACACACACACACACACACACACACACACACATCTCGCTGTCACTCACCACGATCGCAGATTTAACTCCAAAACAGTAGCATTGTGGATGTGAGTGGATCTACATTTACTAGTTTAATATTATCAATTGCCTGGCCTCCCAGGATACCTCGTAATGTTGCATTTACCCCCATGCATATCGTTTTGACCATTTTTTCAACTTATAAATGTATAAAACCAGAGGAAACTCGCGTTTTCTAGTGCTTCTCTATGGAGCTCTAAGCTGAGAATGTCCGAGTGTATTGTAGAGCTGCACGCGCTGTGATTGGCTCGTCTGCGTTCGGGGCGTGGCTTAGCGATAGGTCAATTGATCCCAAGTGAACCGCCCCATCTGCAAAGCCTTAGGGGAGTAACCTGTGGAGGAAAAATCCACCTGCAATGTCCTGCCGATTGATCAATAATGAAATATCCGTTTCAAGTGTTCTAGGAGGTTTTTATTCCACAATAACATCTCTTCAGAGAGGTCTCTTCCTGACCACGTTGTCAATGCAAGAGCCCCGCATTATTGTTTACTTCACATCATATACTGAAACTATCGATGCCCGCCCCCCAGCGTGGAGGGCAGTGATTTTCCACTACTGTCTAACAGTTCCATTCAGCCTAGTAAGTTTCCATTCAGCCATGTAGCTAATCTGATGTTCACTAGAATACATAACAAATCCAGTCTAGTCACAACAGGACACAGGTTCTCACAGGAAAACTCTGTACAGCAATCTTCTACAATGTGGTGAAAAACAGTTCACAAAATACATCATAGAATTGCCATAGCTAATAATTAATCAATCAATACACACTTGATCAATAATTTACCATTACAATTCCACACTTTTGATAAGAATAAATCATTATTATCAATATTAAAAATAAATTATTGATAATAAACTATAAGTTCAAACACAGTCAAAGAAAACTAACATAACTATTATCCTTAACTTGTTAGAAAAAAATGTATCATCTCACACATCTATATAGATTAAAATTTCCCTATGTGTTCACAATCACAATTAATAAGTCCTTCATTTCGGTTACTTACTTAATACTTAATACATACTTATGTTACAATGTATCATTTGCTCAAATCAAACTCTTAGTTATGCTAATATCAAATCAAGCATGATTATTTACCCAAGATTTCATAGCATAAACGAAGTGTGTCAGAGGTCAATGGCCTTTTTTATTGTTCCACACTTTTTGGCATATTTTTTTCTTCTTAAAAACACAGTTTACACATTTCTGGTAATTGGCTCCTGTTCACTGGTGTTGGATCCTGGTAGTCGAAGTCACTAAATCGTTTTGGCCCGCCTCCCACTTCGTCCTCCACTATCCACTCATATCAGCAAGCCGCTATTCACATTTCATACAAAAACATTCTCACAGGCTACAAATGTTTTTTTTTTCTTCTTTTTTCGGGTTTCTTACTACAATTGTTGACGATTTCCAAACCTCTGGCAGACATAGGCTACACACCAAGTGCACTTTGGCATGCAGCCCACTCAGAGGCTGGGAAATTGAACCCACGACCCAATTTTGATGCAAATGGTCAATCTAGTCTATTTTACAAGTCCAAGTCATGTCTCAAGTCTTTGTCCTCCTCTCCGCTCTCCAGTCACACTGGAGTCCCCTTTCTCCTGTCTAACTGGTGTACAATAACATTGCCTTCAACGATCACACACCTTTCACCGTCAAACATCACTCATTCACACTGTGTTCACACTCCCCTGTCTCCCATGACTCCAAAACGCTTTTTTAATACACATGATCACAGTTTTTTACACAAACCACGCAAAGTACGACTCTCTGCATCCGATTCGTCATGGGGAAACCGTCTGTGGTCCAGCTCACGCATGTGTGTGTGTGTGTGGAAAGCCTAAGCTAATTGCACTGGTGAAGGATATGGGGGGGGCTGGATCTCAGCATCTGGCATTGGAGATCGTCCCATGGTGATTGTCCAATCTGCTTATCTCAGTCTGCTTGTCCATCTGATTGTCTCAGTCACACAGGCACACAAAACACATACACCACAACAACAAAAACTTAAAAACAAAACAAAAAACAGACACAAAAACAAAAGCTGCTTACCCCCTTTGACAGATGCGTTATATAACGCATGTGTCAATTAATTTAGCAGTTTTTCTATATACTTATTTTTAGAGAGAGACACCCTTTAACTTGTCTCTGCCTCTCTCTCAGTCCTCTTGGGAAAATGTGTGTGCGCTATGCACTGTGGTTATCTGGAGGGTGCTGCAGGTTTCAAGGCTTCAGGCTGAGAAGCGGGGGGGGAAGAGAAATCTCAGTGTGTTCACAAACATTTACCTTTTCGCTTGGCAATAAGGGTTTTTCCAGGCTAAACACTCACTTTTCCTAAAAAAAAACATAACTTCTATTAAACAATACTGTACTAATGCATAAAAGTACTTTTGCTCTGTGTGCATTGCATGTACATAATGTCACTTGAGTGTGTGATTCTCTTACTAAAACAATGGTTTGTCAAACAGCTGTAACATGCAAATGTTCATGTGTGTCATTACTTATCTGCTCATAATTGGTGTCTTTGGAGAAAATTCTGCTGTGAACTCCTCCACCCTCAACTGGCTTGCGTCTCCGGCCGTGTCAGTCTCTCGCCTGTGATTGACCAGCGCCTCACACCCTCTCCGCTCCGTCTTGATTCGCTTCGTTGAGTCCTCTCCGCTGTTACTGTCCAGGTGGCGTCAACCTCCGGGCCAAGCCTATGAATCGAAAACTCCACGGCAGTCATATATTCTTTTACAGCAAGCAAACCACTCATATTGCATTTCTGTAGCCCGTTTACACCGGTGTGGTGAAACACTTACACGGGAGGGAGAGATTTTACTCTCTCCCATTGCTGGCCGCTAGCTGCGGTGTTCAGGGCTGTAGTGGCTGCTGGTACGGATGCTGCTGCCGGTTCCCTGGCTGAAGCCTGCCCGGAGTGTTGATCGTCTCCCCTGGAGCCTGGACTGCTGGTGGTCTTCAGTGTAGTTGAGCCTGGCGCTGACTCTCAGTCTGCTACATGGTGGTGGTGAGGCACGGGTCAATTTCCAGGTTGAGACCTTTTAAGACACATTAAGAGACACTAGCGAAAGATTAAACTCCTCACATAATAAATGATATGTATGGCCGTATGTATTGCTTCTGGCAGACATACTTTCTTTTCCCCTTCATAAATGTGTTGCTGTTGTTTTTCTGTGGTTCTTCAAAACCACCTAGACCATAACTTTTATACAGTCTATATTTCCCTCTAAATGTGGCGTGTAGGTCTGCTTGAGACAAATGTGCTTTCCCTGGTGTGTATTTACACAAACCCATATTTATACAAACCCATAGCTCCTCGTGAGCTTTCTCTAAACAGCTGTGGTTTTGTTTGTGTGTGCGAAATCAAAACCAATACCTTATGATATTACCAATAAAAACAAAATAACAACCACACTTGAGTCCTTCTTTTGTAGGCAGGTATGGGTTAAAATAAAACATAACTGTGGATCCACATAACAAAATAAACAACCCTGTTTGTCCCCTGCCGGCCGGCTTATCTACACACATATGAACGTTTAAGCCCCAAAATAAAAAGTTGAATTTGAATGTTTAGCCCCTGTTTAACGCTTGTATCCCAAAACAAAAAGTTCAATTTGAACGTTTAGCCCCACAACAAAAAGTTTAGTTTGTGAACTTTGTGATTTTTCTTCCTCTCATTTTTCTCATTCAGAAATTTCTCATTCATATCTCAGTCATTTCCCATTCATTTCCCATTCATTTTTCTAATTTTTTTTCTTCCTCAATGAGCCTCACTGCTCAGTTTCACCCACACTCTCCCCTTTTTTTTTTTTTTTCTTTTTTTTTTGTTCAAAGGAAAAAGACCTTTTGAAAACAACTTTTCTTTTTTCTTTTTTTACATATAATTTATACCTCCTTTCGCAACGCTCAGGTCTGGGTATGTGCTGCTTTACCCCTTTATACTGCAGTTTTAGACGCTAAGTATACCTTTCAACTTACGTCGACGCCAAGTGTACCTTTCAACCTGCGTCTGCGTCTTTACTGTTTGCCCGTCGACAAACAGGCCGATTTATTCTTCTCTAAATCTTGCCCAAATATGAGTCGGCTCTAGTAAGTTACCTTACGCGTGCGCCTCCTGCTAACGCACGCCTCACCCTCTTCTGGATCCGTTATCCAAGGCGATGAGTATATCCGATAACGGCAATAGTGAGTTTTATCTAATATTATCTCACGCGAGCATCCCCTTTGACCCCGCACCACTCTCTTCTAGACAAATCCTATTTTGACTAAGGCAGTGGTTACATCCGTTTTACACGCACACACATCCCCCAGACCTGTAGCTTTTAGCAGCAGTTACAATTGTCTATTTTTAGAACCAACTGTATAACATTATTCTAAATTTCACAGCTACTCAATTTGACATAAAACCGATCAATCAACATTGCATTCAGTGTGTATTTGCCTCACCAGGTTCCGCAGATCACAGCGCTGGGCTACATTCCTCCGCATGTCGACTCCTGCTCTCTTAGCATTAATCGAGCTTTCAGGTCCAACTTTGACAGGAGGTTATCACCAGTCGACATGCCAGAGGTCCGCATCCCAGTCGTGAGATCCCGGACGAGCCCCCAAGTTGTGGAGGAAAAATCCACCTGCAATGTCCTGCCGATTGATCAATAATGAAATATCCGTTTCAAGTGTTCTAGGAGGTTTTTATTCCACAATAACATCTCTTCAGAGAGGTCTCTTCCTGACCACGTTGTCAATGCAAGAGCCCCGCATTATTGTTTACTTCACATCATATACTGAAACTATCGACGCCCGCCCCCCAGCGTGGAGGGCAGTGATTTTCCACTACTGTCTAACAGTTCCATTCAGCCTAGTAAGTTTCCATTCAGCCATGTAGCTAATCTGATGTTCACTAGAATACATAACAAATCCAGTCTAGTCACAACAGGACACAGGTTCTCACAGGAAAACTCTGTACAGCAATCTTCTACAATGTGGTGAAAAACAGTTCACAAAATACATCATAGAATTGCCATAGCTAATAATTAATCAATCAATACACACTTGATCAATAATTTACCATTACAAACCCCACCTATCTACTGTTTAGGGATAAATAATTATTACACCTTTGACACTTAAAAACCTATAAAAATACACAAAAATGTCAATTTCACCCACTTCCCGAGGTCGTAGAGACTCATGGATGGGTTCGTTGTAAAGCCCATGCTCACTTCCTGGATAAGCGATGACAATTTCAGAAAGATCAGAGCGTCGGTTCCAAAGTTATTCAAGAAAATCCTCCTATTGGCTGTTTAAAAGGCTCTGGGAGGCTTAATTTGCATTTTTCCCCATCATGCAATTCTGACCCTCTTAGAGACACAAAACCCTGAGTGAAACACATCTCTCAGAATCACCCCCCTGGCCGTTTGGGCATTCAGACATCTGCCTCCATTGGTCAAGGCCAGCCCAGACCTCCTATCTCATTTATTACATGCTTTATAAGGCATAGATAGTCCTCACTTTAGATGAGCTCACATGAAATACTTAACTAATGACTAGTAACTACCTTAATTAATCATGAGTTTGAGTATCAATAAGTGTTGATAAACCATCTATTAACACTCACTAACCATGTCCAAATCATATGCACAAATGTACACATGAATGTACATACGTTGTTTAATCATTTACTTACACGTTCTAAATGATCTTATGAACCATTAACAACTCCTAAGTAAATGGTTTGTAATTGATATAATACGTATTTATAAATGGTGCATCTATCATTTACAAAGTATGAGAATACAATCATTAAACACATTAGAGATTAGGTTATTAATCAGGAATAAAATGTTTACAACTGTGTTACTAATGCTTAGTGATGTATGAATAATGCTTTATAAATGATGAATTCATGATGAATTATGTATTTAATAATGGTTTATTAATACTTTATAGTGTATAGTTATTATAAAGTGTTACCACGTTGGGTGCTGCTCAGTGATTTTCACTGCACAGTGAGGTTACCGTTTCACAGCACACTGTGGGATATGTCACTAATCACAGTAACATGAACGTTCACAATCATGACCACTAATCATTACATAATGTTAGGCAAACAACAGATGACTAAATAAATGGTTAATGATAATTGAATGACAGCAATAGCCAATGAGCTGCATTGAGTCATTTGGTTAGAAATCCATGGTGCATCATGAGAATACGGCACTTTAATTGAATTAAACTTAATTGTAAATTGTATTACTAATGTATCAAACTTGGGGAGTGCACTTAGGGGGGCCTGATGGAGTGCAGTGCTGAAATCTTTTGCAATTTGGCATAGCGCCACCTACTGGCAACACAGAAAGTAGTTTATCTCAAGAACCGTTCTTCCAATTGACTTCAAACTTGGGGATTGCACTGCTGGGAACCTGACAGAGTGCAGTGCCTAATTTAATGCTATTTGGCATAGCACCACCTATACTTGAAAACACAAAAAGTGGTTTATCATTTATGAGTGCTAAATGGAAAACATTTTAAAGTTGTTTGTCTCCATCACTAATTCTCATGCAGACTGAGTGGCTGTCAGCTGTCAGAGAGAAGCTGTGAAGCTCTGGCCTCAGTTCTCAGCTCCCAGTCTTGCAATCTGAAAGAGCTGGACCTAAGTAACAACGAGCTTCACGATTCCGGGGTGAGGCTGGTCTCTGCTGGACTGCAGAGTCCACACTGCAGACTGGAGACTCTCAGGTAAGATCCATTCACAGCTTTCCTCATGTGTTTTGACACGGCTCCCACAGCTCATCAAATATGGCATTCACAAAAAAAATGTATTTGCAAGACATTGTTGAGTGACACTCCCTCTTTCCCTCTCTCTCTCTCCCACACACACACACACACACACACACACACACACACACACACACACACACACACACACACACACACACACACACACACACAAATGAGATAACACTGTCAGTCATGTTTTGGGTCTAAACACTAATGTATGAGAGTAGTTCTGAACGTAAACTTACTTTGATGTCACATCAGTGATATATATTGAATATATTGAGATCCTGCGTCCACTCCGTTCTTGTGAGCATGACTGCTCACTACAGTGTGGCAGACTGTAGTGAAAAGCTTCTCCATCCGCTAAGTGGTTTCTACTTTAGCCGTGCGTGACGACCGCATGTTTTTGATCATTGTCAGTTCCTCCAAAACATACAACTGTTGCTGTTTTCCACCTATGAGTTTTGTTGCTTCCACACATGTATCTGAGTCAAAACTAGAACGACCGCAACGCGGACTTATGCCTCCGCCATTAGTTCATTTTGGAGTCCAAATCGCCATTTGAGGCAAATTGGAAGAGATTCCGTCAAGGCGCTCCTGTGATGTTGCGTTACAGAGCTTGGAAATTGGGTGTGTGAGAGGTCACAGTGACCTTGAACTTTGACCACCAAAATGTAATCAGTTCATCCTTGAGTCAAAGTCGATGTTTGAGACAAGTTTGATTAAATTCCGTCAAGGCATTCCTGAGATATCATGTTAACAAGCTTGAAAATGGCGTTTGAGAGGTCACATTGACCTTGACCTTTGACTTTTGACCACCAAAATCTAATCAGTTGATCCTTGAGTCTAAGTAGATGTTTGAGGCAAATTTGATGAAATTCCGTCAAGGTATTCATGAGATATGGCGTTAACAAGCTGGAAAATGGCGTTTGAGAGGTCACAGTGACCTTGACCTTTGACCTTTGACCACCAAAATGTAATCAGTTCATCCTTGAGTACAAGTCGATGTTTGAGACAAGTTTGATCAAATTCCGTCAAGGCATTCCTGAGATATCGCGTTAACAAGCTTGAAAATGGCGTTCGAGAGGTCACAGTGACCTTGACCTTTGACCTTTGACCACCAAAATCTAATCAGATCATCCTTGAGTCTAAGTCGATGTTTGAGGCAAATTTGATGAAATTCCGTCCAGGCGTTCCTCAGATATCGCGTTAACAAACATCGTACGGACGTACGGCCGGACAACCCGGATCCATAATGCCTCCGGCCTGGCTATCGCCGGCGGAGGCATAATAAAAGCTCTCTGCAGAGCCATGTCATTGTGACTTCATGACATTTTTAAGGATATTTCATATTATTTTGAAGGATCCTGGCTCGTCCCTCATTCCTTCATGGTCTGGCCAGGAACGGTGAGCAGCACCCGGGGACCAACTTCTTCCAACTGCTGCCAGTCAGACGACGATCTTGTGCATCTTTTTAGTGAGGCTTATATATGGAAGAACCCCAGTGGAGCACGGCGAGAACATGCAAACTCCACACAGAAAGGCCCTTTGGCGAGGTAGCCCACGTGGGGAGTAGGACTGAAGACATGTAGGAACACCAGGGGCGATTTTAGGATCAGGGCCCAGTTTCACAAAGCTCCTTATGTTAAAGGATGGGTTTTCCGTGGGGAATATGAATATATATTAAATCTCACGCCCCTAAGGTTTTCGAATCCGTTGAAATTTTTGAAATTGGATATTCACTGCCATGCCTATCAAGCATCTATCACATTATTTCCATGTCGCTCTGACGCGAAACGCGTCAGAGCGACAATCCCCGCCTTGCGGAAGTCGTGCACCTATGAACTACAACTGTTGTTGGCCATGGTCCCGCCTCTAGAGGTCCTCCACGCCCCTTCAGAGGCCTTGACAAAAACAAAAAGGCAGCCATCTTTTTCCACCACTAGCCTACTGTAGCTAGGTTAGCTTCCCATAGTTCCTTGCAAAGAGACCATATCTCGGGAACGGAAGCACTAATAGACACGGGACTGGCGGCATTGGAAAGATCGTCAAATTTTACATCTAGTAGTAGGTGGGTTGAAGTAACGAAATCAACGCTGAGCAATGTACCCGTTTTTACACATTTTTACAGAAAATAGTTACAACATCAGATGCGCGTAACTCCTACGAAAATGCCTTAAAATGCATGAATTTTTTTTTATGAAGACATCTCCCGACATATATACTACCCTTTACATTTGGTGCAATTTGGAGGCAATTTTATTTTCGATTTATTTCTTCTTCTTTGTATCTTTTATTGTCGAAGCCTTCTTCTTCTTCTTCTATGAGTTTTATGGCGGCAAACATATATGTGCATTACCGCCACCTACTGGAGTTTGATATCAGCCAAATGCCTGAGGGGTGGGCATGAAAACGAAGGCCACGCGAGCCCAGTGCATTGTGGGAAATGTAGTATTTCGAGTCCCCGCACCCGCACCTCCCCCCCACCACCCCCCCCCCCCCCCCCCCACACACACACAGAGTGGATTTCGGTTGATATCTCTGTGAGTAAACCACCAATTTCAAAAATTTCAACGGATTCGAAAACCTTAGGGGCGTGAGATTTAATATATATTCATATTCCCCACGGAAAACCAATCCTTTAAGGTTTCCATTAGGGTCCGAGTTAAGGTGTCCATAAAATAGAATGGACTGCACAAAACACCCTTACATCTTCTCCATAAGGTTAAACATTTTAGGTTAAACATAAGCACACAATTTAAGGGTGTTTTGTACTATTCTATTTTATGGACACCTTAACTTGGACACAAGTACAAAGTAACATTTGCTTTGTAGGCATAAACACAAGTAAAACAAAAGTAGAAAAGTGCACTCAGTAGAGTGCAGATCTCCACCAGGTGCTGCTACACGTCACCATGGCCAAACCCAAACCCAACTGCTAAGAAAACCACTTGCAGATTACAAGGCAACATTAACATTGTTTAAAGGTCCATTCAGCGATGTTTTTGTGTTAAAATAGCCTAAATGTTAAATGGCTCTATATTCTGACAGCAATCACTGAAATAGAGTGTTTGGTCAGTAACTCCAAACCCCCCACTCTACTCTGTCTCTCTCCTGTAGCCCTGCATGCAGGGCGGACATATAGTCCACCTCCCACTATCCAATCAGAGAAATGTTGACATTTTCTGGGAAACAGAAGGTCAGATCGCGATGGCTCTAAAGGACAATAATATTTTTTTTTCACAATTGTGAATTGAGACTGGCTGCCACAGCTGTCAATCATCCCTTTGTATATCGTCAAATAACTACTTAAAAACAAACTGATCAGAAACATGACCACTTGAACATGATTAGCATGATAAGAATGATCTAAAATGATAGAAACCACCTTTGGGAAATAATATCTGATGTGTACGTTGATTGTTTAGTTTGGCTCATTTCCCACCCACTAACATGGCGGAGGCGGGACTTGTGACCTATACTGGGACTGACCGCCAGGGCGGCGATCTAAGATGATTTGGCCTCACTGAAAAGAGCTGATATCCTGTCCATTCTTTTTACAGTCAATGATCTATACCTCCATATAATGAAACTGTGTGTGTGTGTGTGTGTGTGTGTGTGTGTGTGTGTGTGTGTGTGTGTGTGTGTGTGTGTGTGTGTGTGTGTGTGTGTGTGTGTGTGTGTGTGTGTGTGTGTGCAGGCTGTCACGCTGTCTGCTCTCAGAGGAAGGCTGTGATTCTCTGGTCTCAGCTCTGAACTCCAACTCCTCCCATCTGAGGGAGCTGGACCTGCACTACAATTATCCAGGAGCCTTTGTTTATTCCTCCAGTGTGGACCATGGTGGAGTGCAGAGGCTGAAACCAGGTGTGAGGAAATGTAAGTGTGTATTTAGTTTGATTCATTAACAAACTAGCTTCAATGTCAGGTCTTTAATCAGAATCAGAGTTATTTTATTCACCCAGGTATGTTTTCACTTACAAGGAAACTGACTTGGTGTGACCGCCTAATTTTAGTTGTATGAACGACCGTGGACAATAGCTCCCTCTTGAGGGACTTTCTAAGAGACTTAATGTGAAAGCAGCTGTGAGCCTATAACCATTATGACTTATAAGCGTATATAACCCTAACCCTCCTGAGGGACTTTCTAAGAGACTTAATGTGAAAGCAGCTGTGAGCCTATAGCCATTATGACTTATAAGCGTATATAACCCTAACCCTCCTGAGGGACTTTCTAAGAGAGAACAGTTCAAGTTAAAAAATATAGCTGCACGCGGCAATTGAGGCGTCCAGGCACAATTTGAAAAGACAGAGAGACAAAACATTACTACTGTAGGTATATAGACACATATAGAGATAGAGAAATACAGATAAGATATGAACTTTTTGCATTTTTAGCACCCACTAGTGGTAGTTTGGGTGTGTTCCAGCAACATGCTCAACATGTCTTACTTTTGGTGGGATTTGATGAATGGATTATGAGAGTTAGGAGGACATGTTTCGTTAAAGCGTTGGGGCCCTATAGCGTACACCGGTGCAGAAGGCATCTGCGGTAGCGTTTGCGTCTGTGCTGGCTCTCTTTCCTATCGTCCACCTGCACACCTGCAGGCCGTGCGCCCGGTGCCGGGAAGATAGCAAGCAGCTTTGTGCTCCCAAACGCACCCGTGGGCGTGCTGCTCTGAAAAGTAGGTGTGTCCATGGAAAATCCTGACACACTGCCATCGTACAGATGAGCACAAACAACTGTGTTTAGACGAGCTGAGACCACTTCTTACCACAATCTACATCTCTCTCTCTCTCTCTCTCTCTCTCTCTCTCTCTCTCTCTCTCTCTCTCTCTCTCTCTCTCTCTCTCTCTCTCTCTCTCTCTCTCTCTCTCTGTTTTGTCTATGTCTCTCTCTCAGGTTTATAACTTCATAAAGAAATTAAAGACCCACTTATTTAAAAAAAAAACTCAAATAGTAATATAATATTACAACTACTACTAATAATAATAAATAAATAACTTTATTTATATAGGACGAATCAGCATGACATCACAACAACAAAAACAGCACTTAGTGAACTCAGTTAACTAGTATGAGTTGTGCCAAACAAACCTTAATATCTCAAAAACTATCCATCACATCACTTATATTTAGACTCTGTGAGTGAGAGCAGAAGTAGCTCAAGAGTTTGATGTATAATATATGTATGTTGTGTTAAAGTTGTGTGAACTGTCACAGTCTTGTGTAGATTTATTACTAAAGTCCAGCCTGTGTGATTTCTCAAAGAGTACAAACGATAATTTAAAGCTGAGTTAAGATAAAGTCCTAAAAGTGCTGACTCGTTGAAAGTTTAAGTGGAGTGTTAAAGTATGAAGGAGCAGTTAGAGGTCAAAGAGGGCGTGGTTTCACATTGAACTCTGTTTAAAACCAACAGCAGTTTCCTCCAGAAGCTGTGAAGCGGTTTGTTCCAAACAGCCTGATCCCCCATCCAGCAGCTTTCATCAGATCAAATACAGCTCAAAGTGCTTCACACACACACACACACACACACACACACACACACACACACACACACACACACACACACACACACACACACACACACACACTAGGGTTTAATCCCGGGAAACGGGATTCCCGGGAAATGGCATCCAACCCATTTCCTGTTTTCTGGAAAATCAATGACGGGAAACCGGGAAAAAATGTTGTTGTATTTTTACATGCAGAACATATTGGAATAGGCCTATATTTAGAAATATGCAGACAGTTTACTTTCTTAAATGATGTAGCCTATGTTTTAAAATAACATGTAATATATTAGGCTACTGTAAGCATTGTAAAGTCATTAAATGATCACGATGTACATGTATAGACCTTATTCTCTAACCCTGGACAGCACCATATTGTTGACATACCGTCCTGCGCGCACACAGCGCTGCAGCTGACAACTAGTAACAGCCTTATTGTTGTTTCTGTTCCATTACAAAATAGTGATGCTAATGACACCAATAAAAACCCCACAGTTGTTATTTGTATGCTGCCGACGGCAGCCGTTAATGCCTGTAATAAATAAACAAAAGAACGAGGTGAACAGACTTTGCTGTGAGGAGCTGTTAGAAAGTTTCACCTGTCTCAACTAACTATCCACACCTCTCCTGTGCTGCTAACGTATCCTCAGTGTCGCTCCCTTCACGTCTGTGGACGGTAGAGATAGAAACAAACCACGGGGACTTTATTGCTGTCATTACTACAGCCATGCTTAACGCAGGTCACCATCCGAACACAATTGGAACGATACAGGTAACGCTAACAGCGGCTAACTTCCTATAAACGCTGCTCTTACATAGGCTGTCACTTTGAGAGCTGCTGCGTTATGTCAACAATATGGCGGCGGTGGGCGTGCCAGTACGTGAGTGACGTCAATCGAATAAGATCTATAGGCATTTCGGAGACATCAAAGTGAATCAATCAACCAACAATCAATCAATTTTCTATTTATATAGCGCCAAATAACGAGGTATTGCAGGCAGATTTTAATACTATCTTCTCTGACAACAATGCTATAGCCAGTCATTTGAAATTTGATATCCTTTGCAGAGTGGAATTAATTTCTGATTTTATTTCGGCGTGTTTTGGCCATGCGCCTTTGTGCGCTGTGCGCCGGTGGAACACAGACTCAAAGCTTATTGCACAACATAGCCTAATAAACACAAAGCCCACGATGTTTCTTTTCTTTTCTACACTTCTGACTTGCTTGAGGGGATTGTGTCATGACCGTTAATGCAGTAGCCTACGAGACGGCGATTGAGCACCGTGCAAACTTCACCAGCGGTGAAAACGACAATCAGCCCAGCCGTGCGTCCTCGGTTCGTGTGCCCCAGGTTGGGCAATGGGCATGATGGTCTGGTTGTAGGCGATGTCCGTGCACAGAGGGGTGGAGATAGTCTGATACAGCCGGGCTCCGGTATGCGGTATGGAGATGTCTGGGCACGGCTGGAAGACGAGCAGTGCAGCCGCCAGAGCGCAGCGCAGCA
The DNA here is from genome assembly GCF_964638095.1 of Poromitra crassiceps. Lineage (NCBI taxonomy): Eukaryota > Metazoa > Chordata > Actinopteri > Beryciformes > Melamphaidae > Poromitra > Poromitra crassiceps. The sequence goes on along the minus strand of NC_139633.1, from coordinate 37,026,279 downwards.
GCCCATATAAAAGCACACGTTGACAGGTATCAGACAGCATTGATGTTGTGCGTAAAAGAGCGTGAAAACAGGCTGATCGACGCGTTTACGGCTCCATTCCTTCCACGGCAGTTTCCACAACTCTCTAAGAAAATATTTAGCCTAGGCTACTACAGGATTTATTCATACGTCAATCCAGGCGATTGGTGAATTATATAAACCCTAACGGCACTATATAGCCTAATACCTATATAGGTGCAGCCTACTAAAAACAGCCTAAAAAGTTAGTTAAATTGTGATGTTTTGCCTTAGTTAATTAATATGAATGGCACCAAATAATACATTCGTCAGGTTGGGAACTAATAGGTATATTTCTCCTTGATGTATAAAAAAAAAGAAAAATGAATTCGGATTCCCGGGAAAGAGGTCTTAATTTCCCGTTTCCCGGTATGGCTCATTTTCGGGAAAAATATTAAACCCTAACACACACACACACACATAGACACACACACACACACACATAGACACACACACACACACATAGACACACACACACACATAGACACACACACACACATAGACACACACACACACACACATAGACACACACACACACATAGACACACACACACACACACACACACACACACACACACATAGACACACACACACACACACATAGACACACACACACACACACACACACACACACACACATAGACACACACACACACATAGACACACACACACACACATAGACACACACAGGGCCCAAAATTAGAGCCCGCCACCCGCCAGGCGGGCATATTTTAGCTTTGGCGAGTGACGATCAGGGGTCTGTCCGCCACGTGGCGAGTAATGTTTTCACCGTCGCACTTTGGTGTTGTGGCTTCTCCTCTCCTCTTATCTGCCTGCTGCTGTCTGAATTTCACAGAGGTGGGGGCTGAGCGCTCCTCTCTCTCTAACACTCTGACACACACACACACACACACACACACACACACACACACAGCAAAGTGTGCTGTGTGTGTGTGTGTGTGTGTGTGTGTGTGTGTGTGTGTGTGTGTCTGTGTGCTGAGCAAACACCGCTACACACGAATCAGCCACACTGCGTGTCTCTCAAACTCTCCTCCGCTCTCCTACATTCGTTGCAGTTGCGCCCTCACGAGTGGTCAAGCAGTTAACTAGTACTAGTGTACATGTATCCGTTGTGGTGTTTTGTCCCGTGTACTTCACCTACGGAGTCTTTCTCCTTCTGGTAACTTTACGTAGTTTTCAGCTGTATTGACTCTGCTTCACTTTCATGCACGCTGTCGCTCGACGGTCCTCTCTCCCCCCCTTCTCTCTCTCTCTCTCTCTCTCTCTCTCTCTCTCTCTCTCTCTCTCTCTCTCTCTCTCTCTCTCTCTCAACTGAAAACAATTAACCCCTTTGCTGCCTCCCAGGTGCAACAGTACCCTCACTCTCTCTCTCTCTCTCTCTCTGTTAGTATTGTATAGCTGTAGTTTTGTAGTTTAATGTTAGTATTAGCCTATTACTGTAAATGTACTACAATTTTGGTTGTCTTATAGTGTTGTGCTGTTGGTGTTATTAGCATTAGTGTTTGTCTTCAGATGAATTATTAGTATTAATGTTACTGTTAGTGATAGTAGATGTACGTATACGTGACACAAAAATGTGTTGTTTTTTTTGGCCGTTAAGAAATATGCTTGGCGTAGGGCTGGGCGATATGGCCTCTAAAGAATATTGCAATGTTTTTCGGCTATATCGCGATACACGATATATATCTCGATATTTTTGAAATCTCTCATAAATGCTCACTTTAACCCTTCAGGGTTATTTTCGGGAAAAATATTAAACCCTAACACACACACACACATAGACACACACACACACACACACACACACACACACACACACACACACACACACACATAGACAGTGCTTCACACAAGACATTATTCAAACCATAAGAAATAAGATCATAGAAAAGACAAACCATCTCACTCTGCCCATTGATTGAGACAATTATGCATGAGGAGATTCTGTTCCAACACACACACACACACACACACACACGCACACACACGCACACACACGCACACACACACGCACACGCACACACACACACACACACACGCACACACACGCACACACACACGCACACGCACACACATGCACACACACACACACACACACACACACAGACACACACGCACAACACATAGACACACACGCACAACAAATAGACACACACGCACACACACATGCCCACACATAGACACACACGCACACACACGCACAACACATAGACACATAGACACACACGCACACACACATGCCCACACATAGACACACACGCACACACACAGACACAGACACACACACATGCGCACACATAAACACACACACAGACACAGGCACACACACATGCGCACACATAGACACACACACATGCGTACACATAGAGCAGGGCTCGACATTAACGGATGCCCGGTTCCGGGCAACCCAAAAAATTGACAACCATTTCTTGGCCTTTGGTTGCCATAGTGGCAACCACGTTTTAACATGTAAAAAATGAGCACAGCAGCAAACAGCAAAATATGCACCAAATAAATATTTTTTAATACTTGAGTGACACGCTGACATTTTATTGCTGTTACAATGGGAACGATGTTGCTAATTACCAGAAGGAACCCAGTAGACACGTGCGGTGTGTTTACTCAGGTCAGACGCTGCGCGCACACCGGCTCAGCTGCAAGCATACGTTTGATATGGCCAAACAGATAGAAGTTGTCTGGCTGTGTGAAAGCCCCAACTAACGTTAACCTGGTGTGGTGTCAACATCACAAATGAACCAGCAAGAAAGATGATTCGACTGACAAATAACCAGATGAACCGCTTGCACGAAAAAACAATGGCATTTGAGAAAAAGAGGACAACCGTGTCAGGGGAAACACACCTACTCGTAAACTATGGACTATTTCAGAAGGAACAAACAGCGTGCTCCGAGACAACAGCCGTGGCTCAAAGGTGTACTTTCATTTGAGATTGGTGAATGTAGGAAGAAGAAGTAAGACCGCAGACTGTGTGGAATTTCCTGATTACAGCGGTAGGGGAGCCCCTTTATAGTTGTGCGTCGCGGCTAACTGCAAAGTATGCATATTAGATTTCTAATGTAACGAGGCGAAGTGCGTCTGAACTGCACGCTGAAAGTATTCCACGAGAAAACACCCGCGTGTCATACATACTGTACGCAGCCCATGAGATCGGGTTGGAGAGAGAGAGAGGGATTGCGGCGGGGACAGAGCGGGCGGGCCAAGGCCGCTTCTGGGCCTTTTGGGGCCATCGACATAAAAAGAGATATCATTCATATATATCTCAATGTTTGGGGCCCCATGCAAAATCTTAGAGTGGGGGCCCCAAACCACTGTCATCATAGTATCCCTGAATGAACATGAATGAGAGGCATAGGCTACTTCATTATAAATAACGCTTTTAATTAATAAATTAAGCACAATATGAACAATAACAGCTAAAAAATATATGAAAATGAAAGTTCACAAATATTAATTAAACAAATCCTTTCAGTGCAAATGCATTATAAAAACAAAAAATAACTAAGATTTGTTTAGAAAACAAAATTACACAAATGTATTATTATTATTATTATCATTATGTAACCTCCTCTTGCCCCCTGTAGGCTCTGACCAGCAGAGTCACATACACAGCAGTATCTAGAATGAGCTGGATGTTATACTGGCCTAAGTATATCATTTCAATAACAGGATCCTGAGTTTCTAGCTGTTGGTGTTGAGCTGGCTAGATCTCCTATTTATCAGTAAGAGTCAGTTCAGTAGCCTGTACTACGAAGCTATCTTAACAGACCCGCGATCTGTCACTTTGATCTGGTTTGACTGAACAGGATCAAAGCTATCTAGTTTAAGGATACTACGACGCTGGTTTTCTACTGGATAACTGAAGCTGGCTTTATCTGGGATCTGCCTGTGCACGCGCACGTTTTTCACTCGTGCACAGGCGCGCGTCCACGCGAAAGAGGTGCGCTAGCCAATCACATTATGAACAGCTGAGTTGATCCACGCCCAAACCCATTTCCACACCCATTTCCTCGTTCAATGAAAGCGCAGTGCATGATCAGAGTTTTAGCGGATATTTAAAGGTCCCAATTCGTGCAGCTGTAACCTCTTAAAAACGTGTGTCTCTGGTCCATAAAACATGATTCTGGATTAATCTGTCGAAAATATAGCAACCCCGTTTGTTGTGACGGAGTTCTCACTTCCTCATCTCGTCGCTTCCCAAGAATGGCCTGTTTCTATAATATATTCAGAACTAAAGCCCAATTTATGCTTCGTCTGCCGACACTTTTGAAACGGTCGCCGACAGAAATGAGAACTTGAGTCGACACTTTCAAGTGTCTGCGAGCAGTGTCTGCTACCTGGTGAAATGTCTAGTGTCGCTGACTACGTCATAGTATCGCGCAAGTCTGATTGGCTATATAGACGGCACGCGCTTCCTTGTTTTGGTTGGGGTCCACCCGCTAGTTTAAGCTCGATTGAAATGAATGAACGTGTTCCCGCTATTTTTATCAGCCTGTCCTTGATGTATGACTTCGTGAAAATCACAAAGAACGTTGTGACCAATTTCCCAGAGAGGGGAGGTGAGTTGTCTGGTTGTGTGCTGTTTATATGCGGCTGCAGCCAAGAACGTTACATCTTGCCTCCAAGGTGGTTTCACTGTGCATTTCGTTCCCTCTCTTCTCTTGGCTGTCTGCAGCTGCTTATAGCGTTCGAGTGTCACGTGACCGTTGAACCGAGGCGAACGTCTTCTGAAGTATAAATGCAACACCATGAGCGACACTTTCTTTTTCGTCTGCGACCATGTGCTGAGCGACACTTTCTAATAAGTATAAATTAAGCTTAACAGTTCCCATTGGCCGCTGAGGGAGAGCCCGCCCCAGGCTCCCAGCGGCCAATCAGATTAGCGTCTGTGGACCAGCACGCTAGGTTGCGAGTTATCGTTAACTTAACGGTACTACGCTAAAGAGGACATCTCAAAATGCCTAGACTTACCGAATGCACCTCTGCAGTTGCTGGATCACGTACAGTTGGCGTCGCTCCAGCTAGAAGTGTTAATTTTGTGGCTATAGACTAAATGGTGCAGGTAGCTTGTGTGAGAGAGACCCGCGCAGTATGCAGGAGGAAGCTAGTGACGTCCCAATTCCCCTCTGGGCAAACGAATGGGCAAACGAAGCGTTTGGGGGTGTGGCTTGGAGGAGACTGCAGGGGGACGCTGGATAGGGACAAATCCAACTGTGGCAGTTCTGAGCGTGTGACCACTCATTACAGGGAGGGCTGACAGCAGTATATATGCATTTACAAGTAAAAACAGCTTTTGCACGGAATGGGACCTTTAATGTATCCGCGATTTAATGTCAGAATGAAAATCCGCGTTGGATAGTCTGCTGAAGGGCTGTCTAAAGCAGCAGCTTGTATTCACATCAGTCATTTGATTTACTTTGATCAGCGATTTCTGTCTGATACAGCTGCATTGATACAGCAGCAACAAATGTAAATGTGTAATCTCAGTCTATACATTTCCACAATCTGTAAGCCTATTTAGACCATAGATTTAGAAACGCATGCTCAATGAATAATGATCTCTATCACTCATGTGTGTGGTTGCACTGATCGAATAATTCATATATAAAATAGCCTAGTATAAAGCCTAATAGCCTACTATAAAAGAGAAAACTGCTGAACTGAATTGAGACGATGCGGGCATAGTTATCATTGATAAAAACTAGCCTAGTTTTGCTCATATATTGGCATACAGCCTACAGGACACAGTTCCAGCTGAAAGATGCAAGAATAGCCTGCATATTTAGTATTGGGGCTATCCCATATTTATCCCATATCTATATTATATGTATAGGCTTTTCTGGCATGTAGCAGAATATCACCCTCACTCCATTTGAGGGTCCGTTCATGATATGCACCGCGGTGATTAATAGTGATCATATTTCTCCACGCATCGTTGAGCTGTTAAGACATAAAGTGGTAAGTAGGCTTAATTTAATTATGTAGCCTACAGAGCCACGAATGTTTTGCTTGTTCTATTCTCAGTTGACTGCAATCTATTTTTCATATGGCGATCTTATATGAATGGTGAGTGACTCCAGAGAGCCGATTATATGGGTCTCTCATGGATTTTGATCTTATCCTCTGAAGCTAACCTGGTTGCGACCAGGTTAGCTTTGCAGCGTCAGTTGCCATGGTGATTGAAAGTTAACTTGCTTTGTAGTACGGCTAAACCAGGTTTAAACTCAAACTTACTCGGATAAGGCATTAAACTAGCTTCGTAGTACAGGCTACAGGCTTGAATAAATGAATAATAGCGCGGTGCCTCCACTGTGGAATTACTCAACGCTATGAGCTAAATGTGTATTCCCCAGAAATAAAAGTAAGTATGTGTGTATCAGTATGTAAGTGTAAACCTAATAATAATAAATTGTTCAGGACAACAAGATAAAAAGGAATAACAAATATAAATGTATTTAGATTGTGTTGTATTGGTTTAACACACAATAAACACAAAATTCACAATACCAGGAATCTTAAAATAACAAAAAACGTTTCAAGTTTACCCAATAATAAGATAAAAGTTCCAAATGTACCTTGTGTTAATTTACCTTATAGTGCAAAAATACCCCAAAGAAAATATGTGGGCCACTCACGATCCAGCCACTTTAATCCTCTTCTCGCGATTTTGCGGCGTTATTTAAGCTGACTGTCCCTCACGCGGGTTCGAAAAGAGGGGAGTGGCTTTAGCTCAGGAGGTAGAGCGGGTCGGCCAATGACGCAAGGGTTGGCGGTTCGATCCCCGCTCCCTCCCAGCTGCTGTCGTTGTGTTTAACCCTCCTTGCTCCCGATGGTGTGTAGGCACCCTGCGTGGCAGCCTGCCGCCATTGGTGTATGAATGGGTGAATGTAGACTATCTACTGATTGTAAAGCTCTATATAAATGCAGGCCATTTACCATTTACCATTTCGAGCAGAAACGTCCGTCTTGATAGTAAGTTACGAGACTTGCACGTTATCACTTTAGTCATGAAAACAACAAAACGGCTCGGCTTGGCTTCACTTCAAACTGTAGAAAAGAGTTTCGGACTGCGACACGCACACGAGTCTCGACTGCACAGTAATATTTGTGCCAATACCTTGACGTATTTCAGTCAACAAATATTATTATCTCCAAACGTTAAACTTTGTTTTATACTGCACGCAGCTCAGTTCCCAAACGTCTTCACATGTGTCTCTCTCTGACCAGACTGGTGACAGCCTAGTATGCTTTCCGGATTCCTCCTAGCCCCACCCCAGTCATTTTTCATTGGCTTAGAGCACAGCAGCGCGATCCCCGATTGGCTTAGCAACATGTCACTCAACAAACAATAAGAACTTGGCGCAAATAGGAAAATGAACATTCACAAGAAAACAAGCATCACAGTGAATGTAGTTTCTCATTAAATTCACCCATACTGGAATAAAAACACTCTAATCACATTTCCCATAAGAAAGAAAACACTGTTATCACGTTTCTCATTTACCTATATTTCTGAGGTCTCTACAATTATTACTACTACACCCGGTGCGCGCACTGAATAGGCCTATTATACTATATACTATAGACTATTATACTTTTCTGTCACATCGTCATTATTAAGCCGGCTTATCAGAATCAGAATCAGAATCACTTTTATTGCCACAGTATGCAAGTTACATACGAGGAATTTGTCTTAGTGTCTGTATGCAGCATAGTGGTCACATCAATATACAGAGATAAGAAGTGGGAAGATAACTAAAGACAATCACAAAGTTGCAAGTGTAATCAAATCGAGTAAATATATACAATATGTACATGAGTGGTGAAGTGTTCTGTGGATGATAAATATGAATTTACGTTGGATTTACATGAATTTACAGTCGGAGTTAAATAGAGTTTACATTGAATGTACATGAAATTTACAGGCTAAGTTAAATAGGCATTAATGTGCAGGGAATTTACATGAATTTACAGTCCCAGTTAAACAGGCATTAAATTAGATATGAGTTTCAGTTTTATGGGGGGGGGTTCAGTTGAGTTTAGGAGGAGGTAGTGAGTTTGTGTGTGTGTGTGTGTGTGTGTGTGTGTGTGTGTGTGTGTGTGTGTGTGTGTGTGTGTGTGTGTGTGTGTGTGTGGGGGGGGGGGGGGGTTGTTAGTGAGGTCCTTGGTGGAAGGGGTTTCCGGGCCTTGTTGGTGAGGCTGATGGCGGTTGGGAAGAAGCTGGTCTTGTGACGGGTGGTTCTGGTCTTGGCAGACCTCAGTCTCTTGCCGTGGGGGAGTGTCTTAAAGAGTTTGTGGCCAGGGTGGGAGGGGTCGGCCATGATCTTGCGAGACCGCTTCAGTGTCCTGGCTGCATGCAGGTCCTGGAGGGATGGCAGGTTGCATCCGATTATCTTCTCAGCACAGCGGATGATGCGCTGAAGTCTGTTAGTGTCTTTGAGAGTGGCAGCAGCATACCAGACGGTGATGGAGGAGGTGAGGATGGACTCAACGATGGAGGTGTAGAAGTGCACCATCGTGGCCTTTGGCACTTTGAATTTCTTCAGCTGCTGCACAAAGTACATCCTCTGCTGTGCCTTCTTGGTGAGAGCTCTGATGTTCAGCTCCCATTTTAGGTCCTGGCTGATGATGGTCCCCAGGAAGTGGAAGGACTCCACAGTGTTGACTGGGGAGTCACCCAGGGTGATGGGGGAAGGTGGGGCTTTGTTCCTCCTTATGACTGCATAGTATCATTATTACTCAAAATATAAGGCGACCAAAAATGGCAACCATATTTTTATTTGGGCAACCAAAAGCTCCTGCCAGGTTGCCACTCCGGCAACCACTTTTAAAAGTTAAGAGTTTAGGAGGAATGGCTGGAGAAACGCAGCTGCTGTATCTATATGGAGCGATTCCAACTTTCACTTTGGAAACAGGCGAGTTAAATTCACAGTTGAAGACTTGTACTCACTTTGGGTTGAAAACAGGAAAGAACGTGAAGTTTCTTCTTTGTCTTAAAAAGTTTTCACAACAACACAGCCGACACGCGTGGGGGACGCCCCGGCGACATTAAACAAGCGCCCCCTGTTCAGAGAAGCAGTAGAGCGGAGGAGGGGGAGGAGGAGGGGGAGTGGAGGCTTTCCTGAACTGAACTGGGTGCGCTTGTTTAATGCCGCCGGCGCGTCCCCCGCGCGTCACAGTAAGTGGACTTGGCCTCTTTTATTATTAAAACGGCACACATTTATTTCGAACAGATAATTAATCACGATGATCCGATGTAGAAGGCTCAGAGGTCGATGGGGGGTCGGCCAATCACGATGGTCGATGCCATCGTCCATCGTGCCAACCCTAGCGCACATACACACACAGAGACACGCACACACACGCACACATACAGAGCAGACACACACACACACACACACACACACACTAGGGGGGAGACACTGGCACCAAGTATTGATATTATATTAAAATATGCAGGATCTTGAAACTGATTCCCCCACAGCCATTTTGATAAACAGGGTCGTCGGGTTGTCAAAAATATTAATACTTAAATACTTACTCGACATTTTAAACGGATACAATACTCATTTTCTACACTATCAAGTTTATCGATACCAGCAGCACTTCTCTGCCTCCTCCACGCACACACACACACACGCACACACACACACACACACACACACACACACACACACACACACACACACACACACACACACACACACACACACACACACACACAGCAGCTGTTAGCTACATTAGCTAATCCCACTACTGCTGCTGTAACCACTTCACCAACAGTTGAGTGACCAAATGTTTCACTTGTTAACCATGCAGTCGGAGTGACGCTCTTTCCACTAACATTTAGGCTTTGAAATGTGTTGATACATGGACCCTGCTTGTAGATTGCAGCTACATTGAAGGTGAAACACATTGCCGGTGGAGGTACCCCGGATGTAGCAGACAAAGAGTATTGAAGGCAACAGACGAAGCCTGTTTTGTTGTTTTTTAACAACAGCGCTCCCGCCTTGATGTTGCAGTGGAACCACTGAGAGGGGAACAACTCAGTCGTCAGTTCTTATCGATTTAACTTCTTGTGGTGCAGAATTGTCGAAGTTATCCTGCTTTGCTACTCGATGATTTGACACAGACAGCAACCAGTCTGTACAGTAGCGAATCAGTGGGGATAGCAGAGCGTCCAGGAGCCTAATGATGATTCATTTGGAATGGATTCATTGGGGTTGGTAAAGTTTAGGCTAAGAGGCACACTGATGGCAGTAACAAATAGCAGACACTGTGATATTTAGAAGTGAATCGTGGACATGCAGAGCTGCTGTTTGGGCTGTCTTGGGCTACACTCTGAGCATACTGGGGGCAGCAGCTCAGCTTGAGGGAGGCTTTGGAGGGAATTGTAGCCTCCATGAAACATGAAAGCTGGAACATCCCCACCCCCCACTAACTACTTAAGACAATTTCAAAATATATTGTGAATATATGCCATTGTTTCTCTTGTTTAATAATAACCAAAAAAAAAGACTCTTAATGTGTAATTTTTCCTCCGTGGTATCGAAAATGGTATGAGTGAGTGAGTAAACTCTGAGTGAGTCATGTCAATTCTGCTAGTAAATACAATAATAGCTGCTTCTTGCCTTTTAGGGCTATTTATTCTCTTCAGTTACACAGATATCGTGATGTATCGTAGGTTAAATTTGTACCCTGAATATATCGATTATCGTAGAATCGCTGTATCGTGATAATATCGTTATCGAGGGCCAAGTATCGTGACCGTATCGTATCGTGAGTACTCCGTGATTCCCACCCCTAGCACACAACACACACATACATGCGCTTCGCGCATGCGCACATACACACACACAGACATGCACACACGCGCACACATACAGAGCAGACACACACGCACACACTCGCACACACTCCACAGACACCACATGCACGCGCACATATACACACACAGACATGCACAACACTCGCACACGCACACACACAGACACACATGCACGCGCATGCGCACATACACACACACAGACATGCACACACGCGCACACATACAGAGCAGACACACACACAGACAAACACACACACACACACACACACACACACACACACACAGCTCCTCTTCTGTCTCTATCTCAATAAAAAAGAATAGATACAAAACTGCCTTAATCTTAATCTTAATCCCCACCCGCAGACACGGCCAAATGTGCCTGTAAAGTTACACCAGGGCTCGAACCTGGAACACCCATGTTGGTAGGCAGGGATTCTACACTGCACTACGTGGACGCCAACACATTTATTACCTTTTGAGGTTGGTTTCCCTTTTATTTGATTTAAATCAATAAATGAATATAAAATAAAATTAGCCAAAAAAATGAAACTGGTTGAATCATAAAGAGTGAAGTTATTAACACGTTCACTGCCAACGACGTATTACTCCGTCAAAAAAATCCAACGGTTCACTGCCAATGACGTATTACTCCGTCAAAAAAATGATTTTTTTTTTTGACCGTGGGATGTGCATCTAACCCTTTTACATCTCTTATATAATTATTGAACCACCGAACGTTTACAACCCATTCCACCGACCCACTAAGTGGCGACAGTGCTCTCCTGACTAGAGGAAGGCAAGCATTTTCATGAGAATGGCTTCCTCGAAGCCATTCTCATGAAAATGGATTGGCGAAAACGCTTTCGTTTTCGCGCTGATTGCTGGCAGTGCGGGATTGCAAATTTGCATAATAGATTACGGGTGGAACACACTTTGAAACACGCAGCATAAATTATGACCAGAATCGCAAAAAGCTTCATCAAAGCTCTCAACCAAAACTCCAAGAAGCGAGCGAGTCCATCCAGACTTCCTCAAAGAGCGGCCGCGCAGACAGGCACAGCAGCAGCAGCAGCAAGCAGCAGCGAGCTTGTGACACGGCCGCTGCAGCCAAGAAGAACGCCCACGGAGGGAGGAGTTGGAAGCAGAGGGGGGTTTCCTGCTGTTATGGAGGAAATTACTGTTCAAAACTATTGTTTAGATGTCTGACGTCTTACTGATGCCAAAAATGAATGGTTAAAGTGACTGTTCTATCGAATTTCACAAAAAGCCGTTTATCTCTGAATAATTTTTCAGACGCTGAAACCATGCTGTATTCAACTGCTAATGCAGTAGACAGAGAAAGCACACATTCTATTAGTTCTTTTGAGATATTGTGTGTTCACAAAATCTTAGCAGAAAAGAATCCTCGGGTCTTGAAAGATGAGCCAGAATCCTCAAAAAAACCCTCTGGCAGAACTACCTACAGTAAAAAAAAAACGGCTGGCAGTGAATGTGTTAATAGAATAATGATCAACACAACAGGTGTGTTAGAGAGAAGCTGCTGTTGTATTGAGTCTTGTTGTCTCATCAGATGCCTGTGAACTCACACTGGACCAAACACAGCACACAGAGAGCTCCTCCTGTCTGAAGACAACAGAAAGGTGACGAGGGGGAGAGAGGAGCAGCCATATCCTGATCACACCAGAGAGATTTGACTCTGAGCCTCAGCTGCTGTGTAGAGATGGTCTGACTGGTCGCTGTTACTGGGAGGTGGAGAGGGAAAGGAGTGGTTCATATAGGAGTGACTTACAGAGAAATCAGCAGGATATTAGCGGTGTGATGACTGTGTGCTTGGAATGAATGAAAAGTCCTGGAGTCTGAGGTGCACTGATAACAGTTACACTGCCTGGCACAATAACACAGACATACCTCTCCCCTCCTCTGTCTCTAACAGAGTCGCAGTGTATCTTGACTGGCCTGCTGGCTCTCTGTCCTTCTACAACGTTTCCTACAAACTGATTCATCTCCACACGTTCAACTCTAGCTTCACTGAACCTCTGTACCCTGGGTTTAATTTGGCTGGTCTGATGGTAACTCAGTGTCTCTGTGTCAGATAGAGTGAGAGAGAAACACACTGTGACCAAACACAGCTGCTGACATGATGCTTCACTCTGTACAGGTTCAAATATCTTTCTTTGATCTTTGTTATATTTGGTATTTGATTCATCTCATCGTTCAAGCTGAACATTTTGATGTTTTCTAGAACCGTTTCCCAGAGTTACATGTTAAATAAACACGGTTTTTATCTGTTTACAAACCTGTTTTGTAATAAATGTGTTGACATTGTTCACCCTGTGTGTGTTGTGTGTGTGTGTGTGTGTGTGTGTTGTGTGTGTGTGTGTGTGTGTGTGTGTGTGTCCCGGTCCCAATATGTGGTATTAGTAAACAAAATGAATAGCCTACTATCACACCTAACACTCACTGTGTGTGCATGTGTGTGTGCGTGCATGCACGTGCACACGTGTGGTGTGTGTGTGTGTGTGTGCATGTGTGTGCGCACAATAGAGCACACACACACACACACACACACACACACACACACACTGAGGACAGACATGACTTTTAAAATGGAAGAGAAGGTGAGTAGATTTTGCTTTGGAAAGAGGGAGAGAGAGGAGAGAAGAGGGAGAGAGAAAATGGAGAGTGAGAGAGAGAGTAGGGGAGAGAGAGAGAAGAGAGGGAGCGAGAGGGAGAGAGGGAGGAGAGTAGAGAGAGAGAGAGAAGAGGGAGAGAGTATGACAACATGAAGAGCATTTCAAACAACGATAATTTACTATCAAGGCAGCGTCCAGATTCCACACTCACCCCGTCGGGCGACGAGTGGAAAAAACGAGGGAGAGAGAGGAAGAGGAAGAGGGAGAGAGAGGAGAGAGAAGAGGGAGAGAGAGAAGACAGAGGGGAGAGAAGAGGAGGAGAGGGAAGAGGGAGAGAGAGGAGAGGGAAGAGGGAGAGAGAGATGAGGGAGAGAGAGGAGAGGAGAGGGAGAGAGAGAAGAGGAGGAGGGAGAGGAGAGGGAGAGAGGCAGAGAGAGGAGGGAGAGAGTGAGAGAGAGGAGAGAGAAGAGGGAGAGAGAGAGAGGAGAGGGGGAGAGAAGAGAGAGAGAGGAGAGGGAGAGAGAGGAGAGAGAGAAGAGGGAGAGAGGGAGAGGAGGGAGAGGAGAGAGAGAGATGAGAGAGAAAAGGGAAAGAGAGAGAAAAGGGAGAGAGAAGAGAGTGAGAGAGAAGGAGGGAGAGAGAGAAGAGGGAGAGGAGGTTGACAACATGAAGAGCATTTCAAACACGATCATCATTACTATCAAAGGCAGCGTCCAGATTCCACACTCACAGCCGTCGGGCGACGAAGTGGAAAAAACGAGGAGAGAGAGGAGAGGAGAGAGAAGAGGGAGAGAGAGGAGAGGGAGAGGAGGAGAGGGAGAGAGAAGAGGGAGAGAGAGGAGAGGAGGAGGGAAGAGGGAGAGATAGGAGAGGAAGGAGGGAGAGAGAGAAGAGGGAGAGAGAGGAGAGACAAGAGGGAGAGAGAGGAGAGGGAGAGAGAGGAGAGGAGAGGGAGAGAGAGAAGAGGGAGGGAGGGAGAGGAGAGGAAGGAGGGAGAGAGAGAAGAGGGAGAGAGAGAAGAGGGAGATGAGGAGGGAGAGAGAGGAGAGAGAGGAGAGAGAAGAGGGAGAGAGAGGAGAGGAGAGGGAGAGAGAAGAGAGGGAGGGAGAGGAGAGAGAGAAGAGGGAGAGAGGGAGGGAGGGAGAGGAGAGGGAAGAGGGAGAGAGAGAAGAGGGAGAGGAGGGAGAGGAGAGAGAGAGAAGAGGGAGAGAGAGGAGAGTGAGAGAGAGGAGGGAGAGGAGCAGGGAGAGGAGAGGGAGGGAGAGGAGAGGGAGAGAGAAGACGGAGAGAGAGAAGAGGGAGAGAGAGGAGAGAGAGGAGAGGAGAGGGAGAGAGAAGAGGGAGAGAGAGGAGAGAGAAGAGGGAGAGAGAGGAGAGGGGAGGGAGAGAGAAGAGGGAGAGAGAGAAGAGGGAGAGAGAGGAGAGAGAAGAGGGAGAGAGAGGAGAGGGAGAGAGAGAAGAGGGAGAGAGGGAGGGAGGGAGAGGAGAGGGAAGAGGGAGAGAGAGAAGAGGGAGAGGGAGAGAGAGGAGAGGGAAGAGGGAGAGAGAGGAGAGAGAGAGAAGAGGGAGAGAGAAGAGGGAGAGAGGGGAGGGGGAGAGAGAGGAGAGAGAAGAGGGAGAGAGAGGAGAGAGAAGAGGGGGAGAGAGAGGAGAGGGAAGAGGGAGAGAGAGGAGAGAGAAGAGGGAGAGAGAGGAGAGGGAAGAGGGAGAGAGAGGAGAGGGAGAGAGAGAAGAGAGAAGAGGGAGAGAGAGAAGAGGGAGAGAGAAGAGGGAGAGAGAGGGGAGAGGAGAGGAGAGAGAAGAAGGAGAGAGAGGAGAGAGAAGAGAGGGAGGGAGAGGAGAGGGAAGAGGGAGAGGCAGAGAGAGAGAAGAGGGAGAAAGAGGAGAGGAGAGGAGGAGAGAGAAGATGGATAGATGGAGAGAGAGGAGAGGGAAGAGGGAGAGAAGAGGGACAGAGAGAGAAGAGGGAGAGAGAGGAGGGGAGGAGATAAGAGGGAGAGAGAGGAGAGGGAGAGAGAGAAGAGGAGGAGAGAGAAAATGGATAGAGGGAGAGAGAGGAGAGGGAAGAGGGAGAGAAGAGGGACAGAGAGAGAAGAGGGAGAGAGAGGAGGGGAGGAGAAGAGGGAGAGAGAGGAGAGGGAGAGATAGAAGAGGGAGAGAGAGGAGAGGGAGAGAGAGGAGAGGGAGAGAGGAGAAAGACAAAAGAGAGAGAAGAGTGAGAGAGAGGAGAGGGAAGAGGGAGAGAAGAGGGACAGAGAGAGAAGAGGGAGATATAGGAGGGGAGGAGAGAAGAGGGAGAGAGAGAAGAGGGAGAGAGAGGAGAGGGAGAGAGAGAAGAGGAAGAGAGAGGAGAGGGAGAGAGAGGAGAGGGAGAGAGGAGAGAGAGAAAAGAGAGAGAGAGAAGAGGGAGAGAGAGGAGAGGGAAGAGGAGAGAGAGAAGAGGGAGAGAGAGGAGAGGGAAGAGGGAGAGGGAGAAAGAGGAGAGGAGGAGATAGAGGAGGGAGAGAGAGGAGAGGGAGAGAGAGAAAATGGAGAGAGGGAGAGAGAGGAGAGGGAAGAGGGAGAGAAGAGTGACAGAGAGAGAAGAGGGAGAGAGAGAAGAGGGAGAGAGAGGAGAGGGAGAGAGAGGAGAGAGAGAGAAAAGAGAGAGAAGAGGGAGAGAGAGGAGAGGGAGAGAGAGAAGAGGGAAGAGGGAGAGAGAGATAGAGGGGGAAGAGATGGAGGGAAAAGAGGAGGTGAAGAGAAGAGATGAGTCACTGATAACAGTTTGAGTGTAGAGTTCTGCTACGTCCACATGGACACAGATAGATTCTCCTCCATTCATAAAGAAACATGGCCTCCACACCTCCATCCACATGACAACATGAAGAGCATTTCAAACAGCATCATTTACTATCAAAGCCAGCGTCCAGATTCCACACTCACCCCGTCGGGCGATGAGCTGATGTGGGCGTGTCTCTCACTAAATGTCAGGAAGCTGAAGCTGTGGTTCAATACGAGTTTTTCAACAACACTTTTTATGGCACAAGTGAGTTTTTTGTTTTCTTTCTTTCTGATGTTAATTTAGAACAATATTCATCACATTTTCTGAGTTTGCTGAAGAAATGCTTTTGATTTCTGAAGTGACGAGAAGTTTCTGAAAGTGAGTTGGAGCCAACCAGCTATTCAGTGCCTGTGTGTTTTAATGTAGAAAAGGCCACACAACACATAGTGAAAGCTACCAGGCTACTGATGACAATAATAAGCTTCCTGTCACCTGCTCAATATAAACTAAACAGACATTTCCATGAGCAAGTTGAAGTGATGATGTCAGCGTCTTCAAAAAGCTCTGCTCCACCTGTCCACACCAATACAGCCAAACTGACTTCTGATATATCTCCTCACATGGAAGACATGTTCCACTGTGGGCCTCCCCCCAGACAAAGCTTGGGAAAAGGTGCCCCCCCCTCCTCGCTCAATTCCTGGATGTCTATGAGATCATGATGATATTATTTGATCCCATAGACACACAACAATTGAGCCAATATGGCCTGATATCATATTGCTGTTTGACATATTTCAGACTACAGCAAATAGCAAATAGCATAAAACAGGTGTGTCTGTCTGAAGGCATTTATTAGTTTCTGACTCTGGGAAAATGGGATAACACACAAAAATTCCCCAAATTCTGTTTTGGTCTTCTGCTCTGTTTTGCTGTATTGGTGTGGACAGCTGGAGCTTTTTGAAAACTCTGACATCATAACCTCAACCTGTGCATGGCAGTTGCTGTTTCATTTGTATTGAGCATGTGTCAGGAAAGTAGGGCTGCACGATATTGGAAAAAACTGACATTGCGATATTTCCCGCCCCTGCGATATATATTGCGATATGAAAAAATAGAGATTTTCACCAGATTACCAGAATAGCTCCTTTTTAAAGAAAATAATACTTCTAGAATGATTGGGGTGAATTTGTAGAGGAGTCCATCTGATTTTGGAGGGGAAATTAGGTATTTTAATGTTTCTCAACCACTGGGCTGTGGCCCACTGGTAGGCCTCAGAGTGTCATCTATCAGAGTTCATACACATTTTGACCAATAGATTTCCATAACTTACATAGCCTACATGAAAAAGTGAGTGAGTTATGACATTCTACTTTAAAATGTCACTAGCCTACACTTCACATAGTGTAATGCAGCTTTTAAAGCCAGGGAAAGACAACATGTATGTTGTATCACCATGTTACCATATCCAACATCTAAGACCATATAGTCTCATATCACAATATTGATATACAATTGATATATTGCCCACCCCTAATATTGAGTGCCAGAATCTACCTCCCAATGATGCTATTTGCAGAAAAACATTAGATTTCATTCATTGATTATAATAATTGCTTTCAACTTCTTTCGTTCTTCTAACGTTTCAATAAATCAACAATGAAACACCCCTGCCACTTTACACACTTGGTCTGACCCCCCGGAAACCCCCTCCAGAAACTACCAAGTGGTGCACTCCGCATCTCTGGAGTTCCGGTTTTGGAGCGCACCGCAGTACAGAGAGACGACGATTGACATGCAGCATCACTGGTGACAAACAATTCATTCGTGAAAAGTAATAAATATACATTTAATTGCCCAGATATGTCTCTTGTCTTTTTATTTTGACTGAAATGTTTTGTGTAAATGAGTCGCTATGTATGATTAACTCTACCGTAACTGCTGTCATCTGAATGATGCATCATCAGAGCCTGAGGGGGAGAGAGAGCTGCAGTGATACACGGACAACTTCTCAGTAATAATCACTTTAGCCTTCGTGTCATTATATTATGTTGCTGTCTTGCTTTTTGGTGTTTCAAGAGTAAATATCTCCACTCCACAGACATGTTGAGTTACAGCAGCCAGCCTGCTGTAAGCTAGTGCGCTGCAGACTGTGGACACGTCCGCCTCCGCAATCACATCGTTTACATCAGACGGGCTACTGTCAGCAACGCAACATAAGCACAAATAATTCAATTGAGCTCTCTGTCCATTTTGTTGTGTTGAAGCTAAGCACTAAATGAGTGAGTACAGTAGTGGGGTGTCTCTCTCCTTTGAGAGAGACTGCATTTCACTCAGTAGGCTCCTCCCCTAAAGTGAGAGTTTATCAAGCAAAATGACGAGTTCATTTGCTTTTAACATCACACGTCCTGCGATGTGACTATTGCACATGCGCACATCGCCATGACGATGTGTAAACAATATATCGTGCAGCCCTACAGGAAACTACGAGCCTAACTGTCTGATGTGTTTTCTAAAAAAAAAACATTTATTTTCCAAAAGTCATCAAAGTTATTCAAGTTTGTGCAGATCATCCTGCTGAACCCAAATTGACGTTCCCATAAACTTTTGATAACCACAGACCTTGTTTTATCCATATAAGTGAAATCCCCATTCTAAAAGCCCATTCACTTTTCCCCTGATGAACAGGGCCGGATTAACACAGTGTGATGGCCCAGGGTGACCCAGACTTGAAATTTGCTTGGTTTGTTTTGCTAGAAGTTGGCACGATAGTTGGTCGCTTGTGTTCTCCCCCGTGTTGGGTGTGGTTTCTGAATGATGACGCGTTCCACAGTGTCTCTATACCGACACATAAACAGTGCAAATGACTATGACAATAAATAGCAGAGATGTTGTTTAAAGTAGAGCCTCAACACACATCCCACACATTGAAGACACAATGTAGACGACCTCTAAAACACCTTGACACTATAGACATGAGCCACGTTCCATATGGTTACACAGAAACGGATACTGTCTCAAATCTGAATGCAAGTCACATCCCAGACACATTTAAACACATCGGTCCCTATTCTCCCACAGGCCATCGGCGCTAAAACGGGCCTTAAACGCAAAAAAACGTGCCTTGCGCCTGTTTCGGGAAAATAGCAATAGGCTTTAGGCTGCCAAATGCGCTTTAGGCCGAATGGGCGTGGCGGAGTCCCTGAATGCGCCAAAGTGGGCGTGTCGGCGCTAAATACCGGCGTACTCGTATCTTCCAGCCATCTTCCGACCTGGCCTACTTTTAGCGCTTTGCGCTTTTGAAAAGCAGGCCTAAAGCAGGATTCTGTGCACCGGGGACAGGAAAGTGAATGGAGAATACAATATATAGAAAAAAATACTTTAGAATACAATAGAATATAAGATTGCAACCCTTCTCAGGCTTTGGGTGAAGCTGTAATGCAGTTTCATAAATTTAGTTTAGGCTATCATAATAATCCCCATTTATGTGTAATATAGCTCTACGTTTTATTACCCCCCCCCCCCCCCGAAATTAGCTAGGCTACTAATATTACTAATATTCCTAATTAATATGTATTATTATTTCATTCAGATAATTGACATTATAGGCATGTACCGTAAAATACCAATTAGAAGCCGACTTCCAAATTGCCGCGGGTCCCATATATAAGCGGGGTCTGGATACATATTTTGTACATAAAAGCAGGTCCCAATTTGACGCCCGGTTAGTTTTTTCAATGTTTTCTTTTTACCTTTGCGACATCCTGTTGAATGCATCTCCCAAACACAACGAAGAAGAAAAATCGGATGAAGAATACGAACAACGAGGAAACGGGAACAACGAGGAAAAAAAACACATGCACGAAACTTGCTGATCAAAATTCGTTTTCCCTCAACATCTGATGATTCTGAAAATTGTGTAGGCATTTCCTGAAGATTTTTATACACTAAAACCGACATCTCTGGTGTAATAATTATTTTGAGAAATGTGCCTATGGTATATTTCCCTGCCAGCGGGCATAGAAGTCCGCTTCTAATTGGTATTTCACCGCTCTTTCACATGTGCGCTACTGAAGAGGGTGCTCCGTGAGTGATGAACAGCGGAGGAGGCAGCGCATGCAACAAATAATCTGCTCACATGATGATCATGTTCTCTCACCTTCAGCGGAGAAAGTTTAGTGGTAAATACCGGTAGGTCACAGTTCAGCTCAAATTTTATTTGATTTCATGTACAGGCCAGAACTGGCATGCAATGTGCTCTGCTGCGCTGAGAGGGAGGCGCGGCTCTCCCCATAGACAAGCAATCGTGTGGGGTGCTGACTGTAGCCAACTCATTAAAATAAATGGTTTAAATAAACAATTTCATACTATTTACAATCTTTGCTGAGCAATATTTTTGTACAAAAATAATTAAAGCAGGTCCCAAACTGCCGCAGGTCCCATATTGACGCGGGGTCTGGCTACATATTTTGTCAATTAACGCCGGGCTAATAATTGGTATTTTACGGTATTTACATGCTTGCAGTATTTTAACTGCAGTTAGATTGCTTTGAGAAGCATAATAATATGGAATAATAGCCTATATATGGAGATAGACAGACCGGATGAAGGGAGGGGGGGGCGGCGGAGCCCTTGGCTTTGTCTGGTTTTACCGGATTTGTCCAGGAATTGGAGCTTAAAAGGCAAGCGTGTGTCTCTTCCCTGCAATTCTCCAATGAGCGGACAATGCATAATTTTACGCTTAAAAGGCGTGGTTATAATGGTTGAGGCTGAGTTTAGCGCCGATACCAAGATATCAAGTGCGCCTTTCCACGCCCACTGCTTTGCGCTGCGGCTGGCGCTCGGCCTAGAAACTGCGCCGCTGCAACGATAGAGCCCATCATGTTCAATAATATCACTATTTGAAAGAAGCATGGCAGGTGGAACTTTGTATTGATCTATCTGACATGATATGGGAAAAGACTTTGTCTGTGGTACAACTATGCTCAGGTAATAGTAGACACCAGCTCATTCAATTTAAAGTCGTTCATCGCCTTCACTATTCTAAGCATAAGTTGCACAAGTTCTTCCCCTCTGTCTCACCACTGTGTGACAGGTGTCAGGTGTCAGAGGGCACTGTGTCTCATGCCTTCTGGTTCTGCCCTTCACTGACGGGATTCTGGGCCAAAATATTTGACTGGTACTCTAAAGGCCTACATAAATAACCCTTCAGCCGGAGGCAGAACTCGCCATCTTCGGCTGCTCGGAGAACTCTCTGGGCTTCCCCACAGCTGTGCAACAGTCTCTGACACTGGGGACAACTGTTGCCAAAACACTTATCCTGAAAGAGTGGAAGTCCCCCTCTCCACCTCCTTTCCAACTGTGGTTGATGGACATGATCTCGGTCATAAGGATGGAGAGGTTCAGATCCCTGAGAAACAACTCACTTTATACGTTTCTAACTATTTGGGACCCGTTTCTGGCCTACCTGGACGAGGTTGGAGGTGGTGGGTAACTTGCCCAGGTGAGTGGGACCCGTTTCTGGCCTACCTGGACGAGGTTGGAGGTGGTGGGTAACTTGCCCAGGTGAATGGGACCCCACACACAACATTCCTTACAAGCACATAAGCACCCTATATAGACGCTGTCACCACATTATTGTCGATATGTTTTTTTGTTTTGTTTTCTTCTTTTCTTTCCTTTCCTGTGTCTGAGCTTGTTCGTTTGTTTTGTTTGTATTTTGTAAAAATTTAAATTGGAAAAAATAAAATACTAACAAAAATAATAATAATATCACTTTTCCATCAGAAATGTGCAAAGGCCTCTATGAGGACTGAATGCCAAACCAGGGACTTGGACTTGAGACTTATACTTAGGTCACACACACAGAGACTTGAGACTTGACTTGTTCTCAAAGACTTGAGACTTGTTAACACATTCACTGCCAGCGGTTTTTTTTTTACTGTAGGTAGGTTCTGCCAGAGGGTTTTTTTGAGGATTCTGGCTCATCTTTCAAGACCCGAGGATTCTTTTCTGCTAAGATTTTGTGAACACACAATATCTCAAAACAACTAATAGAATGTGTGCTTTCTCTGTCTAAAAGAGTTAGTTTGTAGAGTTAGTAGTTATGTAAGCATTAGCAGTTGAATACAGCATGGTTTCAGCGTCAGAAAAATTATTCAGAGATAAACGGCTTTTTGTGAAATTCGATAGAACAGTCACTTTAACCATTCATTTTTGGCGTCAGACATCCAAACAATAGTTTTGAACAGTAATTTCCTCCATAACAGCAGGAAACACCCCTCTGCTTCCAACTCCTCCCTCCGTGGGCGTTCTCCTCTGCTCTCCTTGGCTCTGCGGCGGGTCTGTGACAAACGAGTTGCTGCTTTGCTGCTGCTGCCTGGCAGTCTGCATGGGGTTTGCTGGATGGGTTTCGCTGGTTTCTTGGCGGTCCGGTTGAGAGCTCTGATGAAGCTCTTGCGATTCTGGGCTTATTTATGGTGCGTGTTTCAAAGTGTGCATCCAATCTATTCTTGGAACCCCCCACCGTTGCCACCGCTGTGCATCAGCGCGAAAGTGAAAGCGTTTTCGCCATCCATTTTACTGTATGAGAACGGCTTCCTCGCGCTTTTCCCTCTAGTTTTGGCTCGCCTCTCCTACTGTGGAGAGACATGTCGCCACTCAGTGGGTCGGTAAAATAGATTATACACATTCAATACCTCCAATTCTGGTATAGGAGACGTAAAAGGGTTAGATCAACGTCCCACCGCCAAAAAAAAAAAATCGATTTTTTTTGACGTATTAACACATTCACTGCCAACAACGTATGAACACGTTTTCAGAATCCAGCTGTTCCCTGCCAACAACGTGTTTACACGTTTTTGGCATCGATTTTTTTTTTTTGACGGTGGGTTGTGCATCTAACCCTTTTACATCTCTTATATAATTATTGGAGCCACCGAACGTTTACAACCCATTCCACCGACCCACTAAGTGGCAACAGTGCTCTCCTGGCTAGAGAAAGGAAAGCATTTTTTTAACTTGTCACGCCATTCTCAGCCCAGCCATTCTCCTTTTCGCGCTGATTGCTGGCGATGCGGGATTGCAAATTTACATAATAGATTCAGCCGATCTACTATGATCGGGTGATAGATTACAGGTGGAGGAACACACTTTGAAACACGCAGCATAAATATGACCAGAATCGCAAAAGCTTCTCTCAACCAAAACTCCAAACGAGCGAGTCCATCCCGACTTCCTCAAACAGCGGCCGTGCAGACATGCAGGCACAGGAGAGCAGCAAAGCACTGACTGGTGACAAGCTTGTCCGCCCACGGAGGGAGGAGTTGAAGCAACTCGAGAGGGAGGGAGAGAGAGAGAGAGAGAGAGAGAGAGAGAGAGAGAGGGAGGGAGAGCGAGAGGGAGGGAGAGAGAGAGAGAGAGCGAGAGGGGGAGGGAGAGAGAGAGAGAGAGAGCCAAAAATGAATGGTTAAAGTGACTGTTCCATCCAATTTCACAAAAAGCCGTTTATCTCTGAATATTCTTTCTGACGCTAAAACCATGCTGTATTCAACTGCTAATGCTTACATAACTACTAACTCTACAAACTAACTCTTTTAGACAGAGAAAGTACACATTCTATTAGTACTTTTGAGATATTGTATGTTCACAAACTCCAAGCTGAAACGAATCCTCGGCTCTTGTAAAATGAGCCATAATCCTCAAAAAACGGCTTGGCAGAAGCTACCTACAGCAAAAAAAAACGACTGGCAGTCAATGTGTTAACACGTTCACTGCCAACGACGTGTTAACACGTTTTCAGAATCCAGCTGTTGACTGCCAACGACGTGTTAACACGTTTTCAGAGTCGATTTTTTTTTTTTGACGGTGGGATGTGCATCTAACCCTTTTACATCTCTTATATAAGTATTGGACGTGTACAACGTGTACAACCCATTCCACCGACCCACTAAGTGGCGACAAGGAAGGAGGAAGGCAAGCAAAAAGCAGTGTGACGAAGCCATTCTCATGAAAATGGATTGGCGGAGGCGCTTTCGTTTTCGCGCTGATTGCTGGCGGTGCGGGATTGCAAACTTGCATGGTGGATTGCGGATGGAGCACACTTTGAGGCACGCAGCATAAATATGACCAGAATCGCAAAAGCTCCATCAGAGCTCTCAACCAAAACTCCAAGAAGCGAGCGAGTCCAACCAGACTTCCTCAAAGAGCGGCCGCGCAGACAGGCTCACAGCCGCACAGCAGCAGCAAAGCAGTGAGACTGGTGACAAGCTTGTGGTGCAGCAGGCCATTTTGCCTTGCAAAATAGCACCAAATTGGAAACAGCCATAAAAGGCTTTTAGAATAGGATTTTCAACCCATTCTTTTTTGTTTCTTTTTCGCTCTAATTTAGAGTAATTTAATTTCTATTCAGAAATTTATTTGAGAGGTCGAGAGTATGAGAAAGTGCATTTGCACAGGTAGGAAAGTGCTTGTGACATGGCGCTGCAGCCAAGAAGAACGCCCACGGAGGGAGGAGTTGGAAGCAGAGGGGAGTTTCCTGCTGTTATGGAGGAAATTACTGTTCAAAACTATTGTTTAGGTCTTACTGATGCCAAAAATGAATGGTTAAAGTGACTGTTCTATCGAATTTCACAAAAAGCCGTTTATCTCTGAATATTTTTTCTGACGCTGAAACCATGCTGTATTCAACTGCTAATGCTTACATAACTACTAACTCTACAAACTAACTCTTTTAGACAGAGAAAGCACACATTCTATTAGTTATTTTTAGATGATTGGTGTTCACGAAGTCCTAACAGAAAAGAATCCTCGGCTCTTGTAAAATGAGCCTAGAATCCTCAAAAAAAAAACTGGCAGAACCTTCCTACAGCATTGAAAAAAGGCTGGCAGTCAATGTGTTAATACGTCAGTGGCAGTGAACCGTTGGATTTTTTTTGACGGATTAATACGTCATTGGCAGTGAACGTGTTAACAAGCTTTTTTTTTTTTTTTTTTTTGGTGCATTAAAAGTATGAAGGACAAGCTGCTGAATGTCATTCCCTCCTCCCTCATTATCATGCGTAACCTTAAACATCTAGTGCGCACAGCCTCAGATGACATGCGTCCTGTACAGATTTGATATATTCTACAAATGATTTGAAGAATTTAGACACCGCACTGTCAGAGACAGAGGAACAAAAGTGGGCCCAGCAGATTAACACATTGAGTGCCAGCCCTTTTTTCAATGCTGTGGGTAGCTTGTGCCAGGCCGTTTTTTGAGGATTCTGGCTCATTTTAGAAGAGCCGAGGATTCTTTTCTGCTTCGAGTTTGTGAACACGAAGTTCACAAAAGTACTAATAGAATGTGTGCTTTCTCTGTCTAAAAGAGTTAGTTTGCAGAGTTAGTAGTTATGTAGATATTAGCCGTTGAGTACAGCATGGTTTCAGCTGTCTGAGAGTGAAAGTTGAGATAATCGCAGTTTTGTGAAATTCAATCAAACAGGCAGAACAGTCACTTTAACCATTTCTTTTTGGCATCAGTGAGAGATCAGACATCCAAACAATGTTCCGAACGCCCTCTCCTTCAACTCCTCCCTCCGTGGGCGTGTCTAGTGGCTTTCAGCCTGCGTTTGTCAGAAGCGAGTGCTCGCTGCAGCCTCGCTCCCTGGCAGGCAGCGAGTATGAGCAGCCTCCCTCCCTGCCGACCCTGGCAGCGAGTGTATGAGAATGAGGCTCGTTCGTTTCTGGGTTTTCGGAATGCGTGCGATTCTGGCCTTTCTGCGGGCGTTTCAAAGTGTGTTTTACCTATAATATATTATGCAAATTTGCAATCCCCCGTGTGCTGCTGCTGGCGCGGGCCGAAAGCGGCGAGTCTGGTGACTGATGACTGTAAAATCGGCAAGCCATTTCCTTGTGAATGGAGGAAGCACCCGCCTGAGGCTGCTGTTTTTTGCTCGGATTCCTCTCTGTCGGGAGGGCACTGTCCCCACTTAGCTGGTCGGTAAAATAGATTATACACATTCTCTTCCTCCAATTCTGCTATAGGAGGCGTAAAAGGGGTTGATCGATGTCCCACCGTCAAAAAAAAAAAATGTTTATGTAAGCCGAGATATCTCGTCTATGGCACTCAACGCTTGGATTATGTAAGCCGAGATATCTCGTCTATGGCACTCAACGTGTTAATAGACCAGAGGGCAACAAGTTGAGCACATATTGTCAATTCAAGAATGTTATTGAAACCCAGCCATATGTACAAAAGATCCTATCTAGACAGTACAGAAGCGCTTTAGCCAAATTTAGATGTGGAGTAGCTCCTTTAGCCATAGAAACTGGTAGATATACAAATACCAGCTGATAGTCGTTTCTGTACTCTTTGTAACAATGGTTCTATTGAATCAGAAGTCCATGCACTTATTCATTGTGAACTTTATGTGGACATTCGTTCAGAACTGTTTAGCTCTCAAACTACGTTGAACATTTTAATGATCTAGATCAGTGATCCTCACTATTTCTTTGATGAGAGCCGCACTGGCAGGACACAGTCAATAGGAGAGCCACCTTAATCGCAAAACACCAAAAGCCACCCCAACCAAGCACATCTGCCTACCATTTTTTTGTGTTTTATTGTTTTACACACACACACACACACACACACACACACACACACACACACACACACACACACACACACACGTCACACATATACCAGTTTCCCCTAGAAAATCTTTCAGGCCTGGAGGGATTTCGAAACGTACCCCGACCGCAACGGTGGCGGCCCTTGCTGGTGACGCTAAACTTTTAGCTAACCTGTTCACATCTATGTTCGCAATGGCATCCCAAGTATCATCATACTATTATGGGATGCGATGCGAACAGTTGTATTATGGGATGTGCGTTTCCCAGGCAACGACACACGTTGACACGTTTTGGAACAGCGCTGCACGCTGGCACAATACTCCTAATATAAAAGCAAAATGCTTATTGTTTTGAATGATTTGGCACCTTCTATTACTGTCAACACCAGTGTTGTTGTATTGTAATAATATGCCATAAAGGTTTATTGAAATTTTGGGGAGAGCAGGGGGGGGGGCTCTTAGAGCCGCCAACTAAAGCTTCAAGAGCCGCCAGCGTCTCGCGAGCCGCGCAATGAGGAACTAGGATCTAGATGATATAAACAAGTTGTGTGTAATTGTAGCTGGTAAACACTGTCTCAATGAATGTGCCAAAGCTGCCATCTCATCCTGAACAGGAGACAGTCTTTTCTGTGTGTTTAAAACATGTGCTTTCTCTTTTCCCTCTTCTTTTTGTTATCCTTCTGTGTATGATGATGACTGTGTGTGTGTGTGTGTGTGTGTGTGTGTGTGTGTGTGTGTGTGTGTGTGCGTGTGCGTGTGCGTGTGCGTGTGCGTGTGCGTGTGCGTGTGCGTGTGCGTGTGTGTGTAGCTGTGTGTGTGTGACTCCGGTCCACATCCGGACCCAGACGCCGTCCTATCTGGACCGAGCCCTCTAACCTACAAATCATTGAATAGTTACATTTTCACAGAGCGTTTCTATTTTATCCGGCACAGGCTTTTCTAGCCTTTACGGTACTGGTTTATCTGCCAGGAAGCTCACAGACCAATGCATGTGCTGTAAATCATCACACGTGATTACATTACATTACATTACATTACATTACATTACGTCATTTGGCAGACGCTTTTATCCAAAGCGACTTACAATAACACATTTTTGTCAGCAATAGAGCAATCAACTACTGTATGTAACACAGTCTATGACAACTACAACATCAACTACAACTAAATGGGGTAACATTGATTGATTGAATCCTCCTTATAGTGTATATCAGTGATCCTCAAAGTCCGGACTCCGGACGTGATGCTACTCAGCCAATCAACAAGCGAATCGATTCTGCCTGTTGCTTGCCTAGGCTGTGCTGCTGCTGCTGCTGCTGTGAGAGAGTGACACACGGACGGAGGAGAGCCGAGACTCGGAGAAATGCCAAAGATAGAAGTAATTTCACATGGCGTGCTCAAAAGAAACGAGTAGACCGTGAAAACAAAGCTTTAGTTTTAATCCAGAGCACGCAGACTCATGTTCATTCATTGTTCTCACGAGCAGTTCAAAACCACTATGTCTCATGTGAAGTGTGATGCGATCCTGACCAGCTGTCTATGGAAGCACCACACATGAGCAAACACACACTCAAATCCAGACTGAGGGCACACACACATTCACTGCCCAACAGCATGTGAACGATCGATAGATAGAAAGACAGACAGACAGACAGACAGGCAGACAGACAGGCAGACAGACAGGCAGACAGACAGACAGACAGACAGACAGACAGACAGACAGGCAGACCAGAACCACCCGCCACAAGACCAGCTTCTTCCCAACCGCCATCAGCCTCACCAACAAGGCCCGGAAACCCCTTCCGCCAAGGACCTCACCAACAACCCCCCCCCCCCCACACACACACACACACACACACACACACACACACACACACACACAAACTCACTACCTCCTCCTAAACTCAACTGAACCCCCCCCCCCATAAAACTGGAACTCGTATCTAATTTAATGCCTGTTTAACTGGGACTGTAAATTCATGTAAATTCCCTGCACATTGAATGCCTATTTAACTTAGCCTGTACATTTCATGTACATTCAATGTAAACTCTTATTTAACTCCGACTGTAAATTCATGTAAATCCACTGCCTATTTAACGTCTATTTAACTCAGTCTGTAAATCTCATGTAAATTCAACGTAAATTCATATTTATTATCCACAGAACACTTCACCACTCATGTACATATTGTATATTTACTCGATTTGATTGCACTTGCAACGTTGTGATTGTCTTTAGTTATCTTCCTACTTCTTATCTCTGTATATTGATGTGACCGCTACGCTGCATACAGACACTAAGACAAATTCCTCATATGTAACTTGCATACTGTGGCAATAAAAGTGATTCTGATTCTGATTCTGATAGTATTTTCTCCTTTTCTCACTCACTTTCATGTCACACCTTCTCTCCCTTTAGGTCGTGTTACACTACAACAGACAGCAACACAGGCAGAAACATAACAGATGTATATTTGTTTTATGTTTTATATTTTGTGTAACCTAACAGCTGTATTCTATAGTCTGTATTCTGTACCCTGTTTTTATATTTGCCTTATAACATCTAGGGACAAACATTGCAAACTAGCTTAGGCTATAAATGTCAGGATATATAACAAAGACTGTTTCCTGTGAATGCTCTATGTTTATGTATCTGTCCCTATAGAAATAAACTTTTCAATCAATCAATCAAACACTGAGCTTATTATTATATTTTATTATCTTATTATTATAAACCAAACATCAAAAATAACATCTCCACCCTCTTTGCTTTGCTCATAACCCTTAAATATCGCAGTATAAAACATATAAAACACATTGTAATTTTTTTTTTATTAAGACTGCGATTCCAATACAAAACAGCAGAGGGTGCTGCCCCCCCTTCCCGCGGCCCTGCCAGCTATAGTGCTGAATGCAGCATGCAACAACACAGACCAACACAAGCCTGCAAACTGCGCAGCCACTTCAAAGAATGACAGCAGCCTGCAGCCAGCATCACATTTCTGCTCAGAAATAATGATAAATAACCATGCCAAGAACTTATTGTAGCGTTCCAGGTAATCCAGGTATTACCTGTAATGTGATGTGCAATAGAAGTGTCTAGATTGCACCTAGGAACTAATGTGTGTGGGTGTGTTCCTAGGGGGAAGGGGGTATATAGGACCAGCGGCCGTGGGCCGGATGTCAGTCTAGCTATGGAGCGAGCTGAGACCGGTTGTTGTGTGTGGAGCTAGCTGTGTGAGCTAGCTGCTAGGAGCTGAATGAGCCTGTCAATAAAGAACCTGTACCAACTACAACTCTCCGTTCCTTGGCGTATTAGCGATACGCTACATTGGTGTCAGCAAGTGAAGCGGTAGCGCCTCTGATTCGGTCGAGAGGGGAGAGAGTGACGAGGAACGGCGGAGAAAAGTTGGAGATCAAAGGCTCGAGCGACCTAGCGGTAGCAAGCTAGCTGCGTGTGCTAGCTGCTACGGGCGCCACGTGTGATGGTGCACGGTGAAGAATGGCCATTGGCGAACGGGAGAAAAGAGGAGCTGACGACGGGGATCAGCTCGGTGCTGGCGGGCATGGAAGACCGCTTGATGCAGGAGATCAGACGGCTGTTGGAGGCGACGCCAGCCTGGGCAGAGGGGCTTATGGAGCTGCTACGAGAGGTCGCGCAGCACGGAGAGAGGCGGACGGAGGAGCCGCAAAGACTGTGTTGGACCTGTGGAGAGCCGGGCCACGTGGCGAGGTGGTGCCGAGGCGGTCCCGGGAGACGGTCCGGGTATGCGGAGCAAAGGTACTGGGGACAGCAGGGAGCCTGCTGGGCATGCGGTGGATCGGGACACATAGCCAGAGAGTGTCAAGAAGCTGTCGGGGACTGGAGAACAGCGGGAGAGGAGAGACGTGCAGGCGGCGGACAGGTGAGACTTTGTTGGACGTGCAGTTCGCCTCAGCATTTAGCCAGAGACTGCACTAAGAGTGTGAACGCTGGAAGAGACACACAGCCGGGGGAGCAGCCGGAGCAACAGGCAGAGGAGCAGCGGAGTAGCGGAGCAGTGAACAGCCCGAGGGAAGCGGGAGACATCACCTGCAATGCTGTGGCAGTCGGGGAAGCGACACTCGAGCCTGCGGGTGAGCCTGGGGGGTTACCGCCGGGGGAACCGGCCCAGCCTAACCGCTACACACCCCCCACGGTTGCACTGCAAAGAGCCGAGGTGGAGATCGACGCCGGTGGTGTTTGCCCTGCTGCCCTCAACACGCCGCCCCCTGGGGGAGCGGGACGGGAGGACGAGCGAGTGCAAGACCTGGAGGATGAGAACGTGACTATGGAGGATGTCGATCTGGAGGAGTGGATACGCAGACAGGCGGAGGACGCTAGCGTTGGACCGGTGCGCAGGTGGGTGGCGGCCGGATGCCGGCCTCGCCTGGAGGAGATGTGCATGTGTTCAAGTACCACGAAGAGACTGTGGGAGTTGTTTCCGGACCTGAGGGTGAGGGAGTTGGGGATTCTGGGGTTGGATGGGCGCGGGAAGAGTGGCAGCGTCGCGGTGGTGCCCAGCTGCCTGCGGGGATTGGCGCTACGGGGGGCGCACAGGGGCCGCAGGGGTCAGGGGCATCGAGGGCCTGAAGAGACACTCAGCCGCCTTTGTCGAGTTTTCTACTGGGTACAGATGAAGGGAGACGTAGAGGACTACTGCCTTAGCTGTGTCGACTGTAAGTGCTTCAGGTGGGACAGAAGCTGTAGAAGGGGGGATGGAAATTGTGGTTTAAATGAATGTGTAAAGAAGAAAAGAGAAATAAGGTAAATGTTGGGGTCAAATGTTGAACTGAAATGATATGTGGGTTGAATTGAAAATGAGTGTAAAGAAAAGAGGGAAAACGTAAACGGGGTATTGAGTCGAATGCAAATGTGTGAAAAAAAGAAAAGGGCTATTGGAATGGGAAAAGAGGAAGGAATGAAAAGAAATGCAAATGGTGGTGGTGGAACGAAAATTAAGAAGTGTGCTGAAAAATAAGAGACTAGGTGGGGAAATTGATGTGGCAATGGAAAATGTTGTGGGGTGTTGTGTTTTGGTACAGGGGGATATGTGTGGGTTGTGGGTGTCAACGTGGGCGTTGAACTATTGTTGGGCAGGGAGTATGTAGCGTTCCAGGTAATCCAGGTATTACCTGTAATGTGATGTGCAATAGAAGTGTCTAGATTGCACCTAGGAACTAATGTGTGTGGGTGTGTTCCTAGGGGGAAGGGGGTATATAGGACCAGCGGCCGTGGGCCGGATGTCAGTCTAGCTATGGAGCGAGCTGAGACCGGTTGTTGTGTGTGGAGCTAGCTGTGTGAGCTAGCTGCTAGGAGCTGAATGAGCCTGTCAATAAAGAACCTGTACCAACTACAACTCTCCGTTCCTTGGCGTATTAGCGATACGCTACATTATTGTCAATAAATATCAACCTTACCTTTAGAAGATCTTCTTTCTTGACTTTGTGATTGCGAAATTGTTAATTAAATCCTCAAAGTCTATTCCCATGACTAGTTGGGAGTCAATAGCCATCAGGGAGAGCGCAGACAGTCGTTTCTGATTCATAGTCGTCCTGAGTTCATTCTTCACTCTTTTGAGTTGATAAGATCTCTCCCCCGGCTGCTCCTGCTGCTTGTCTAGCCTTCCATGATCCCCTTCGCCTGCCAGACCCGCCTTGTTGCCCTCCTCCTCCTCCTCCTCCTCGGCCTCGCTCACGCTGTTGTTGCCCCGCCGGTCGCTCTCCTCCTCCAGGTGCGTCTGCCGGGGCCGCGATGCAACTTCCCCCCGCTTGCTGCTGCCTCCTCCTCGCTGTTAGCTCCAGTCTCACTCCCCGAGTCCGACTCCGACAAGTGCCTGGCCTGTCGGCTGCTGCCCTCGGCCTCTCGTGCCTGCTGGTTCCCGCTTGCTGTGACCTCCGGTGTCGGTGTCGCTCTCGTTCGCGCCTGCTAGCAGGAATTTCTGACTTCCGGTCAGGACTTTTCAGAATAAAAGCTGTCATTAAAAATCGATAAAATACACAAATTGAAGTGATGTCACACAGATTGAATAAATACCCATGCAAACTGCACTCTAAATCAAATACATGTGTGGTGGGTGGCGCCAACGAGAAAAGGGGAGGTGCCCGAATTACTTCATATAGGGTTACCTGTAGGAGGAGGAACACTAGAGCACAGCTGATTCAGGTCAGATGATTGAGGCAGGTGCACACCTCAGTCCATGCTGGCATGCAGGGAAGGCTACAGAGCAGGAACAAAGAGATCATCTGCTTCCCTGCTGGGTTGAAGGTGGCTGGTAGTCGATAGGACAGTTACCATCGACGTACCAGAGCATCAGCGGGTCCAGTCGCTGCTCTTGCCGTGATATATTTTGTTTGTTATTTTGGGGTTTATTCTCTGTCTAGTTCGCCCTGGCAAGTGTGCTGGTAGCGGGCAAAGAAGAATGGGCTTTGCCCTCAGGGCGGACTAGTTTTCTTTTTTTTCTGTTTTATTTGTTTGCTTATTTAATCCGCTTCTTCCCCACCATTGCCACTTCACCTGGTAATCCCATCAGGGCAGGCTTAAAGTGTGCCGTGCTTATAAATGGTTGCAGTGAATTGAATCACGTGTGTAAACTTTGTTTCACCCAGAGTGCCAGAGTTCTTTACCCTACGGGTGTGTGCAGTGAACAAACTGATTTATCCTACAGTGTGTAGCCTACGGGTGTGTGCAGTGAACAAACTGATTTATCCTACAGTGTGTAGCCTACTGGTGTGCAGTGAACATAACCCCTGCCCTGTTAACAATAACTGAGAGGTTCTATGGAAAGAGGTCAATGTGGGCCTACTGGGATTGTCAAGCTGAACTTTTGTAATAAAATAATTTGCTGTTTAAAAGTACATCCTTGATTGTCATTCTTATGCTAGGGACCTATATGGTGGGTGTAACATTTTGGCGTTGTCGACAGGCCTAGCTAAGTAAACAGTTATCTTCCTTTGGGGGGGGGAGCGGATGACAGTTTCTTTGTTTTGTGTTTGCTTTTTTGTTTTTTTGATTACGTGAAACGGCAAGAGCAGCGGTGGGCCAGGACCACGTGGCGAGCCAGGACCCCGTGGCGGAGAGGACCCAGGGCCAGGATCTGGTTGTCTTCTCAGCATTCATAGGCCATGGAGCCAGCAGTGATGGCGCAGCGCATACAGGAATTGGAGCAGCAGCTGCAGACATTAAATGCAACATCTCAACCTGGACCTTCTAGCAGCACCATGGACAATGTGGAGCCAGCTGCTGCAGAGATGGAGGGGGGAACACGGGTGGTTTACATTCAGCAGAGTGAAAAGGTACCCAAGTTCTC
Organism: Poromitra crassiceps; assembly: GCF_964638095.1. Lineage (NCBI taxonomy): Eukaryota > Metazoa > Chordata > Actinopteri > Beryciformes > Melamphaidae > Poromitra > Poromitra crassiceps. The sequence goes on along the minus strand of NC_139633.1, from coordinate 36,992,020 downwards.
TGGTAATCTGGACAAAGCAGACTCTCCTACCTTGGAAGAATGGATTGAACTGATCGAAAACCATATCCAGTTGAAATCAAGTGAGAAAGAAAAAGTAAATTGTGTGTATAACCATTTAGAAGGGGCTGCCCGTGTAGAGGTAAAATATCTGCCTAAACAGGAGAGAGAGACTGTTGTTGGTATATTTCAAATTTTGAGAGAAGTATATGGATGTTCACACTCTCTAATCTCCCTTCAGCGCAGGTTTTTTAACCGTAAACAACGTGAGGGGGAGTCATTGTTGGACTATTCCCATGCCCTTATGTGTCTAATGGACCAGATTGTTGAATCGGACGAGCAAGCTAAGCCTAAATCCCAAAGAGACCTCCGTGACCAGTTTTGTGAGGGTGTCAGGGACCATGGTCTCAGTATAAGACTGCGAGATAAAGTTAGTTTAAACCCCCAGTGGACAATTCGGGATGTACGTAGGGAGGCTGTTCAGTGGACAACACAGTGTGAAGGACAGTCATTTAAGCAGAAGGATAACCACTCACTTTTTTCTAATGAAGTCCAGGCACAAGCATCTTGTGAGTCAATTGTTGACAATAAATCAAGTTATTCTGAACTGAAAGCCCTTATCGAAGCTCAACAGAGGCAATTAGATTTGCTAATGAAAGCACTGCAACCCTCAAAACAGGAGTATGGGGCTCAACCTCCACCTAAATTTAGAAGAACTCCTGATGGAAAGCCAATATGTTTTCGGTGTGATCGGAGGGGCCACATAGCACGTTATTGCACAGCAACTTTCCCTAAAACAACTCAGCCTGAAAAAGGAACAGTCCAATAGTGCTGCACGATTAATCGAATCGCAACCGCAATCGCGATGTCAGCACGTGCGATTGCATAACCGCAAAAGTGTGCGATTATTTTATTTTTTTCACGTCTTTTTGAGTGTGTGTGTGTGTGTGTGAGAGCCTCCTTTAAACTAACGTTACACGCGACGCAGCAAACACACGTTTCTCAGCCATCACACTGGGCATCAATACTAGCGGGAGACTTCTCCCATGCACTCCCGCAAATAAGTAATGTTATGTGCAGCAAGGTACATATTATCTACAGAGAGGGCGAGAGAGAACATCCATGATCGCTAACAGCAAGCTATGCTAATAACTAGCTAGCCGTTCGTTCAGAAACGCATGTAAACAGCCGTGTGATCAGTGAGAACGTCAGTAAAATAAGGAGAGAGCTGCAGGTGCTTATGCAGAACTAGTGCGCGATTAAGTACACAGTGGGGATGACCCGCTGTGATGAAGAATATAACGAGATTAACAAGGTTGATAGCAAAACACTGTCGCAGCTGCCAGCACTGGCAGCATCACCTCCAGGCTAGCTAACTAGCCTGTCACATGATGCCTTCATGGTCCCTCGTTAAAAGTCTGCAGATGCACGTTGTCACCTCTCTCTCTCAAGAAGCGTCACGTGAGTGTGGCGTTTAAGGCCATCTGTCGCTACAAAATAAATAAACGGGGTGTATCATTCATTAGTATTGCTGGACAGACATGTAACTAACTTTGCAACTTTGCTGAGCCATCTTCTATGTGCTGTAACACACAACACAGTGCAGTTTCTATTTGACTGGTGTTTCTTTTTTACATGTTTGGGACAGGCAAATGTCTCAAAATGTTTTATTTTTTTGTAAAGATAATTTAATTTCAAATTGTTTTATTTTTTTAGTTTTAATATATTTTAAATTGTAACATATTTCATGTATTTTAGTCTGTGATATGTGAAACCGTGGTATTTTTGTCCAAGGTTATCATACCGTCAAAAACTCATGCCGGCACATCCCTAGATACCTAGTGGCAGTGGTGGCCCAACGGTTAGAGAAGCGAGCTTCAATCCCCGGGACCGGCAGGATAAATCTGGGTGGGGAAAGTGAAAAGGCAGCGCTTGCCCCTCCCTCATTACCACCACTGAGGTGCCCTTGAGCAAGGCCTTAACCCCAACTGCTCCAGTGGAGCTGATCAGTGGCCAGCAGATCAGACTGTGGTTGTACTGGTCAGCTTCCAGGTATGAATGTGTGTGTGAATGTGAACAGGGCACTCCTGAAAAAGAGAGCATTGCTCTCAGTGAGACTCCCCCTGTATAAATAAAGGTAAAAAAAAAAAAAAACTCTTGTTTATTATATCGCAATCACAATCGCAATATTGTCCACCCTAATCGCTAATTGCACCTTTTCCCCAAATCGTGCAGCACTACAGTCCAAGTGGAAAGACAAGAGCCTGCTAGTGAGCAAAGTCAAACACATCTAGAGACAAAGCCTCATTCAGAACTAAACCCAGCTGTTATGTCTGCACTGGTGAGCGAGTGTCCAGTAGTAGAAGTTAAAATGGGGGAAATTGTGGTTCCGTCATTGTTGGATACTGGGTCCATGGTCACAACTATCACTGAAACTTTTTTTAAAGAACAGTTTGGCCACCTCACAGATGCTCAGTTACGTGATTGTGCATGGTTAGATCTTAGGGCAGGAAATGGTCTAGAGCTGCCGTATCTGGGCTATTTGGAGTTGGACATCACTATATTGGGAAAATGTGTCACACGCAGGGGGGTCCTGGTGGTCAGAGATGCAGATGACCCTCAAATGCAGTATAAAAAAATGCGAACCCCTGGTGTACTTGGAATGAATGTGATAAAGGGTTTTTACTATGAGTTGTTTGTGAAGTGTGGCCCCAGCCTGTTTGATGATCCTAGGGTGATGGAGGCCCCAGAATGGAGGCGAGCCCTCAGACATTGCCAAGTGGAAGAGACGATAGCCAACTCCCCTGAGCCCTTCAAAGTAAGAGTGAGAGGTAAGAGCCCATTTTGTGTAGCTGCAGGTACATTAATCATGGTCCCTGTAACATGTCCTAAGGTTCCTTCACAGCAGCGTATGGAGTTTCTAGTGGAGCCATTACAGCCAGAAGAGGGTGTACTTCCAGAGGGGCTGCTAGTTTCACCTGCCTTAGTGACATCTGAATCAGGGATAGTATATGTACCAGTTACTAATGTAGGCTATTCTGATGTTTGGCTGATTCCACGTAGGGTCATTGCTACAGTGAGCATGGCAAATATAGTATCAGAACAAAGTCCCCATGTTGAGTTTTGTAGGGATGTTAGTAGCAACGAGTGTACAGCATCAGTGTTCCTTCCGGGAGCTGAGACTAGAGGGGGGGGGGACTGGGATATGCCTCCTTTTGAGGGACTGGAGGGATCTGAGCAACAACAAGCGGCAGCTTTGCTTAGTAAATATAACTCCCTGTTTGCAAAGGATGAAGCTGATTTAGGTTGCACTAATCTGATTCAGCATGAGATCCCCCTGCTAGATGATACTCCTGTCCGTCTGCCATACCGTCGCATCATCCCTTCTCAGTATGACATGGTGAGAGCCCATATAAAACAACTGTTGGACAGCCAAATAATCAGAGAAAGTAGTAGTCCATACGCATCACCCATCGTAATGGTGCAGAAGAAAGATGGGGGAAACAGATTGTGTGTAGACTATCGTCGCCTGAATGCTAAAACCAGGAAAGATGCGTTCCCTTTGCCACGGATTGAAGAGTCATTGGATGGACTTGTAGGAGCTAAATGGTTTTCTACTTTGGATTTAGCCAGTGGCTACAACCATGTTGAGGTTGTTGAAAAGGACAGAGCAAAGACAGCGTTCTGTACTCCATTTGGATTATTCAAGTTTAATAGAATGCCATTTGGATTGTGCAATGCCCCTAGCACTTTTCAACGCCTTATGGAGCGCATGTTTGGAGACTGCCGTTATCAATCTGTTTTACTGTACCTGGATGACGTGATTGTGTTCTCTTCCTCTATCCAGCAGCATTTGGAGAGGTTGGAGGAAGTTTTCTCTCGGTTACAGAAGCAGGGGCTCAAGGTAAAATTTTCAAAATGCAACTTCTTTCAGAAACAAGTGAAATATATTGGCCATGTAGTATCGGCTGAGGGAGTTGCAACAGACCCCGACAAGGTCGCTATTGTAAAAGATTGGAAGACCCCCACTAATCTGGCTGAGCTCAAATCTTTTCTGGGGTTTGCCAGTTATTACAGGCGCTTCATAGCTGGGTTTGCAAAGTTGGCTGCTCCCTTGAACAATGCGGCAGCGCAACTGTCCCCAGGTATAAAAAAGGGTAAGACCCCCAGGAAGCCACTGGCCCCAGTCTGGACAGCAGAGTGCGAAGAGATGTTTGGCCAACTAAAGAAAGCACTGATCTCTGCACCAGTGTTGGCCTATGCAGACTTTCATAAGCCATTTGTGTTAGAGATTGATGCTAGCCATGCAGGTTTGGGGGCAGTCCTTTGTCAGGAACATGGAGGGAAGCGCAGGCCTGTTGCTTATGCTAGTAGGGCACTCAAACCTACAGAAAAGAACATGCAGAACTATAGCTCTATGAAGTTAGAATTCCTTGCTCTTAAGTGGGCAGTGTCCGAGAAATTCAGAGGATACTTGTTAGGGGGTTCTTGCACTGTGTATACAGACAACAACCCACTCACCCACCTAGGTACAGCAAAACTTGGCGCAGTAGAGCAACGATGGGCAGGCGAGCTGGCTCCTTTCAACCTTACCTTAAAATATCGTCCGGGGGCTCGGAATGGGAATGCAGATGCCTTGTCTCGCCAGTACAGGGAGGCCAGTGCAGCTGAGGCCTCAGAGGAGGAGAATGTTTGTGAGGGAGTGCCCTTTGTTGTTCAATCTGACATTTCTGTCCTCCCAGGTTGTTCCAAAGAGAGCCTAGCCATGTTGCAAGCACAAGACCCAGTTATTGGACCGCTTTTGGCCTGTTGGGGAAAAGCCAGGCCACCTGATTCAAAGGAGAGGGAGAGATTTGGTCGTGGTACCAAGGAGCTTGCACGACAATGGGGACGCCTAAGGGAGGAAGGGAAAGTGCTGTACCGTCAGTTCAACTCTCCTGATGGTGGTAAGGAGATTTACCAGCTTGTACTGCCACAGTGTTTACATAAAGATGTCCTCACTCAGCTGCATGATCATCATGGGCATCAGGGGGTGGAACGTACTTTGCAACTAGTGCGTTCCCGGTGCTACTGGCCCAACATGTATAAAGATGTCGAGAAATGGTGTCAACAGTGTGGGAGATGCGTTTTGGCTAAAGCTGTACAGCCAACAATTAAACCTTTTATGGGCAGTCTGCAGGCTTCTCGGCCACATGAAGTCCTTGCAATAGATTTTACTGTGTTGGAACCAGCTTCAAATGGAAGAGAAAATGTGTTGGTCTTAACAGATGTGTTTTCCAAGTACACCCAGGCCATTCCCACCAAAGATCAGCGGGCCAGTACTGTAGCTGATGTTTTGGTGAAGCACTGGTTTCATTTATTTGGGCCCCCTGAGCGTATCCATTCAGACCAGGGGAGAAATTTTAAGAGTAATTTGGTCCGACAGTTATGTAAGGTCTATAGGATTCGCAAGTCTCGTACTACCCCATACCATCCTCAGGGTAATGGTCAGTGTGAGCGGTTTAACCGTACATTGCATGATTTGCTGCGCACACTGCCCCCAGACCAGAAGAGATATTGGCCACGGCACCTTCCTCAGGTGACCTATGCATACAACACCACAGTGCATCAGTCCACTGGCATGACTCCCTACTTTTTAATGTTTGGCCGAGAGCCCAGGCTGCCTGTAGATTTTTTGCTAAGGGGGGAGGTAGAGGAGTCTGAGCAGGGCCAGGAAGACTGGGTGCAGGAGCACCAGGAGTCACTTGAGGAAGCATATAGTCATGTACGACAGCGGTTGGCTGCAAGGAGACAGTACAGAGACCAGAAACAGGAGGAGCAAGTGAGAGATCCATCCTTAAGTGAGGGAGACCTTGTGTATGTCCGGAACCATGGGGTGAGGGGCCGAAATAAGATCCAGGATGTCTGGGAATCGACCCCTTACCGGGTGGTACAGTGTCCCCCAGAGCGCGGTGTTGTCTACTCCATCACCCCAGCAGTCCAGGATGGGCCAGTACGGCAAGTCCACCGGACTGAGTTGAGAGGTATGCCTGCTGGTGGGTTGAGAACGGATACAGGCCATGATGCAGGGGAAGAGCAGGGGGACATGGGAGACAATGCTGAAATAGATTTTAAACTCACAGACACACTGACATTTGAATCTCATTGTGAAGAGTCACTTTCAGAATCAGAACTTTGCCCAGAGGCTGAGGTGTGTGAAGGAGAAGAGGACATAGAAACAGAAGGGTCACCAGTGGTAGTTGATGGCCTCCGAAAGTCTTCTAGAATTACTGCAGGCAAACACAGTAATCTTTTTCGACTTCCAAAATCTGTAACACCAAATGTTGATGCATCAGTATAATAAGGTATAGTGTTCTTTTCCTGATTTGAGAGTTTTTCCCAGTGTATTTTTTAATCAGTACATCGTCGGGGCGCCGATTCATTTTGAGGGGGAGATATGTGGTGGGTGGCGCCAACGAGAAAAGGGGAGGTGCCCGAATTACTTCATATAGGGTTACCTGTAGGAGGAGGAACACTAGAGCACAGCTGATTCAGGTCAGATGATTGAGGCAGGTGCACACCTCAGTCCATGCTGGCATGCAGGGAAGGCTACAGAGCAGGAACAAAGAGATCATCTGCTTCCCTGCTGGGTTGAAGGCGGCTGGTAGTCGATAGGACAGTTACCATCGACGTACCAGAGCATCAGCGGGTCCAGTCGCTGCTCTTGCCGTGATATATTTTGTTTGTTATTTTGGGGTTTATTCTCTGTCTAGTTCGCCCTGGCAAGTGTGCTGGTAGCGGGCAAAGAAGAATGGGCTTTGCCCTCAGGGCGGACTAGTTTTCTTTTTTTTCTGTTTGTTTGTTTATTTGTTTGTTTGCTTATTTAATCCGCTTCTTCCCCACCATTGCCACTTCACCTGGTAATCCCAGTTTGACTGTCAGGGCAGGCTTAAAGTGTGCCGTGCTTATAAATGGTTGCAGTGAATTGAATCACGTGTGTAAACTTTGTTTCACCCAGAGTGCCAGAGTTCTTTACCCTACGGGTGTGTGCAGTGAACAAACTGATTTATCCTACAGTGTGTAGCCTACGGGTGTGTGCAGTGAACAAACTGATTTATCCTACAGTGTGTAGCCTACTGGTGTGCAGTGAACATAACCCCTGCCCTGTTAACAATAACTGAGAGGTTCTATGGAAAGAGGTCAATGTGGGCCTACTGGGATTGTCAAGCTGAACTTTTGTAATAAAATAATTTGCTGTTTAAAAGTACATCCTTGATTGTCATTCTTATGCTAGGGACCTATATGGTGGGTGTAACACATGTAAAATTCATTCTTGTTGATATTTGGGGGAGAAAAACACATTTTACAGCCTACGGCGCAGAGTCCAAACAGTAAAATGAGCCCATTTTGAAATATTGTTCAGTAATTCAAATTTTAAGGCGTTGGGGAAAATTCACTGCAGTCATGTACATCAGTAGTCCCTCTATCATGCCTAACTAGTGGCTAACCCAAACAGGTGTAAAATTCACTCGTGTTGAGATTTGAAAAAACACATTTTACAGCTGTTAGGACTCTGTGTGTGTGTGTGTGTGTGTGTGTGTGTGTGTGTGTGTGTGTGTGTGTGTGCGTGTGCGTGTGCGTGTGTGTGTGTGTGTGGCCGTAGGCTGTAAAATGTGTTTTGCGCTCTGAGGCATTCGAGGGACTAAACAAGAGTCGGCTGACAGCAGCACCTGTGCTAGGCTGTCCCCTCGACAGTGGCAAGTTATTCCTCGACACTGACGCCAGTGACTGGGGAATCGGAGCAGTCCTCTCCCAAGTGCAAAGGGGGGAGGAGAGGCATCTAGCCTATGGAAGCAGGATATTGTCACCTACTGAACAAAACTACTGCACCACCCGACGAGAGCTTCTGGCAGCGGTGGAGTTCACCTCCCTCCCTTCAGACAGTACCTGCTAGGGAGAGCATTCACCATCCAGACCGACCACAGCAGCCTGCCCTGGCTGACCCGGATGCGGGAGCTGGAGGGCCAGCTTGCCCGCTGGCTTGAGAAACTGGCAGAGTATGACTTCAAGGTGATCCATCGTCCAGGGAGGCACCATCAGAATGCGGACGCACTCTGGAGGAGGCCCTGCCGGAAGTTGTGTCCATGCACCGTGCCAGAGCCTAACCTCGGTGAGCCGCCTCAACATCAGGGAGTGCAGTGCGATCTGGCTGAAAGTTCAAGTGAGACAGAGCTTCATCCAGTGGGGGTAGTGGTGGCTGACAGTCACTACATGAGCAGGACAGCTGCTAAGCCGGAGTTTCCTCTCATAAGGGTACTGAGCACATCAAGCGACGACAGCTGTGACTGAGCTCTGTCACATCCAAGCGTCCACATGGTGAGTGAGCCATCTCACACTAACCTCTTCTGTGGCTGGACACTAGAGCAGTTGAACAACGCTCAAGAGACTGACCCAGACATAGCGCCTGTGAAGAAGTGGATGGAGGAAGGGCGGGAGCGCCCCCCATGGGCCGATATAGCCCCCTGCAGCCCTGCCACCAAAACCAACTGGGCACAATGGAAAAGGCTCTACCAGAAAGATGGAGTCGTAATGAGAAGATTTGACTGCACTGAAGGCAAGGTGTTCTACCCACAGATACTACTGCCTCGCGCCTACCGCCCCTCCGTGATGGAACAGATGCATGACGGCCCTGTGGGTGGCCACTTCGGGGTGGAGAGACCCTGGCACACCTTAAAACCAGGTACTTTTGGTACAACATGAAGGACGATGTCAACTTGTGGTGCCACACCTGCACCAGTTGTGCGGCAAAAGCTCGCCCTAAGCAAACCCCCCAAGCTGCTATGGGCACTGTGTGAGTCTGCGCTCCTATGGAGAGGATCGCAGTCGACCTGATGGGACCCTTAAACAAGACAGAGAGACACAACCGCTTCGTACTAGTGGCCAGGCCCGATTTTAGCCTGCTACATTAGGGTGGGCTGGTGGGGGGCAACTTTGGCGGTAGGTTGCCAGAGGTTGTCGGTTCGGGGATGGGGATTAAGTTGCATTATAGTCAAATTTATAAAGAATGATTTGCAGCAGGGTGTAGAAGCCATTTCCAGAGTAAAGTGTAATTGGGGACACTAAATTGTTCCAGTAGGTGTCACCATTCTGTTTTGGGTCACCAAACTGTAAATAGGAACTTTCACTCAGGTGACAGGCCAATGTTTACAAGACTATAATTATCAAAACTATTCGCAAACTAACTATGTAGGCTACAAACTAACTATTTACAAAACTATTGCTATATTTCCAAGACTTTTAGTCTCATTCAAACTCAAAATGAAAAGTGACAAAGAAAATAACTTTGAAAGCAGATTGACTTACCCTAAAAATAAATAAAAATCCTTCATCCAGTTTAAAATAATCAACTTCATAGCATTTATTTTTAGAGATGCTGCGATCCGATCATGTGATCGGATATCGGCGCGATATCAGCCAAAAAACATGGATCGGATCGGATCGGATTCCAGCGAAAATGACCGATCCAAGGCTCCGATATAAGCACTCCATTCCATGACTCCGCTCCAGGATTTCTATCCAGCATGCAGCAGCAGCAGCAGCACACAGAGGCCAGGGCCAAAACGTCAGACACACCCGTCCTTAACCTATGTGCGATTCGAAATCACGCGTCCGCACCATAGACTGGCAAAACATGGCTGCCCCCAGTGTGGCTGACAGAAACAACCACTATTGCAATTTGCAAGACATGTCCCGCAAGGTTTCTGAGATTAGGGGAAAGTCTGAGCTGGCGTTACGCTAAACCAAACGTGGGGATGAGGCAGCGGATTTGTTTTGGCGTTAACGTTAGTTGTTGTGATGATGGCTAACGGGGCTAACGTTAGCTAGCTGGTTAGGCTATCTAGTTGCAGGGAAGCGCTCCACAAGCTTGTTGTGACCAAAACCCCCGCATTTAAAGCATTTCATACTCCCAGAGCTGGCGTAAACCATAGAGAACCTCATGCATTAGCCTACTCAAAATGTAACGTCCAGGGTTTGTGTCTCCAAAATCAACTAACGTTAACGTTACATGCAAGCTAACGTAGCTAGCTGCGGAGCACTCATGATCTATAAGGAAAACGAATGCGCACATAGCCTACATAATTGTCAACATCACATACATGTATTTTCTTTAATCTAGACTACAGGCATCATTTTTCAGTCAAAAGTGAAACGACACAGATGGCGTATAGTGAGGCTTTCCATGCCTCACTATAGAACTGGCCCCATGCAAAATTCAGACCGCTTATATGTTGCCGTCATGCCAATAAGAGTCTAAATGTATTTTTTTATGTTTTATCTGCAGACTAAGCAGCTAGGCTTTCGGTTCTATAAAAGCCATTATTTTTTGTAATGACTATTGAGTGATACACTTTACTAAAAAAAATATTATATCACAATAGTGATGTCAGATTTGCTTAGGTCAGAGCTATGGAATATTAAATCCATCTTTGCTCACAACATTTGCCCTTTCTTTCTTCTTCTTTTTTACCCCAGGTGTGCATAAAATACAGGTTAAGAACTTATGATAAAGTCATGGAAATCCATTGGTCAAAATGTGTATGAACCCTGAAGGGTTAAATTGAGCATTTATGAGAGATTTCAAAAATATCGAGATATATATCGTGTATCGCGATATAGCCGAAAAACATTGCAATATTCTTTAGAGGCCATATCGCCCAGCCCTAATTTGATTGTTATGTTTTAGTTTTACATCAAATGAATTAGATGAACTAAATTGTTTACATACTATATTACCAAAGCACACACATACATACCTAACCCTAAAAATGTTTGTTGCCTGCTAGCTATCAGACAGCATAGAGAGACTTAAATATGTGCTGTATCGGTATCGGATCGAAATCGGTATCGAATCGGGTATCGAAATTTGATCGGAATCGGATCGGTTTTGAGCTAAAATATCGAAATCGGATCGGAATTGAAAAATCTTGATCGCAGCATCTCTATTTATTTTCATTGGATGAGCTTATTTCTCAAATCAAATTAAAGACTAATCCAGTGAGACAACAAACTATACTTGCCATTTAGCCTTCAAAACTACTATATTTACCCTGCCCAATTAAAAAACATAGCTCTTTGGTGTGATGATAAGTATGTGGCAAGATGGAAAGAGATTGAGACTGAATGCAGGGGGATTCCAATACAAGCAATGAGTGGAGATCATAAGCTAACATTATCTCATCAGAATTATCTGAGTCCCTTTACATTGTTTACTCTGTGTACTTGGTTTGATGTCATAAAAGACAGATTGTAAGCCAAACTGCATGAGTTCCATATTCAAATCCTGGGCTGATAGAGGTATTACTGCCTATTGTAATATAATGGATGGAGATACATTAGAGAGCTTTCAAACACTAAGTAAAAAATATGACTTGGAGAAGGACGATTTGTTTGGATGCAGGCACGACACTATTTATTGAAAGAAATTAAGATTGGGGAAATAACTCGGGAACCTAGTGGTCTAATACAATTAATGGTAATGGCATACAAAAGTAATTCTAAATCAATAGTCTCAAAATTGTACCAGGGAATTCTAATGGGAAGGGGAAATACTACAAATGATATAAAAAAAAGATGGGAAAAAGAACTAAACGATACAATAACTGAACGTGAATGGTAGAATATGTGTGAAACAGTCTTTTCTACTTCCTGCTCCTTGCAGTGGCGTGAATTTAGTTGGAAGAACCTTATAAGGTTTTTTATTACACCTAAAATGAAACCATATATGTCACCAGTAAACCATACATGCTGGAGAAACTGTGGGTCTGATGAGGCAAACCATTTCCACATCTTCTGGGGTTGCCCAAAGTTAAAGCCGTTTTGGGAGAGTGTCTGGGAAACCATTAACCAAATTCTTGGCTGGCAAGTCACACTAACATGTAAATCACTGTATATGGGTGATATACCAGAAGATATATCAGGAAATGATAAATACCTTCTTAAAATTGTAACTGTGGCTGCAAAGAAAGCGATCACTCGTAGATGGTTGCAGGCCGACTCTCCCACAGTAGAAAATTGGCTTGAAATCATTAGAGAAATTCATGAAATGGAGAGACTGACCTTTCTATTGAGACTGAAATATGACTTGTACATCACAAGATGGACAAAGTGGTTATTATATGCATCGGAATGAGGAATGTGGATGGTTTGTCTCCATCCTGAAGTATAACAAAACATGCTTGCCCCCTGACGCTCTCTGTTTATACAGCTATATGCCACGAGTACTTTTGTTTTAGTTCTGTCTTTTATTTCAAGAATAACTCACATGAACCCAAAGATGTGCTAAGACACCTGTTTTTTTTTTAGTATTGACTGATTTTAGTTTAAGATTTTTTCTTGGTTTGGCAACGTATTTATGTTTTATGTACTGTGACGCCAGTTTTGTTTTTGTTTGTATGTTTGAAAGAAAAAATGAATAAACTTTGAGTAAAAAAAACAAAAAAAACAATTATATTTACAAGACTTGTAGTCCTATTCAAAGTCGGAGCAGTGCTTGTGGACGGTACAGGAGCTTAACGTTATCCGGAGCCTCTGCTGATGTGCTGGCAGCAGCATCAGACAGAAGCAGCACGGGGCTTTGGTATAAGAAACGGATACATCATGAACGCACATCAGCTGTAAGAGTGTTGTAAGTCGCTTTGGATGAAGTAAATTAATGTAATGTACAGCCTTGTATATACACCTGTTATATACAAGGCTGGTATCAGTATTACCTGTTATATACAGGGTTGTATCAGTATTACCTGTTATATACAAGGCTGTATCAGTATTACCTGTTATATACAAGGCTGTATCAGTATTACCTGTTATATACAAGACTGTATCAGTATTACCTGTTATATACAAGGCTGCTATCAGTATTACCTGTTATACACAAGGCTGTATCAGTATTACCTGTTATATACAAGGCTGTATCAGTATTACCTGTTATATACAAGGCTGTATCAGTACCTGTTATATACACACACACACACACACACACACACACACACACACACACACACACACACACACACACACACACACACACACACAGCCTATATATATATATATATATATATATATATATATATATATATATATATATATATATATATATATATATATATATATATATTGATCGTTCTGCTATATAGCCTACACTTAACACTTATGGGGCAGCATAAGGGACAAATTTAAGACTACTGAGAAGCCGTCGGAGGCTATATCTTTGCCGAAGCCAGCTATGGATCTGGCCAATGATCTGTCAGCACCGGCAACTGAGAGACCGTCAGTGAGAAATGAGAAGCCGACTATTGATTTGTCTTACCTAGCAGTCCACTGGATCGGCTATTGGATCGGCTGGTCATTAGCTTGGAGAGGCTAGCTACTAGCTTGGAGAGGCTGGCAACCCACTGAATCAGCTATTGGATCGGCTGGTCATTAGCTTGGAGAGGCTAACAACCCATTGGATCGGCTGGTCATTAGCTTGTCTAGGCTAGCTACTAGCTTGGAGGGGCTGGCAACCCACTGGATCAGCTATTGGATCGGCTGGTCATTAGCTTGTCTAAGCTGGCTACTAGCTTGGAGAACTGCGGTCAACTGAGCCATCGTTTGCGAAACCACAGTCAAGCCAGCCGCCACTTGGCTTTTGATGCGCGTCTATTCATGCTGTAACGGTACTGCTGCTTCACCGGTGTTCGGAGCGGGCTAAAAAGTCGCGTGTCACAATTCAGCGATCCTTTCTCACATTTACTTTACCATACTAGATCGACATTACAACAAACAGCGTATTGAATGACTGTTGAATATGTCACAAAAGTCCAACCTTATTGAACGATCGTAGCAGGAGTTTCGCTTGGTACTATCATGTTGATGCTCTCAATAAGGTGGGAAAACAGGCATTTCCGGGACTAGTTTTTCAAAATAAAAGCACGATTCGACTCCAGTCTAGACCACACAGATTTAGTGTTTTTTCCGACTTTCTAAGTACTGTACAATCGCATAACTCCATAATCCCACACCATGACTGACAGTTGTGTGTACACTACACCCCTGGGTATACACTCTCATGAAATTAGTCATTTTCACGGTGCCATTGTGGAGAAATTGACAAAATCTCAATACTGACCTTGAAAAAGGTGTTTTTTCCGCCTTTCTAAGTACTGTACAATCGTCAATTACAACTACTGCTGCTACTACCAGTCCCACTACTACCAACACTACTACTATTACTACTACTACTACTGCTTGGAAACCATCAGGTCACCGGATCTCAACCAAACATTGTTTACTTGTGCGCATACCAACTGTGAATAAATGTGCACTATTTGGTGTTTATTATGTCTCATATATCCCCAGGTCACCCGTCAATCGGCGCTTGTGGCTATATTTTGATTTTGTTATTGTACTTTTCAAGATGTAACGTCTGCTTCTGTACATTAGTGTTTCCCATAGAGAGCCAATGCGTCCTCTGTTGCAACACAAGACCACCTGAGACAGGGCCTCCGATGACCGACTGGGTATGGTATTGTTCTACCCTTGTGTGTGTGTGTATACCATTGAGATATAATATGGTGTATACAGTGTATATATACAGTATATATATATACAGTATATATAGATTTGGGGTTGGATAACACACCAGAACGTTTTGTTAAGTTATTGATTGTTGATGTGTCTGATAATCGCATGTGGGATGGTCAATTGTGCTGACACGAAAATAAAATAATTCGTTCATAGTTATTGTTAATATTGTGTGTAATTGATTAATTAGAAGGTTTATAGATGATGAACTATGCATCGTCATTCATGTTCATTCAGGGATATTATGATGACAGTGGTTTGGGCGCCCCACTATAAGATGTAGCATAGGGCTGCTAAAAGGGCCAGAAACTGCCCTGGGCAGGGGAAAAACTGAAGCCACTCGCCGTTGACTTGTGAAGTCGGTGAGAAAAAAGCTGAATGGATTTCGTTTATAAATTAAAACTAGAAAGACTGCCCCGCAAATATATGCCTGCCCCAACCAGTGAACAGTTGAAATGCATGTCTTTTTAGACTTTGATGTTTGGGCCAAATATGAAGAAATTAGGTCAAGGTGAGAGATGGGGTTACCAAGCTTGGAAATGGTGTTCGAGAGGTCACAATGACCCTAACCCTTGACCACCAAAATGTAATCAGGTCATCCCTTGAGTGCAAGTGGACGTTTGAGGCAAATTCGAAGAAATTCCATCAAGACATTCCTGAGATTTCGGGGAAACGAGCTTGAAAATGGCGTTCAAGAGATCACAGTGACATTGACCCTTGACCTTCGATCACCAAAATGTAACCATTTCATCCTTGCATCCAAGTCGACGTTTTAACCAATTGGAAGTAATTCCATCTAGCCATTTTTGACATATCGCGTTAACGAACTTGGGAATGCCGTTTGTGAGGTCACAGTCAGTGACCTTTTGAGTTTGACCTTTGAACACTAAAATCAGTTGTTAATCAGTGAGTCCATCAGTTTGAGGCAAATTTGATGAAATTCCGTCTAGGCTTTACTCAGATCGCATTAGGAGAGGAGAACACACAGACGCACACAAGCACACACACGGCCAAATACATCTCCTCCAGGGGATTCTCGCCTGGCGGAGATCATTATTAAACAATAACTAGGGAGGTTTCACACAAGTTGTTGGATTCACAGATTTGAATTAGGCTAATGAAGACGTAGCTCAGCCGGGTGGGTCCTATTGAGCGTTGGTCCTGGGGCGTTCACCCCCACAGTCGCTCCACTTGTCTGCTGCAAACCTCTCAGACGTCTCTACTTAAAGGAGAATTTCGGTTTTTTACACCACGGTCCTCATTTCCAGTTTAGAATATGATGTTTTACTCACCGAAATAGTTTTGCGTCATTCGGATGCCCAGGGAAGATTTTGAGCTCCGAGTACACTCTTCAAACAGGCTAGAACCGCTAGAACGTGAGCCCACGGGGCATTCTGCACGGCAGTGCACGCGCTCTCTAAATGACACTTTTTCTGTCAGATCACGGTTCATTATGGTTGTAAATATAATTATCTAGCTAATAGCTACAAGCTAGGCTAACAACAACACCGGAGTCAGCGTTGATCTGCCCCGGTGGGGTTACAGTGCGTATCGTCCCCCTTCTGTGGTTTCTCTGAAGAAGTGGTTTCACAGAGGGGGACGATACGCACTGTAACCCCACCGGGGCAGATCAACGCTGACTCCGGTGTTGTTGTTAGCCTAGCTTGTAGCTATTAGCTAGATAATTATATTTACAACCATAATGAACCGTGATCTGACAGAAAAAGTGTCATTTAGAGAGTGCGTGCACTGCCGTGCAGAATTCCCCCGTGGGCTCACGTTCTAGCGGTTCTAGCCTGTTTGAAGAGTGTACTCGGAGCTCAAAATCTTCCCTGGGCATCCGAATGACGCAAAACTATTTCGGTGAGTAAAACATCATATTCTAAACTGGAAATGAGGACCGTGGTGTAAAAAACCGAAATTCTCCTTTAAGCATTTACAGATCCAGTGTGACAGCTGTCTTCGTTGGTACCATACTGAGTGCCTGGAGATGGATGAAGAAGAGTTCCAACGGGCAACGGATGATGCATTCATCTGGAATTGTTGTGTATGCAAATGAACCCTCCCCTCATTGAACTATAAGTGCTCCTTCATACTAGTTAGGGCTTCAAGCCCCACAGGTGCAGAACCCCTATTATTTTGACTTTATTTACTTTCTTTGTTCCTCTTCCGCCACGATGCAAATTCCCGTGCGTTGGTACATCACAGACACCTGAAATCTGGTCCAATGACAGATATTGGTGCTCACTAGATGCCCTAGATTTTTTTTTTTTTAATTTTCGTGTTGATGTGCATATCTTTTCTTATCTGCATTTTTTTAATTCTCACTTTTTAAGCAGTGCAGCCCCTTCTCTGTGTGATTTCGCTCATGTGCACGTGGAGGTCAGTAGTTGACCATGGCTAATTCATCTAGTGTAAAAAAAAAATGATGTAAAGTGATGTCACTGAACTGGTAATCTCGCTGGCCAGCCTCCTTTCCCTTCCGTCCGAGGAGTCTGGTGCCGCAGAAACAGGCAACTGGGATAAACCCTCCCCTGCTCTACAGCTGCTCTCCCATTGGAGCGACTGTTTCGGTGGCAGCCGGATGTCCGCTCCCGGCTTATTACAAAGTCTGTCATTGGCTCCGACCATGTCAATCACAATGGTAACTAGCTAGCAAGCTAACGACAGAAACCTACACGCTAGCTCATTGCTACACGCTGAAAATGATAAGTTGTATTGTTGGAAACTATTTTCCAAGGGCACTGCCGCTAAGTGCCGCCCATCGAGAGGAGGCTGGCCAGCGAGACTACTCAACTGGAAATTATGTCATAGAAATTGCTCGTATGTGATGTCATCAGGTAAGTCCTGATGATGTCATACATTGTGACATCATTATTGATCATCATTTTGATCTCATTACACTAATGATGTCATTGGCACTGATGATGTTATAGGCATTTGACATCATCAGTGATGTCACTCGACCATTTGGGGTTTTCATCGGTGATGTCACTCGACCATTTGGGGTTTTTGGTTAACTCGAGCAATTGTGACATCACTGATGATGCCATAGACATTGTGACATTATTGTGACGTCAGCAGACTTGAAACCCTGGTATTGCCGCTTGCTGCTATATTTACACTTTGTTATAGTAATTATTGTTGGTCTTATCCTGCACTTTATTTTATTGCCATTTTTATTTTTATTTTTTTATTATTATATTATTTTTCAAATTATTCTCATCATCATTTCATGGAAAATTCAATGTAAACTGATAATTAACCGGGACTGTAAATTCATGTTACTTCACTGCCCATTAATATTGAACTCGGCTTCTAAATTTAATGTAGATTCAATGTAAACTCATATTTAACTCAGACTGTACATTCATGGAAACTCATGCCTATTTAATGCCTATTTTGCTCAGACTGTAAATTTCATGTAAATAAACACAAATTCATATATAGTCAGAACACTCCATCACTCATGTACGTATTGTATATAATTAATTTGATTGCACTTGCAACGTTGTGATTGTCTTTAGTTACCTTTCATTTCTTAGGGTGTTTTTTTATTTTTCTTTCCTTATATTTCAAGGTCAGTATTGAGAATTTGACTGTCAATTTCTCCTAAATGTAACCGTGAAAATGCCTAATTTCATGACAGTGTATACCCAGGGGTGTAGTGTACACAACTGTCAGTCATGGTGTGGGATTATGGAGTTATACGATTGTACAGTACTTAGAAAGTCGGAATAAACACATTTTTCAAGTTCAGTATTGAGACTTTGTCAATTTCTCCAAAATGGAACCGTGAAAATGGCTAATTTCATGAGAGTGTATACCCAGGGGGGTAGTGTACACACAACTGTCAATCATGGTGTGGGATTATGGAGTTATGCGATTGTACAGTACTTAGAAAGTCGGAAAAAACACTAAATCTGTGTGGTCTAGACTGGAGTCTAATCGTGCTTTTATTTTGAAAAACCAGTCCCGGAAATGCCTGTTTTTCCCACCTTGTTGAGCGCATCAACATGATAGTACCAAGCGAAACTCCTGCTACGATCGTTCAATAAGGTTGGACTTTTGTGACATATTCAACAGTCATTCAATACGCTGTTTGTTGTAATGTCGATCTAGTATGGTAAAGTAAATGTGAGAAAGGATCGCTGAATTGTGACACTCGACTTTTTAGCCCGCTCCGAACACCGGTGAAGCAGCAGTACCGTTACAGCATGAATAGACGCGCATCAAAAGCCAAGTGGCGGCTGGCTTGACTGTGGTTTCGCAAATGATGGCTCAGTTGCAGTTCTCCAAGCTAGTAGCCAGCTTAGACAAGCTAATGACCAGCCGATCCAATAGCTGATCCAGTGGGTTGCCAGCCCCTCCAAGCTAGTAGCTAGCCTAGACAAGCTAATGACCAGCCGATCCAATGGGTTGCTAGCCTCTCCAAGCTAATGACCAGCCGATCCAATAGCTGATTCAGTGGGTTGCCAGCCTCTCCAAGCTAGTAGCTAGCCTCTCCAAGCTAATGACCAGCCGATCCAATAGCCGATCCAGTGGATTGCTTGGTAAGACAAATCAATAGTCGGCTTCTCATTTCTCACTGACGGTCTCTCAGTTGCCGGTGCTGACAGATCATTGGCCAGATCCATAGCTGGCTTCGGCAAAGATATAGCCTCCGACGGCTTCTCAGTAGTCTTAATTTTGTCCCTTATGCTGCCCCATAAACACTGTGTATTACTGAGCATACATTTATGTTACATCTCCAACATGGAGAAGAATAAAAAGCAGAATTAAAAATAACAGACACAAAAGCACATTAGGCTACAGAAGACAAGTTAGACATTTCAACAGGAGCCGCGAATGCATCTATCTATCTATCTATCTATCTATCTATCTATCTATCTATCTATCTATCTATCTATCTATCTATCTATCTATCTATCTATCTATCTATCTATCTATCTATCTATCTATCTCTGACAGAAAGGCGTAATCCAGCGACGTTGCCACTTGGGTGGACATAACCTCGCGTCACCAGGCTCTTCTCGGGGAGAAAAGGGTGGACTTGCAACCATGCAACTAAATGACCATAAAGTGTGAAGCTGTTACAATACAGTAGGTGGCGGTAATGCAACAATTAAGAATGCCAACCGCCATAAAACACCGGAGGAGAAGAAGAAGAAGAAGAAGAAGAAGAAGAAGAAGAAGAAGAAGAAGAAGAAGAAGAAGAAGAAGAAGAAGAAGAAGAAGAAGAAGAAGAAGAAGAAGAAGAAGAAGAAGAAGAAGAAGAAGAAGAAGAAGAAGAAGAAGAAGAAGAAGAAGAAGAAGAAGAAGAAGAAGAAGAAGAAGAAGAAGAAGAAGAAGAAGAAGAAGAAGAAGAAGAAGAAGAAGAAGAAGAAGAAGAAGAAGAAGAAGAAGAAGAAGAAGAAGAAGAAGAAGAAGAAGAAGAAGAAGAAGAAGAAGAAGAAGAAGAAGAAGAAGAAGAAGAAGAAGAAGAAGAAGAAGAAGAAGAAGAAGAAGAAGAAGAAGAAGAAGAAGAAGAAGAAGAAGAAGAAGAAGAAGAAGAAGAAGAAGAAGAAGAAGAAGAAGAAGAAGAAGAAGAAGAAGAAGAAGAAGAAGAAGAAGAAGAAGAAGAAGAAGAAGAAGAAGAAGAAGAAGAAGAAGAAGAAGAAGAAGAAGAAGAAGAAGAAGAAGAAGAAGAAGAAGAAGAAGAAGAAGAAGAAGAAGAAGAAGAAGAAGAAGAAGAAGAAGAAGAAGAAGAAGAAGAAGGTTGCCCAGCGACCAATGGCAGGACGTCTGCATGTTTGCTAACGCTAGCTAGTGCTGTCAGATGGAGTAGCAGCATCTGCAGAGCTGCACATGTGGGCTGTTTATCTTTGTGCAAATGCCTCCAAAACGAAAAGGACCTTTGCAACTTGTCCAGAGAGACACGGACGACATCAAACGACAGGTTTGATAGTAAACTATGGTTGAATGTAGCCTCAACGAGAGACTCATCAGAATGACTGATGAGTCTCTCGTTGAGGCTAGGTTGAATGTAGCCTGGTATCCAGCTCCATATGAATCACAGTTGTCAGCAGCACCTACTCTTCATTCAGCACTTTCATTGGGGCTGGTTACCAGGCTAGGCTGAATGCAGTCGCTTGAGTCTTGATCTACGAGCTGTGCTGTGTGAGTTCCTTTGTACCACGCTTCTGTATTTCACTGTGATGTTCTGTCGACACCAGGAAATGAAAGGTACCATGTAACGTTACAGGCGGCTGAACTGAAACAAAGTTTGTGTAGTAGATCCTGTCATCACGCTACCAGATAGGAGAGGTACTATGCACACACGTATCCAGATAGAACAGCAAGTCAAGTCAGAGCAATTCAACAGCCCAGTATCATTCAATTCAATATATGAAAGAAAACTCAATTTCTTAGACTTTTAAAAGTAAAAAAAAAAAGGTTCAAAACACAAGTGTTATGTTTTTGTTATCAAATTTGTTTCAACTTCAACAAATTCAATCATTCCATATACAAGTTCAGAAAACAGAATTTAAATTAAATCGTCTGCTGGAACAAATCAAATCACTTTGAATCAAAGTCATTTACACAACCAAGATATTTTCTCAAGACTAGAATCATCACAGTCGAGTCCCGAGTCACCAGAAACCTAGCCCCAGAAGTGACCCTACTACTGTACTCTGTATATTATATTTAATATACTCGTGCACATAGCGTTCCAATAGGCAATAAAGGGGAAAGGCTGTTCAAAACGCTCTCCTACCGGTCTCAGACGTCCGATTGCAGACCGAAGATATGATAGTCCTCCTACGGAAGCCAGTAATTTAGCCCACCTCGGCAGAATTTTCCAGCCCATAATTGTTAATACTTGGCCAATAAGTATGTAACATACAAAATAAAATTAACGGTAATATCTTCATTTAACTCATTGAGTGCCAGCCACTTTTGGAGAACGGACGCTCCCAGTGCCAGAGTTTTCAGAGCGTTTTCAGTGATTTCTCGAGGCCCACAGAATATTGTGTGATATTACTATGTAAACACCGAACACGCAAAAAGAACAAGGAGACTCTATTGTATCATCAGCAAAAAAAAGTTTATTGATACCATTTTCCGTTCTTTAGTTATGAGCCGGAGAAGATAGGTTGTTTTCAGCGTTTTCAGGCATTTCAAATTATAAGCTGAGATATTCAGCCTTTTGTGAAATGCAGCATTTCAAGCACATTCACTGACTCTAGATACGGTAATATTTTCTGATGTAGTGATGTGGTGTAGTTGTGTCCTGCCCTGCGTGCCCCACCCCCCCTCCCCCCCCTCAGCTGAAAACTCCTCCCCACACTAGTAACACACAGCCTCGCACCAAGCGTCTAGGAAGCCTGGGAAGCGCCGCCTCCCAGGCAGCGCAACATGGAGAAGCCACACGCGGACTGCAGTGAAAGGTTTGGCTTTTCAGTGTCGCGCTGCTGCTTTTCTAGCGGCTAATCATGTGGAGAAACTATGCTGACAGACAGACAGAGGCAGAAGGACTCAGTTGTGTGCGCGGATTGACTGTGTTCGCACGCACCGTCAGTTGCAGCCAGAACAATCTACATGGCTCTAGACTGCAGCATGAGCGGGTTCTCTTTCATCAAGGCTATTTCAGGCTGTGTATTCCTGACATTTCTGTAATCTGGAGAGCACTGTCGCCACCTAAGGGTTCTGTAAAATAGGTTATAGACCTCCAATAGCTACTATAGTTGTACAGGAGCTGCGGAAGGCTTTGATCGACGTCCCACCGTCAAAAAACGCATTGGACGTCGAAGGACGTCCGTGGCACTCTACGTCACTATTTAATTGGACGTCGAAGGACGTCCATGGCATTCAATGAGTTAATGTAGAATGCAAAGGACATGTAGCTGGCTTGTTACACTCGCATTCCAGGAATATTGTTATTTACCGCAGCTCTTACTGTGGCTGGTTGGATGCTCCAAGCCAGCAAGCAGCACTCTGCTTTGGCTTGGAAACGGCTATCCGCCCGGAGGCACCCTCCCGGTCCTCTGCTCCGAGGCTCGCGCAGTGAGCCAGCCAGCGTCTACGCACTCCACAGCGCTGTATTTACATGATATTGTGTTTGTACACAGACTTATTGAAACGTGACCGGTAGCTTTCAGATTTGTCCGGTAAAATACATAATTTTGCGGTGCGGAGCGGTGCCGGCTTGTTCTGCCCCAAATCGAGTGGGATCCATAATGTGGATCACAGGCTATGTCCTGCCTCTCTAGCCTGTTTCAGTGGGAATACGTCACAAAGACCCATTTCAGCTTGTCTTTAAACTGTGTGTACTAGTCATTTGACTCGAATGGCCACCTCTGCTCTGGGCTGTTTCTCTAACCCAGGTTGACAGTCTGCTGCAGGATGTGCAGAAGAGTCGGTGTGGAGCCACTGAAGAGGCGTTTCACAGGTAAACAGACAGACCGACAGACAGACAGACAGACAGACAGACAGGCAGACAGGCAGACAGACAGACAGACAGACAGACAGACAGACAGACAGACAGACAGACAGACAGACAGACAATGTGTCCAGTTAACAAACAGAACATGTGATGTCCATGACAATGTGTCCACTTAACAAACAGGACATGTGATGTCCATGACAATGTGTCCACTTAACAAACAGGTGTCGAGAATTGCAGACCTCGGCTCAGAAGATGATGGGAACACTGAAGAAGCTGACCAAGGTTAGTGCCATACTGTCATACTTTTAGATTACACTTAAAAGACGTCACCGGAGAAAAAAACGCTGATTTATTTGCACATGATCTCAAACATATTTGAAAACTGAATTAAAATCAACTCTCAATAACTGTCAAACTAAATGAATTCAAATCAACTCTCAATAACTGTCAAACTAAATGAATTCAAATCAACTCTCAATAACTGTCAAACTAAATGAACGCCTGCAAATTGTTTACAGTTTTGGGATATGTGTGAGATCATGTGCAAAACAAATCAGTGTTGTTCTCCTTTTTCTAAGATTATTTTTGGGGGTATTTTGTCTTGATCAGATAGGACAGTAGGCAGACAGGAAAGGTGGGGAGAGAGAGAGGATGACATGTGGCAAACGACCACGGGTTGGATTTGAACCCGGGTCGGACACGTGAAGAACAGCCTTTGTGGTGCGCGTTCTACCAGGTGAGCCACCAGGACGCCCAGAAGTTCTCCTTGAAGCCTAAATAAGCTGTAAAGAGTTCAGCAGTAGAATGAGCCTCAAGTTCTGCATCACAAAAATGACAAACAACTAATATGACCTGTTTTCTTTGGTCTTTTCCAGACAGTTTGATGTAACCCTACTATATTGTGTTGTGTCTGATCAAAGCTGACTCTTAACCTAAACTGAAACAATAACCTGCTGTCTGTGTTGCCGTCAGGCCGATGAGCCGGCTCCGGTGGGGAACTACGAGCAGAGGAAGCAGGAGGAGGAGAGACGACTGCAGGGCCTCATGGAGCATCTCCACAGCCTCTCTCTGGAGCTTTCACCTCCAGGACCCAGCGCTGCTGCACGGTAGGGGTGGGCCATATGGCCCTGAAATAATATCACTGTATTTCAGGCTATTTCTGCCATAACCATATTCTTGACAAAATATGTCATTATTAGTTTCAAGAACATGCAACAAAAAAAGTGTGTTGTATTCAGCTTATGTTCAGACGCGGGAGTGGGCCAAATTATTCCGGGTTGTTTTAACACTTCCGGTGGTCACGGAACGTCAAATAAGAGAGTTGTTTTTGTAGCGGACAGTGCAGGGGGTAAAACAAAGAACGTAGCCTACTACTTTGAGCTCGGTACACAGCAAGCAAGCCGAGTATCCACTGTTAGCCAGGTCAGATAACGTTATCATCGACAATGACGGGCACTTTCTTGTAAAACATACCTGGACTCCAACAAAGAAAGCTTCAGATGGTTTTCTGTCCTCCGAGCGCAGCTCGAGCCACTTACGTCTATAAGACCTGCAGATGTTAACGTAATTCCCTGGAATGCGAGAATTAATGAGCCAGTTACATGGCATTGCATTCTTAGACATTGCCGTTTGCTTTTATTTGGTATGTTACATACAATTGGCTAAATTATTAGTTAATTCAGAGTTAGATGCTATTGGAGCAGCCAGCCTTTTTCTTTCTTTTTTTGCCAGAAGTCGTCACACGACCACACAACCGGGTCAAATGGGCGTGGCTACATAAGGTGAATATGTCAGCAGAAACGTAACGTAACAGTTTGCCTTCAAATGTTCAAATATGCTTTAAGTATTACCATGGTTTGTTGAAGGAGGAGTTTCACTGGCAGGACGTAGCGCGTGGGAGGATTACGTTATTCTCCTCCCGGAATAGGCTCCCCGAACCGAACAGAGGAGGCACTAGTGCAGCGACCAGGACTCATATCCTGAATCCGGCTTCCCACCTGCAGACATGGCCAATTGTGCCTGTATGTACGTCCGACCAAACTGGAGGTAACACAGGGGCTCGAACCTGCAACCCTTGTGTTGCTATACAAGGAATCTACCAGTGTACTAGGCAGACGCCCGTCTGGTTAATTAACATTGCAAAGTCGCGTTAAGACGGTGTTGCTCTTTTTCCACATGCTTTGTTTTGATCCACAGTCACACCTCCAAGGAAGACAGCGAGGAAGATGATGACGATGACGATGATGACAGTGACGATGACGACGGTGACGTCAATGATGAAGATGAGAAGAGAGCAGTGAAGCCGCCTTCTCAGTCTGACCCTTGTATCTACACAGCACTCAGCGACTTCAGAGGAGAACAGGAAGGAGATCTTTCTGTTCAGGTGAGTTACTTCCTGTTTCCCGAGATCGAGGGCAGCATTCGGCCCACAAGGCATTGTGATGGTTCATCATTTCCTGCACATGGAGCAACATGGCAGAAGAAGTGATAAATAAATGATCACATTCATACAAACAATATTAGGATTTAGTCTTCAATGACATTAACTCATCGGTAACATCTAATAATCATCTACAGAGTATTTGTCACATTTCAACCGCTTATTAGTTGTAGTTGACATTCAACAATTCAACTGTTCAACAGATTTAGAGTTCTCACCGGGCCTGAAAATTCAAACCCCACCCGACCCGACCCGAGTAAGTTGAAGCCCGAACCCGTCGTGCTGAGTCGGGTCCCGTCGGGCTGAAACTCTAAGCAGATTATCTATAGAGTCTATGTGACAATTTATGAACATACATGTTACACTAGGTGCAGGTGTGTGGAACAGGTTATGAACATACATGTTACACTAGGTTCAGGTGTGTGGAACAGGTTATGAACATACATGTTACACTAGGTGCAGGTGTGTGGAACAGGTTATGAACATACATGTTACACTAGGTGCAGGTGTGTGGAACAGGTTATGAACATACATGTTACACTAGGTGCAGGTGTGTGGAACATACATGTTACACTAGGTTCAGGTGTGTGGAACAGGTTATGAACATACATGTTACACTAGGTTCAGGTGTGTGGAACAGGTTATGAACATACATGTTACACTAGGTGCAGGTGTGTGGAACAGGTTATGAACATACATGTTACACTAGGTTCAGGTGTGTGGAACAGGTTATGAACATACATGTTACACTAGGTGCAGGTGTGTGGAACATACATGTTACACGAGGTGCAGGTGTGTGGAACATACATGTTACACGAGGTGCAGGTGTGTGGAACATACATGTTACACTAGGTGCAGGTGTGTGGAACAGGTTATGAACATACATGTTACACTAGGTTCAGGTGTGTGGAACAGGTTATGAACATACATGTTACACTAGGTGCAGGTGTGTGGAACATACATGTTACACTAGGTGCAGGTGTGTGGAACAGGTTATGAACATACATGTTACACTAGGTTCAGGTGTGTGGAACAGGTTATGAACATACATGTTACACTAGGTGCAGGTGTGTGGAACAGGTTATGAACATACATGTTACACTAGGTGCAGGTGTGTGGAACAGGTTATGAACATACATGTTACACGAGGTGCAGGTGTGTGGAACAGGTTATGAACATACATGTTACACGAGGTGCAGGTGTGTGGAACAGGTTATGAACATACATGTTACACTAGGTTCAGGTGTGTGGAACATACATGTTACACGAGGTGCAGGTGTGTGGAACATACATGTTACACGAGGTGCAGGTGTGTGGAACATACATGTTACACTAGGTGCAGGTGTGTGGAACAGGTTATGAACATACATGTTACACTAGGTTCAGGTGTGTGGAACAGGTTATGAACATACATGTTACACTAGGTTCAGGTGTGTGGAACAGGTTATGAACATACATGTTACACTAGGTGCAGGTGTGTGGAACAGGTTATGAACATACATGTTACACTAGGTGCAGGTGTGTGGAACAGGTTATGAACATACATGTTACACTAGGTTCAGGTGTGTGGAACAGGTTATGAACATACATGTTACACTAGGTTCAGGTGTGTGGAACAGGTTATGAACATACATGTTACACGAGGTGCAGGTGTGTGGAACATACATGTTACACTAGGTGCAGGTGTGTGGAACAGGTTATGAACATACATGTTACACTAGGTTCAGGTGTGTGGAACAGGTTATGAACATACATGTTACACTAGGTGCAGGTGTGTGGAACAGGTTATGAACATACATGTTACACTAGGTTCAGGTGTGTGGAACAGGTTATGAACATACATGTTACACTAGGTTCAGGTGTGTGGAACAGGTTATGAACATACATGTTACACTAGGTGCAGGTGTGTGGAACAGGTTATGAACATACATGTTACACTAGGTGCAGGTGTGTGGAACAGGTTATGAACATACATGTTACACTAGGTTCAGGTGTGTGGAACAGGTTATGAACATACATGTTACACTAGGTGCAGGTGTGTGGAACAGGTTATGAACATACATGTTACACTAGGTGCAGGTGTGTGGAACAGGAAGCAACAGAATCTGTTTGTTAAATGTAAACTAATAAGCTTTTCATACAACATCTACAGACAAAGACAAACGGCTGAATTGTTGAATCTCAACTAGGGCTGCACAATTAATCGTATTTTCATCGTCATCGCAATATGAACATGCGCAATAAACACATCGCAAAGGCTGCCTGAAACGCAATGAATAACAAAAGTGGTTTTATTTACACGCGTCATGCATTCCCACTCAGCATCGGATCATTTTGTCTTGTGTTGTAAATCCAGCGTACACCTTTCCCTTGCAACAGTGCGCTCCGCCCCTCTGCCAAAGCCCAAACACGCTGTGTGTAGTTTCAGCTAGAGTCAGTGTGTATTTAATTTCTTTATTCAGTGGGCATACGCTATGTTTGGGGTCTATATTAGCATTATTAAAGCAGAAAGACATAGGAACTGTATAGCTAATATGCATGCTTTAATATCTGTTTATTTATCGTCATCGCTATATTGAACAATGTTATCGCACATCGCAGATTTTCCTCATATCGTGCAGGCCCAATCTCAACTAATAAACTGTTACTATACTCTGTAGACTCTGTGTAGGTGGACTATCCAAATAAAGTGTTACCATCTCGCTAATCTTTTACTACTAAGGCCCCTTTCACTATTTCTATAAAATGGCTTCTTATAACCAGGTCTAACAATTGTTTTTCCATCTTCTCGAATAATCATGAAAAAGAGGTTTTCTGTAAAAAAATAAATAAAAGAGACAAAAAGGCACTCTTCAATGTGTTTGCATGACTGCAAAATAAATTGCTTATTTGTTAAGCGGAACTCATGGTCGGGTGTCAAGCTGTCACGCTGCAGCTGGCGAACCTGCCGACGTGCAGCTGCCCGAAAATATAATATAATATAATATAATATAATATAATATAATATAATATAATATAATGTAATGTAATATAATGTGATATAATATGATTATAATATAATATAATGTAATATAATATAATATAATATAATATAATATAATATAATATAATATAATAATGTAATAATGTAATATAATATAATATAATATAATATATAATATAATATAAAATAATGTAATGTAATGTAATGTAATATAATGTGATATAATATGATTATAATATTATAATAATGATATAATATAATATAATATAATATAATATAATAATATAATTTAATGTAATGTCGATGGGGAGATAACAGGAGCGAGTGAAAGCAATGACCAAGTATATGCACTACATTCTCTCCTTGGGCTAACTTCTACTCATTGAAATCCTAGTGAATTCACACCATTGACTCATTTTGCTGGGGACTCCCCTGGACCCCCTCATCAAGCTGACATTGGAGCATGTATGTCTAGCTGCCGCCGTGCTGTCCTAAAGTTTCTCACTTGATCAATTGAACGGAGGACATTTTCTTTCATCTTGGCCTTTTTATTTGGTCTTAAAAATGTTGTCCATCATCTTCTTGACTTCAAACAGCAGAGGGCGCTCACGTCCTTCAAACAGTGTTTCCACAGTTCTAGTCCTAGTAGAATCATTCTGAAATCTAGGCTGATACAGAGTGAGTGAGCTAAAGAGAGAGTGGTGCCAACTGATGTCCAAAATGCTTGATAGACACGTGACTCACATAGCTATTAGTGTGTGTGGGGGAACAGTTCCAGGAAGTACGCTTGAATGCATCAAATAAAGCTGATAATATACAATTTGATTCTTTAAATGTCTTTAAACCCTTTCAAAGTACCTCACAAACGGCCCATTCTGCTGCAACTCTACACTGCTGCTTAATCCAGAAACTTACTTCCAGGAACTATGGCGAGGTCAAACAAATACAACAAATCAACTGGTCCATTGGAGTGAATGGAGATGACACAACTCTTATATCTCTATGGCTCTGGGCTGATAGGACTCACGCAAGGCAACTACACACCTTTATTTTCAGCCACTGTTTGGTGTGTGGTGAAGATCAACCCCTAGACCAGTGGTTCAACAACCTTGGGGTCGCGACCCCAATTGATGATGTCACTGATGATGATACTTATGATATTACCAATGTACTGAAATTCTGGGGTCCCTAGATTTTTGTGACGTCAATGTGGCATCACAAATCCAAAAAGGTTGGTAATCCATTTATACAAGTCAGATATTCATTCTGAAAGCTTTCCTGTCCATCAAACAGGCTGATGGAATTTCTCAATGTAACAAGGTTCATAAATAAGCAGGAGAAATGCAGAAAGTTAAGTGATTGGAATAGAACAGTTGTGCATTCTGCAAGTCAAAGGAGCAACTTTGTATAAATGATGAAATGCAAAATATTTCACATCTAATCCTTAGGGCCCGGACACACCATACGCCGAAGCTATGCTGAAGCAATGCTGAAGCAATGCTGAAGCTACGCAGCGTGGAGGCAGTTTCATTTCAGCGTCCTTGTGAAGAGGCGAGACCGATCACACCAGCACGCGGGCTGCAGCGATAGTTTCAGCTTCTGTTCTATTTTTCAAGCGCGCTGCACCCGAGCTGCCAGGCACGAAGTCAATGCAAGTTGTGAGCAGGGGGAGGGCAGCGCCGAGCGAAGCGTTGAGGAAGAGAGAGTGCTTCTGGTGTGAATGGCAAGGCTCCTGCTCAAAGCTTCCGTGAGGTGCTGCTTCCCAGGGCTTAAAATTTGGCGCGGGATTGCGAGAATCGCGCATATTTTTGTCAACTCCCGCAGATTTGTAAGTTATAATGCGGGAGAAGTCACACAAACTGTTTGTTGCCCTGTGTTTCAGAGGGGCGCGGTGCTGAGGATCATCAGGAAGACAGCAGATGGATGGTGGCTGGTGCAGGACACTAAAGGCAACAGAGGAGTCGTCCCTAAAACCTACCTGAAGGTACACAACCAGTCAACCAGCCATTTTGTGTCTCAAGATGACACTGATGACACCAGTTTATTTCATTGATTTTCACTCCTCCAGCTGTCACTGCCCTCTTCTCCACTGCCCAGTCACTTCTAGTCATACTATTACACTGCCCAGTCACTTCTAGTCATACTATTACACTGCCCAGTCACTTCTAGTCATACTATTACACTGCCCAGTCACTTGTAGTCATACTATTACACTGCCCAGTCACTTCTAGTCATACTAATACACTGCCCAGTCACTTCTAGTCATACTATTACACTGCCCAGTCACTTGTAGTCATACTATTACACTGCCCAGTCACTTCTAGTCATACTAATACACTGCCCAGTCACTTGTAGTCATACTATTACACTGCCCAGTCACTTCTAGTCATACTATTATGCCCAGTCACTTCTAGTCATACTATTACACTGCCCAGTCACTTGTAGTCATACTATTACACTGCCCAGTCACTTATAGTCATACTATTACACTGCCCAGTCACTTCTAGTCATACTATTATGCCCAGTCACTTCTAGTCATACTATTATGCCCAGTCACTTCTAGTCATACTATTACACTGCCCAGTCACTTGTAGTCATACTATTACACTGCCCAGTCACTTATAGTCATACTATTACACTGCCCAGTCACTTATAGTCATACTATTACACTGCCCAGTCACTTATAGTCATAATATTACACTGCCCAGTCACTTATAGTCATACTCAGGGGTGGGCAACTATTTTTCATGGGGGGCCACATGAGAAACCCAGATTGTTGCCGGGGGCCGAACAAATATTGTCATGCCATAACCCATGGATGGGCAACTTTAATGATAGAGAGGGCCACAAAAAATGTCCTCGCTACCAGTTTTTGCTGAGGGCTGAACGGCGCCAGCGAGAAAATTTTTGGGCATTTGAAGCCAGGTTTAGAGGAATAACTCATTTTAAATTAACAGTTGTGATGTCATTATTCAGTCTTAACCACCAATATTTGATCCTTTTCTCACTCACTCCTATGTCACCACCTGCTCTCCCTGCAGGGCTTGAAATTAACTTTTTTCACCACCTGCCAATATGGCTGCTAGATTTTAAAGTTACCAGCCAATTCGAATTTCCACTAGCCGAAATGTTTTTCTTGAAATAAACCAGAATATGAGTGGGTTTATTTAAGCATTTAAGTATCAGTAAGTGGCCTGGGATTCTCAAAGCCTGTGTTGAGGGTCACACAAGAACAAAAATGCACTCTTGAAGCTAAATAAATCCAAAACCAACAAGTTAATTATTTAAATTTCTACTTCAATGTAGAACAGTCATTTCTTACACATGAGATTACTTTTAGCCTTTTAGTCATAAATATTATTTAAAGATATTCCATATTCCAGACTGAAATGCTATAACAGAAGAGTATTGGCCAGAATGACATGAACATTTGGACACTTATTCAGCGGGTATCTTGCATGTTGCGTTCAGGTGTACTGTAATTCTTTTTTTTTTTCTTTTTTTTTGTTGCAATTCCATCGCGGGCCACACAGGGGGCGTATGTTGCCCATGTATGGTCATACTATTACACTGCCCAGTCACTTCACTTATAGTCATACTATTACACTGCCCAGTCACTTATAGTCATACTATTACACTGCCCAGTCACTTATAGTCATACTATTACACTGCCCAGTCACTTATAGTCATCACACAGCCAGCAAATTTGGCCTCCAGTAAAAAATGTATAGGTGTGTCATCCATTTAACTCATTCACCGCCAATGACGTCTTTGACGTGTTATCAGAAATAGCCCTCCCCGCCAATGACGTGTTTGACGTGTTTTTGTTTTTATTACTGCAGGGCGTAGTTCAAACACTTCCCCAGCCTCTGACATAGTATCAGGTCCCTAGCATCTAAGACAACACGTGAACAAACACATACCGCAGCTGTTGTTTTGAAATTGAGCAAGAGGAAAAGCAGAAAACGGGTAACGCTTCCTTGTGCAGACAGGAGAAACGCCATTGAAACGCGCCTTGGCGCGCTGCACGAGCTGGAGTCGCCTTCCTCTGTGCCAGCCGGGAGAAAACGGGAGAAAGTAATCAAGAGATGTGTTTGATCATCGGAGGAATGAGGAAATGATCGATCAGTTTGCGAGGGCGGTGAGGACGTGTTGAATAGCCGAGGGGAAAACGGGAGGGGAAATAGCAGGGAGGATATGACAGGGAGACATGGACGAGGACGGGTGGACCAGAACAAAACAAAATAAACACACAACAGCAAGGCACAAGGCAGAAGCGGCAGTCACAGCAGCCCGCTGTCCTTTCTCAAGAGCTATTCAGTTGGTTCATGAAATCGCTGGGCTGCGTGCCCTCCAGTGTTGCTCCTGGCCAATCCCAGCGCCACAGGGCGTGGTTATTGCTTATCCTATGTGGGGTTAGAAATCTAAAAGGGGGATCGTGTGTGTGTGTGTGTGTGTGTGTGTCTGTCTGTCTGTCTGTCGGTGTGTCTGTCTGTCTGTCTGTCTGTCTGTCTGTCTGTCTGCACACTCACTCACACCGAGTAAACTGTATTGTTGAATGTAAAAAAAAAGCACTTCATGTGTATATATATATATATATATTTTTTTTTTGTCATTTGTGTCCTAACGAATAATATTTACATGTCTGATGTCAATACAGTTCAAAATAAAAGAATTGAGAGTGAGTTCTGCCTGAGATTGTGCCCTTTTACAAAAATTGCCTTTTCTCCTGTTTATTTTCTCAGGGAGACCTTTTGGGGAAAACAGGGTGTATATAAATGGCTATAAGTAGAGTACAGAACATGCTAAAAGCTCACTTTTTTTTTCCTGGTGAACCCAGAGACGTACATCTTCATTTTGAGGTATTGCAAATCACTCTGGTGCTAATAGATAATTTACTGTGGGTCTTGAAAGATGACCAACAATTATGAAAATCTTTGGCCTGTGCTAAATATTGGCAGTCCTAAACTGGCGGTGAATGAGTTAACATCTACAAAATTAAAAAAAAAAAAAAAAATTGTCCTGCTTCACACTCACACATCACATTATTTGGCCTCCATACTGTTTACAGTTGAATGTGGGCTGAGAACACATTATCTGGCCTCCATACTGTTTACAGTTGAATGTGGGCTGAGAACACATGATTTGGCCTCCATACTGTTTACAGTTGAATGTGGGCTGAGAACACATTATCTGGCCTCCATACTGTTTACAGTTGAATGTGGGCTGAGAACACATTATCTGGCCTCCATACTGTTTACAGTTGAATGTGGGCTGAGAACACATGATTTGGCCTCCATACTGTTTACAGTTGAATGTGGGCTGAGAACACATGATTTGGCCTCCATACTGTTTACAGTTGAATGTGGGCTGAGAACACATTATCTGGCCTCCATACTGTTTACAGTTGAATGTGGGCTGAGAACACATGATTTGGCCTCCATACTGTTTACAGTTGAATGTGGGCTGAGAACACATGATTTGGCCTCCATACTGTTTACAGTTGAATGTGGGCTGAGAACACATTATTTGGCCTCCATACTGTTTACAGTTGAATGTGGGCTAAGAACACATTATCTGGCCTCCATACTGTTTACAGTTGAATGTGGGCTGAGAACACATTATCTGGCCTCCATACTGTTTACAGTTGAATGTGGGCTGAGAACACATTATCTGGCCTCCATACTGTTTACAGTTGAATGTGGGCTGAGAACACATTATCTGGCCTCCATACTGTTTACAGTTGAATGTGGGCTGAGAACACATGATTTGGCCTCCATACTGTTTACAGTTGAATGTGGGCTGAGAACACATGATTTGGCCTCCATACTGTTTACAGTTGAATGTGGGCTGAGAACACATTATCTGGCCTCCATACTGTTTACAGTTGAATGTGGGCTGAGAACACATGATTTGGCCTCCATACTGTTTACAGTTGAATGTGGGCTGAGAACACATGATTTGGCCTCCATACTGTTTACAGTTGAATGTGGGCTGAGAACACATTATTTGGCCTCCATACTGTTTACAGTTGAATGTGGGCTAAGAACACATTATCTGGCCTCCATACTGTTTACAGTTGAATGTGGGCTGAGAACACATTATCTGGCCTCCATACTGTTTACAGTTGAATGTGGGCTGAGAACACATTATCTGGCCTCCATACTGTTTACAGTTGCATGTGGGCTGAGAACACATTATCTGGCCTCCATACTGTTTACAGTTGAATGTGGGCTAAGAACACATTATTTGGCCTCCATACTGTTTACAGTTGAATGTGGGCTGAGAACACATTATCTGGCCTCCATACTGTTTACAGTTGAATGTGGGCTAAGAACACATTATCTGGCCTCCATACTGTTTACAGTTGAATGTGGGCTGAGAACACATTATCTGGCCTCCATACTGTTTACAGTTGAATGTGGGCTGAGAACACATTATTTGGCCTCCATACTGTTTACAGTTGAATGTGGGCTGAGAACACATTATTTGGCCTCCATACTGTTTACAGTTGAATGTGGGCTGAGAACACATTATCTGGCCTCCATACTGTTTACAGTTGAATGTGGGCTGAGAACACATGATTTGGCCTCCATACTGTTTACAGTTGAATGTGGGCTGAGAACACATGATTTGGCCTCCATACTGTTTACAGTTGAATGTGGGCTGAGAACACATGATTTGGCCTCCATACTGTTTACAGTTGAATGTGGGCTGAGAACATTTTTGAGATTTTCAAGTTGGCCATGAGTGGGAAAAGGTTGTGAACCGCTGGCTTAGATGATTAAAACCGCTCACTGTACCAAAACATTTCAGAGTGGTTCTGGTGTCAACGATGATGAAGATGAAGATGATGATGATAATGATGATGAGGGGTCAGACGAGGAAGAGGAGGAGCAGGATGGTGAAGACATGGCCGAGGACCAAGACAAACGGAGGTGAGGTTCTCAGTTTTAAAAACTGGAATCTGCTGAGTGGTCAAATGAAGGATCCCAGGACTATATTAGTTATCAAAAATACAGCACCAACACGAGGGTCGCAGGTTCGCGCCCCATGTTGCCTTGGTTGGATGCCCATACATGCACAATTGGCCGTGTCTGCGGGTGGGAAGCCGGATATGGGTACGTGTCCTGGTTGCTGCACTAGCGCCTCCTTTGGTCGTTGGGGTGGAATAGCATGATCCCTCCATTTGCTACATCCTGCCGGTGAAACACCTCGCTGTCCGGTGTAAAGAAGCAGCTAGCGACTGCACATGTATCGGAGGAACTTGCCCCAGATCAGCAGAGGGGCTGCAGCAACGACGGGGACAGCTTAGACAGGTGGAATTGGCCAAGTACAACTGGGGAGAAAACTGGGGGGAAGAACAAAAACAACAACGACGACAACAACAAGTGATGAAAATACAGAATTAATTTAGATTGAAATTGATGATGATGTTGTTTTAATGATGCTTTCTCTGAATAATGTCAGTGTTTCCATTCCTCTCTGCTCTCTAACAGCACTGCTTCCCATTCCAACTGGTCTACTGTCAGGAAGGCTCTGACTGAGGTGAGACTCTCTCCACGCACCAAGTGTTCTGCACTGCATTGAGAATTCTTATTGTTTTCACTGTGTGTGTGTGTGTGTGTGTGTGTGTGTGTGTGTGTGTGTGTGTGTGTGTGTGTGTGTGTGTGTGTGTGTGTGTGTGTGTGTGTGTGATTGTGATGGACAGATTGATACGACCGATGTGCTCTCTGCCATGGGGGCGATCCCTTCAGGATTCAGACCATCAACTCTTAATAAACTGCTGGTGGAGGAAGGTTAGTACACACACACACACACACACACACACACACACACACACACACACACACACACACACACACACATAAAGGAGGACTAACCCCTAAAACAATTTTTTTTCAGCTTTTAACTGTATTATGGCTTTTGAGGTGGTGTGTGAAGGTAAAATCTCTACATTTGAGACTAAACTGTTAGAATTCTACACGGTACACTGTGTCATTTTCAGGCAGTGAGAGTGCCCTCTAGGGGTTCAAACCTCCTTTTTTTGGGGTCTCCAAAATCGGCGATTTGATTCAGCGTTACGTCACGGTGAACCCCCCCTTTCCAGATACATCCATCTGCATCTCGCCCCGCCCACCGTGTACGTTCTCCCGCCGGAAGTGTACGTGTACAGACCACAGACCTACTCCTTAAAAAAATAAAAGACTTGATATTTTTCTTTTCAAATCGGCGTAGGTATTATGATATTCTATGCTTGTGTGCATTAGTGTCTTTAGGATGATTGAATGTTTGCATGATTCATGACCGATGTTGACAGACAATTCCCCCCAACATTGATCACATTCCCGGGGTTGATCTGGCTAGTTAATCGGCTAGCTATGCTACTAGCTAACATTAGCTAGCAACTCGTCCATCCTGTTCCTACCCGCGCTAGTATGATCTCCATGGTCGGCCTCTGAGACCCAGGACAGCCCCCTCACCCCACCCACCTTCCATGAATCTGCCCAACTGCATACCCACTATTAGCACACCTCCCCAGGCTACACACAGACCCCCGCCCCGCCAGGACCTTGTCCTCCAGGGACCTACGTTACCCACTGGCTGGACCTTGCTGGCCCAGTGGCCCACACTTAAGCACTGCTCCCGGGGTACAGACAGCCAGCCGTCCCCCGGGAGCTATCAAACGTTAGCTTGCGTGCTAACATCAGTGTTTGGCCGCTGCAGTGCTCGCCTGCCTCGCTCGCACTGACTGCTTTTATTTTTGAAGGAGTAGGTCTAGAAAGTAAAGTGTACACATACAGACTGGAAGTGTACACATACAGACTGGAAGTGTACACATACAGACCTGATGTGTACACGTACAGACCGGATACTTTCTAGACATACTCCTTCAAAAATAAAAGCAGTCACTGTGAGCGAGGTAGGCGAGCACTGCAGCGGCCAAACACTGATGTTAGCTATAGCTAGATAGCAAAGTCCGTAAAGTGTGGCCACTGAGCCAGCAAGGTCCAGCAAGTTGGTAATGTAGGTCGCCGGAGGACAAGGTCCTGGCGGGGCGGGGGTCTGTGTGTAGGCTGGGGAGGGGTGCTTAATACTGGGTATGTGGTTGGGCAGGTTCATGGAAGGTGGGTGGCTCCCGGAGGTGGGTTCCCCTGGAGAAGGGGCCTCTAAGTCGGGGTAGAAGCGGGCTGGAGGGTGGGTGGGGTGAGGGGGCTGTCCTGGGTCTCAGAGGCTGACCATGGAGCTCATAGCGGGGGTAGTTGCTGGCTAGCTAGTAGCATAGCTAGCCAATTAACCAGCGAGATCAACGAAAAGGTCATGAATCATACAAATATTCAATCATCCGAAAGACTAATGCACACAAGCATAATAGAATATCATATACCTACAGAACGCTGAGTTAAAAAGAAAAATATCCAGGCTTTTATTTTTGAAGGAGTCTAGAAACGTACTCTGGTCTGTACGCGTACACATCCAGCGGGTCTGAGAACGTACACGGTGGGCGGGGCGATGGTGCTCCGGCGCTGCAGATGGATGATACTGCCCCTTTCCCCCACTCATGTGATCATTAGCTAACACCAGAGCCATATAATAGAAGAGTTGCAACATCTCGTCTAGGATAATTGTTGCTTTTGTTTTTGTTATATGTGTGTGTGTGTGTGTGTGTGTGTGTGTGTGTGTGTGTGTGTGTGTGTGTGTGTGTGTGTGTGTATGTATGTATGTATGTATGTATACACTGTAGCCTATGTATGTATGTATGTATGTGGCTGGATGTATGGATGTGGATGTATGTATGCATGTGTATTGAGTACTTTATTGGTGTACTTTTTTTTACTTTTTAATTGTACTGTAACTGATGTGTTTGACCACAGGAAGAATAGTGGCTGCTGAGGCAGTGACTAATGGGGATCTGAAATGAACAATAAACAATAAGTGCGCCTGCAGTCAATTTGCATTGGAACAAACTAGCAGGTGGAATCTGCTGCCTTTTTTCTTTTTCTTTTTATCAAGCAGCATGCCGTTAACTGGTCAAATGTAGTTGATGTTATATAGGGTTGTCACGATACTAGAATTTCAGCTTTGATATCAATACCCAAGAAAATATCGATACTTGATACCATTTTCAATACCACAGCGAAAAAATTACAACACATTAAGAGGCATTTCTTTTTTTATTATTACAACATGAGAATCTTTTTTTTTATGAATTTGTGCAAAATAAACCTTGCTGTAAAAGACCATTTTTAATTGAGAGAAGGGATGAGGAAGCGCTGCGTGGGTCCTTGGTCAAATCACTGAAACAGGTGCTCTTTGGTGTGGGTGCAGAGAAGCATGAGTAAAAGTTCAAGTGGGATCCTTGACCATCAGAGACCATCATTTGTTTTGTTTTACTAACTGATATAAACATTTCTTCTGTAGGGCTGACGTACAGAGGAAGTCATTACCTTCAGCCTGAGCTCAGCCAATCACAGCTCTCCTTTAGAGACCTCTTCCTGGACCCAGACACTGGCAAGGTGAGACAGTGTGTTTGTCTGTATGGCTGCTTTCACACATGTCTGGAATTCAGGAGTTATCTAGAGGTCATCCGTATGGCGGTCTATGTGTGGACAGATTTTCGTGGCTCACGCGCGCTCCCGCGAGCCTCCTCCTAGACGGAGGGAAGTGTACCCCCAGCCGTAGTCGCAGGAGCGGATTGTCTGGTTGCGTTCATGCACACAGCGTTTGTTTACACAGCGTTTGTGAAGATTCAATGGCAGAACCGCAAATTCCAAGTAGCGTCAAGTCAGGCAGAATAAAACGAAAACTTCCGGGTATAACCTTCGCAATAATGGCAATTAAATAAAGTAAATGCACGTGTAATGTTTTTTTGTGTGTGTTTCGAAAGATACAGAACAGAGATAAACTGGAAGAATATCTGCTCCCTTCGAAAAGTCAATTTTAACCCGTAGTGAGTCGACCATTCTGATTTTTTGTTACTAAGTAATACAACATTTATTTTATTTTGAAGGTAAAAACGTCTAGCTTCCTGTATTCTGTATAATTCTAGTAGGTTTGATGCATTTTAGGACTGAACATAGCAAAGACCTGTTTTGTTTGTAGTGCTTGCGACTCGAGGAAATCGATGCATCTGGGCATGAGTTGTAGGGTTGTTTAATTAATTACTAACGTTATGCGCAAACAAGTATATGCCGTGAACGTTAGGCAGTTATCGCCCATTATGTATTTTTAGTTTTCACAACTCCCCATTGTGTGGTCATGCCCAAATTCCCCCACCCCCGCCCCTGCCCCCGCCCCCTCTCTACTTTACAAACTCTGCGGAGGTGCTACTCATGTGTGAAAGCAACATGCCTCATGTGTGAAAGGGTACACTTCACGTATCATCCGGGGCAGGCTCAGTGGGGAGCAACCCTCACCTGATCCGGAGTTCATGTGTGAAAGTAGCTTATGTGTGCAATCTGGGTACCTCAGAGTCTCTCAGTCTGACGACTAATACGAGTCTGGGCCAGACGACCGGTATGTCGGTTGTCCGAACCAAGACTTCCTCTGAGAGAATAGGCCTTTTTCACAGCAGCCATTTTGTGTCTAAAAGGCAGGAAGTAACACAGGTGCACCAAGACTTCCTCTGAGAGAATTGAGTTGGAGTTGATTGATCGATACTTTTTGTAGGTGTTTTAGGTCGACGTCATTGTGGCTCATCTCTATGAACAGATAACTGCATTTGAGACATTGTCAGACTGGAAACAACGATGGAAGTGGAAGTGTTGGTGCAGATGTCCGCTCTACATCGGAAAGCCCAAAGTATCAGCCGTCTGTCTCAGAGTCTTATTAGTCATCAGCCTGAGATAATTAGTATTTGTTTGTCTGTGTGTTTTAATGGACCAGGGCAAAGCCTCTTAGCCTGGTAAACCAGCCGGTCACGTCAACTCACATTTCAGAGAACGGGAAAACCATCTTTTCCGCCGAGAAACCCCGCTGATGTAAACTCCTGTACTTGTTTAATTGTTGTTATTGAGTCTATTTCAGCAATAACTGCACTTTATGGCTGCTTAAACTCGACGAATGTTGACATTACTACTCGAGGCGGACAGGCACGGAGGCAGCCATTACTGTTTTTCCAGCAGCGTTCCTGATTGGCCGGTTATGATATCAACTACGAGGCTGGTCGCTGATTGGCTCGTACGCTTTGCAGTTTCTGCAGAAAGCCCTCCCAGGGCTTGAGGCCAGACGGTCTGGTAGAACGAAATGTAATGTGAGTTCATTTTACCAGGCTAAAAGCCTCTAGTCATTAATTAATGCTTCTGTTTCCTCTCCTCTCCTTTCCTCTCCCCTCATCTCAACTCTCCTCACCCCTCTCCTCTCTTCTCCTCTCCTATCTTCCCTTCTCCTCCTCTCTCCTCTCCTCTCTTCTCTTCTCCTCTCCTATCTTCCCTTCTCCTCTCCTCTCTTCTCCTCTCCTCTCTCCCCTTCTCATCTCTTCTCCTCTCCTCCTCTCCTCTCTTCTCCTCTCTTCTCCTCTCCTCTCTCCCCTTCTCATCTCTTCTCCTCTCCTCTCCTCTCCTCTCTTCTCCTCTCTTCTCCTCTCCTCTCTTCCCTTCTCCTCTCTTCTCTTCTCCTCTCCTCTCCTCTCCTATCTTCCCTTCCTCTCTCCTCTCCTCTCCTCTCCTGTAGGTTCGTTCTCGTCAGGTCAGGACGAGTGTTTGTTTCACCCTGTGGAGCTGCAGGAGGATTCCCACTCCTGGTGTTGGAGTTCAGGTCCTCAGCAGACACATTCGCCTCTGTGCCTTCGATGGAACTCAGGTGGGGCTTAAGTGTGAATTCTGCTAGACATAATAATAATCATCATAATAATAATAATCATCATCATCATCATCATAATAATAATTCATTGAATTTATAAATCGCTTTTCAGTGACCCAAAGACGCTGACACAGTATGAGTACCGTAAATTCCGGACTATAAGGCGCACCGGTCTATAAGCCGCACCTTCAAAGTTGACTATTTTTTTCTTATATAAGCCGCACCGGACTATAAGCCGCGGGTGTTTTAATGGTATTTTTTGTTTTTTTTACAGTGCACACAGTGTCCGCGGTGTGGTGAAAAGAGGGCAAGAGAGGAAATTAAAACAGAAGTGGATTTATAGTTAGAAAGAGTGCTAAAGAAGAGAGAATTCTGTTTTTTATTTTTTTATTTTAGTTACTCACAGTACTATTGACCAGTCCAACTCAAAAGATATTCGGCAGTTTCACTTTGAGCTCTTGTTCCGCCGCTGTCCATCAATGGTTATGACGAGTCTCGCTGGGTACAGTACGCCAAAGCGATATCCATTGACTCGATGATGCTGTTGTATGTTGCGCGTTTCTGTTGCACCAACGCGGAGAGGTCCTGCCGGACGAAAAAGCGCGTACCCTCCCAGGTGAGGGGCTTCTTCCCCGCAGCCTGGAGGATGAGTTGACGGTCGGGCCAGCGGAGTAGGCAGATGAAGATGGCCCTCGGTGGCAGGCCGGGGTCTGGACGTGGCCGAGGCGCCCGGTGTGCCCTGTCCACCTCTGGTGGTTTCTCGCCTTCCTTCAGGTCCAGGATGTAACACAGGATTTTGCCACGAAAGCGTCCATGTCACCAATCTCAGCTCCCTCTTTTACATTGATCAGGCGAATGTTATTTCTTTTACTCCTGCTGATTAAGTCATCAACCTGCGTGTGCAGGGTTTCGATTTTGCATTTTATCCATTTTCGGACTCACTGTGTTGTTTTTGTCCTCCAGTGCGCTGATGCGCTTTTCCGCATTATAAACTCTGTTCACGGTTGCCTTAGTTTCTTTAGTGAGTGAGTGGATGGACTTCTGCACGTTTTCAAACTTGTTTTCAAGCTGCTCAAAACCTCTGAGCGATGTCGGACTTAATCGATAGTGTTTCACGGAGTAAAAGTTTAGCCCAAGCCGTGTATCTCCAGCCTCCAGCAGGTGAGTCATTTCCTCATTCATGGCGTGATTGCTTCGTCTTTTTCTTTCTGCTTACCTGTGTTGTGTTATGTTATGTTATGTTATGTTGTTAAAAGAGGGCAAGAGAGGAAATTAAAACAGAAGTGGATTTATAGTTAGAAAGAGTGCTAAAAAAGAGAGATTTTTTTTTTTTTTTGGAAAAAATCCATAGATAAGCCGCACCGTTATATAAGCCGCAGGGGCCAAAAAAGGCCAAAAAACGGGAAAAAAGCCGCGGCTTATAGTCCGGAATTTACGGTACATAGAAAACAAGATAACAACAGGCAACAGATACAAGTAACAATTAACACATCGATCAGGGATCTATGGAAAAAGAGGGGAGGGAGGGAGAGTGTGGGAGGGACAGGGGCCAGACGGAAGAGAGGGAGGTGGGGAAAAAGAATTACATAATAATAATAAATTTAATTTATGACAGTAAACTGAATATCTTTGGGTTGTGGACTGTTGGTCAGGACAAAAGAAGACATTTGAGGACGTCATCTTGGGCTTTAGTGATCAACATTTTTCACCGTTTTGTGACGTTTATCGAACAATCGACTTAATCGAGTAGCCGAGAAAATAATCAACAGATTAATCGTTAATGAAAATAATCATTAGTAGGGCTGCACCTAGGCTGAAAAGATACTGCTGATTGAGTTAATAGCAATATACAAATTATTATTACTATTAGTGCTGTCAAATGACAGAAAATTAATTTATTACAATTTTGATCATCAATTACTTGTTTTAATCATTTATCAAGTAAAAATACAAAACATTTCCTGGTTACAGCTTCACAAATGAAAAGATTTTCATATTATAAAATGAATACTTTGGTTTTTTTTCTTTTTTTTTTTTAAGATTTTGTAGACTAAATGATTAATCGATTAATTGAAACAGTAATTAATTGATAATAATCATTAGTCGCAGGCCTACATTTTTATTACGGCCCCGCCAGCGTTAGCCGAGCTGGAGGCATTATGGTTTCAGGTTGCCCGTCCATACGTCCTTCCAATGTTCCTTAACTCATTGAGTGCCAGCCACTTTTGGAGAACGGACGCTCCCAGTGCCAGAGTTTCAGAGCTTTTTTCAGTGATTTCTCGAGGCCCACAGAATATTGTGTGATATTACTATGTAAACACTGAACACGCAAAAAGAACGATGAGACTCTTTTCTATCATCAGCAAAAACAGGTTTATTGATATAATTTTCCGTTCTTTAGTTATCAGCCGGAGAAGATAGCTTGATTTAACCAAAAAGAGCCGTTTTTTTCTAGAAGCTGAGATAATGGCCCTTTTGTGAAATTAATCATTTCAAACACATCAC
Source organism: Poromitra crassiceps (assembly GCF_964638095.1). Classification (NCBI taxonomy): domain Eukaryota; kingdom Metazoa; phylum Chordata; class Actinopteri; order Beryciformes; family Melamphaidae; genus Poromitra; species Poromitra crassiceps. The sequence continues at coordinate 36,948,265 of NC_139633.1, read as the reverse complement.
TGACTCTGAAGCTAATTTTCTGATGTAGTCACACCTCAAAAATAATTTCCTTCAATAAAACAGTGAAGGCCAGGGAATTTTGTTTGGCAGAATAATATTTTTAGCTGCAACCAGCAGCGCTGGCCCCTGCGTGCGCTGCTGGTTGCAGCTTCTTGCTGGTCTTGATTTGCTGCTGGTGGGCATCGGATATTCTGGCTTGCGTTTGCTAATCCTGTCCTGCTGTCTGGGTCTGTCTGGGTGTTGTGTGCTGCTCTGCGTGCCCCCCCCCCTCCCACCCCTCAACTGCACACTCCTCCTCCGTATGGGAGTTTCTCTGGTGGCTCTCTGCTGAGTTTGCTGTGCACAGTGAAGGGTGCGCGACATCCAGCTTTTTTACAGCGTTCCGCGTGTGTTTGTCACCGGCTCCTATGCTTCCAGTTGAGAATAATAACAACTCCACGGCTGATCATGCGTATGGGCTGTCGCAGCGGACATGGAGGAGCTCAATTGTGGGAGCAGATTGGCTGCTGCTGCTGCAGGCACATCTAACGTTAAAACGCTTCATGCATATCGATGCATACGGATGCGATGCGATTTCCGTTTCCCCAACGACTTATTCTCTGTTTTTCTCTGCCTTTCTGTTAACCTGGAGAGCACTGTCGCCACCTAAGGGTTCTGTAAAATAGGTTATAGACCTCCAATAGCTACAATAGTTGTACAGGAGATGCGGAAGGCTTTGATCGACGTCCCACCGTCAAAAAACGCATTGGACGTCGAAAGACGTCCTTGGCACTCTACGTCACTATTTAATTGGACGTCGAAAGACGTCCATGGCACTCAATGAGTTAACACGATACCTCAGGACGCCTTCATGGAATTTCATCAAATTTGGCTCAAACGTCCACTTGGAATCAAGGATGAACTGATTACCTTTTGGTGGTCAAAGGTTGAAGTTGAAGGTCACTGTCTCTGTCACAAATGTTATTTTTGAGCTTGTTAACGCGATATCTCAGGAAGGCCTTGAATGAATTTCATCACATTTGCCTCAAACATCACTTTGACTCAAGGATGAACTGATTACATATTGGTCTTCAAAGGTCAAGGTCACTGTGAACTCACAAACGCCATTTTCGAGCTCGTTAACGCCATATCTACAATCTTTGGTCTTATGACGCTTAGACTACTGTCCAGCCATATGGTCCAATGCCTCTAAGCTTGACCTGAACAGACTCCAGCTCGCTCAGAACAGGGCGGCACACCTCGCTCTGCGCTGCTCTGTGAGGAGCGGTGTCGGGCACTGAAAAAGACGGTAATGTATAGAGCAGTTGCTTACTGGAATAAAATACAGAGAAATATAACTATGGTAAGGAACAAATTTATGTTTAAAAAAAAGTTAAAAATTGCAGTTATGAATAATAAGATAGATTTTGGTCTTTGATTTACTGATTTGTTAATTGTGCAACATGAAAGGAATTTGTATTGCGGTATGTATTATGTATTATATATTGTAATCAAGTATTTCAATTATAATATGATGGTTTCATGTGAGTATGGTAGAAATAAGGTCAGTATAAGTTGTTTTTGCTGGTGCAATTACTCGGGAAGACCGATACATTTCTTTTTGTTTATGAGAAGAGTTGATACGGTTAATATTTGATTGACATGAATATTGAGTGAGCCTTGACTCACTTGTTTTTGTTTGTTTTTATTTATTTTTGTTGTGTTGTTTTTACTCCAATGATTGGATTTTTATGTTTGTATTTTACGTGTTTGGACCCCAGGAAGAGTACTCTCACCTTTGGTGTAGACTAATGGGGATCCACAATAAACAATTAAACAATATCTCAGTAATGCCTTAGCGGAATTTCTGACAGACATGGATGTCGACTGCTCACTTGTTTGGCGGAGGCATATATCTGCGGTGCGGTCATTCTAGTTCTAGCTGATGTTGTTTGGACGTTCTGCCTGATATTGAAGGGACTGTGTTTGTGTTGCAGGTGTTGAGTAACATCCACACGGTGAGGGCGACCTACAGCTCCAAGAGCCCCAAGACCTGGAGCTTCTCTCCCAGGGTATGAAGAGGCAGGAGTCCACACAAATGCTTCTTTTTTTGTTATCTTTTTTTTTTTTCAAAGAAGAAAAGTAACAGACATTGCAATGACAGACACAAAGAATCATATAATCCCACCTAGAAGCAAATAAAAATAAATAAAAAGAAGTTCATCCCTCCCTCCCTCCCTCCCACCCATGTGGCGTCCAATGCCCTCCCCTCCCGCCCCACGTTAGTTCTATATAACAGTACAATAATCATCGATGTATGATTAATTAGGGATGCACAGGGAAACATCCCTGCCGATACGACGGAACAATGATGCCCCAATTACGCCCACATGTTCCATGGTTGACTAGCTATTCGATGCCAGTAATCCCCGGTGTGAGGGTGTGCACGCCAGCATGACTTACTTAACCTAAGTTGAAGCACAACTTAGGTTCACACAAAATCAGGCACGACACGCGCCAATTCCGCACCAGGAGAAACCCGATGCTCCCCGAAATCAGGCAGAAAAAATAAATTAATACATAAATAAATAAAAAGATGTGGGATACATCGGTATCGGCAGTCGGGCATGAGAGCAGGAAGGCATCGGCAAATTGGACGTCGACAGAAAATCCCACACTGCAATAAAACCAAAATCATTGAAGTACAAAGTATTACCAAACTTGAGGATGTTCAAGTCAGCAGCTGTTTAGCAACAGAAGCCCTTCTGTTGACCACACGATCATCTCAGTCCACGTTGCTCTCTTCCTTTACCTCAGGTGACAGAGACTTCTGTTGACCACACGATCATCTCAGTCCACGCTGCTCTCTTCCTTTACCTCAGGTGACAGAGACTTCTGTTGACCACACCATCATCTCAGTCCACACTGCTCTCTTCCTTTACCTCAGGTGACAGAGACTTCTGTTGACCACACCATCATCTCAGTCCACACTGCTCTCTTCCTTTACCTCAGGTGACAGAGACTTCTGTTGACCACACGATCATCTCAGTCCACACTGCTCTCTTCCTTTACCTCAGGTGACAAACTTCTGTTGACCACACGATCATCTCAGTCCACGCTGCTCTCTTCCTTTACCTCAGGTGACAGAGACTTCTGTTGACCACACGATCATCTCAGTCCACACTGCTCTCTTCCTTTACCTCAGGTGACAGACTTCTGTTGACCACACCATCATCTCAGTCCACACTGCTCTCTTCCTTTACCTCAGGTGACAGAGACTTCTGTTGATCACACGATCATCTCAGTCCACACTGCTCTCTTCCTTTACCTCAGGTGACAGAGACTTCTGTTGACTGCAGAGAGTTCCCCAAACTTTTGTGTAGCCAGTCAGATTGAAAAAGTAGCCGGCTCATGTTCGCAGCGTTTGTTCCAGTGGTCCTTTTCCCAATTAATAAACAACCCTCAAATATGTATCCATGAGTGTGACAATTGAAATAATACAAATAAACAATAAAGGCCCAATGCTCAATTTAATTATAAATAAAACAATATCCATATTGCAAAAAAAAACAGGCAATGTATATTTTTAAGAACAAAGAAAATACTAATAACTATGTTTCCCACAGGATTTGGAGAGATTGTGGTGGGTAGACCTTGCTTGGACCCTCTTGGGGGGTTCGGGGGGCCATGCCCCCTGTAAGAAAAATGTGTACGTTTTAAACTAAAATGCATGAATCTCGTTAAATTTAAGAGGCTAGATCAGGGGTGGGCAATTATTTTTCATGGGGGGTCACATGAGAAACCCAGATTGTTGCTGGGAGCCGAACAAATATTGTCATGCCGTAACCCAGGAACTTTGATGATAGAGAGGACCACAAAAAAATTTCCTCGCTACCAGAGGGCCAGATTTTGCTGAGGGTTGGGGGCCAAACGGCGCCGGCGCGGAAAAATTTGGGGCATTTGAAGTCAGGTTTAGAGAAATAACTCATTTTAAATTAACAGTTGTGATGTCATTATTCAGTCTTAAACACCAATATTTGATTCTCTTCTCACTCACTCCTATGTCACCACTTGCTCTCCCTGCAGGGCTTGAAATTAACTTTTTTGACCACCTGCCAATATGGCTGCTAGAAGTTACCAGCCAATTAGAATGTCCACTAGCCAAAATGTTTTTCTAGAAATAAACCAGAATATGAGTGGGTTAATTTAAGCATAAGTATCAGTGAGTGGCCCGGGATTCTCAAAGCATGTGTTGAGGGTCACACGAACAAAAATGCACTCTTGAAGCGAAATAAATCCAAAACCAACAAGTTAATTATTTACATTTTTACTTCAATGTAGAACAGTCATTTCTTACACATGAGATTACTTTTAGCCTTTTAGTCATAAAGATTATTGAAAGATATTCCATATTCCAGACTGAAATGTTATAACAGAAGTGGAGTATTGGCCAGAATGACATGAACATTTGGACACTTATTCAGCGGGCATCTTGTATGTTGCGTATATATATATATATATATACGGTATATATATATATATATATACGGTATATATATATATATATATATATATATATATATATATATATATATATATATATATATATATATATATATATTACAGTGTATAAAGTAACCGGTAGGCCAGTAGGCCGAGAAACCGCCGGCTACCGGGGCTTGGGGAACTCCCTGCTGACCACACGATCATCTCAGTCCACACTGCTCTCTTCCTTTACCTCAGGTGACAGAGACTTCTGTTGACCACACGATCATCTCAGTCCACACTGCTCTCTTTCTTTACCTCAGGTGACAGAGACTTCTGTTGACCACACCATCATCTCAGTCCACACTGCTCTCTTCCTTTACCTCAGGTGACAGAGACTTCTGTTGACCACACCATCATCTCAGTCCACACTGCTCTCTTTCTTTACCTCAGGTGACAGAGACTTCTGTTGACCACACGATCATCTCAGTCCACACTGCTCTCTTTCTTTACCTCAGGTGACAAACTTCTGTTGACCACACGATCATCTCAGTCCACGCTGCTCTCTTCCTTTACCTCAGGTGACAGAGACTTCTGTTGACCACACCATCATCTCAGTCCACACTGCTCTCTTCCTTTACCTCAGGTGACAGAGACTTCTGTTGATGACACGATCATCTCAGTCCACACTGCTCTCTTC
>NC_139633.1:36910601-36938101 GCF_964638095.1 Poromitra crassiceps | reverse complement strand
AGCACACATAAACACAAAACTGAATAGCACACATAAACACAAAACTGAATAGCACACATATAAACACAAAACTGAATAGCACATATAAACACAAAACTGAATAGCACATATAAACACAAAACTGAATAGCACATATAAACACAAAACTGAATAGCACACATAAACACAAAACTGAATAGCACACATAAACACAAAACTGAATAGCACATATAAACACAAAACTGAATAGCACACATAAACACAAAACTGTATAGCACACATATAAACACAAAACTGAATAGCACACATATAAACACAAAACTGAATAGCACACATAAACACAAAACTGAATAGCACACATAAACACAAAACTGAATAGCACACATATAAACACAAAACTGAATAGCACACATAAACACAAAACTGAATAGCACACATAAACACAAAACTGAATAGCACACATAAATACAAAACTGAATAGCACACATATAAACACAAAACTGAATAGCACACATAAATACAAAACTGAATAGCACACATATAAACACAAAACTGAATAGCACATATAAACACAAAACTGAATAGCACACATATAAACACAAAACTGAATAGCACACATAAACACAAAACTGAATAGCACACATAAACACAAAACTGAATAGCACACATAAACACAAAACTGAATAGCACACATATAAACACAAAACTGAATAGCACATATAAACACAAAACTGTATAGCACACATATAAACACAAAACTGAATAGCACACATAAACACAAAACTGAATAGCACACATATAAACACAAAACTGAATAGCACACATAAACACAAAACTGAATAGCACACATATAAACACAAAACTGAATAGCACATATAAACACAAAACTGTATAGCACACATAAACACAAAACTGAATAGCACACATATAAACACAAAACTGAATAGCACACATAAACACAAAACTGAATAGCACACATAAACACAAAACTGCCTTCGTCTTAGCTCAATCTAATCGTATCTAAGATACAACTAAGATTCCAACCACAGATTTAGCTAATACATCTGCAAGCTTCACGTGTAGTTTTAGCTAATCACTACCTGCTGACGTTAGCTCTATTGCCAAATCTGTCTGTCTGAAAAATGCCATTTTAGTGTCAGAATGCTCAGAAGATACTGTATGTGGCAAACTGGATGTGATATTTACTTTGGTGACTAAGGAGCGAAAGAATCGTAATTTGTGATCACAATCACTTCTCCCATTGACTCCAATAGACTCAGGACCTGCTCGTCTCCTAAAGGGGCGTGGCAGGGGCCAAACCCATGTGACACGTTTGGGGCCGTGGTGGCCTAAAGGTTAGAGAAGCAAGGTTGTGACCGGAAGGTCATCGGTTCAATCCTTCGGACCGGCAGAATAAATCTGGGTGGGGAAAGTGACAAGGCAGCCCTTGCCCCGTTACCACCACTGATGTGCCCTTGAGCAAGGCCCTTAACCCCAACTGCTCCAGTGGAGCTGCTCAGTGGCCAGCAGATCAGAGTGTGGTTGTACTGGTGAGCTTCCAGGTGTGAAGGTGTGTGTGAATGTTTATTTTTATTTTTATTTGACCTTTATTTAACCAGGTAAAAACCGTTGAGAACAAATTCTCATTTACAATGGTGACCTGGCCAAGGGGCCGCAGCAAGGGTAAAAAACAATACAAACAGTACATCAGGTCAGCACAAGGCAACACATATATAATACGTATAGTAAATAACGACAAGACAGAAGTAAAATCAGGAAGCAAACAACAACATTCAATGAACAAAGATGCAGAAGGAGGGGGGTTGCTGGGAATAAATGATGGGACTATAGGGGGAGAGAGGGAGGGAGATGCCTAACGGCAGGTGCAGCGGTCGACTACGAGCTGTTTCAGGGTGTGTTTGAACATGTTGAGAGATATGAGAGCTGTGAGTTTGAGTGTGTTTTGAAGTGTGTTCCAGTCATTTGCTGCGGCAAAGCGGAAGGAGTTACGGCCAAAGACAGTACGGGCTTTTGGGATGGAGAGCATGATGAAGTTGGTGGATCTTAGACGGTAATTGCTGTTGGAAATATGCAGGAGGGATGAGAGGTACTGTGGACACATGCCGAGAATGGACTTGTACACTAGTTGAAGCCAGTGTTGAAGCCGCCTGATGTGAAGGGAGGGCCAGTCCACAAGTTCATACAGGTCACAGTGGTGAGTCGAAAAGGGGGCATTTGTGGCAAAGCGGATAGCAGAGTGGTGGATTGTGTCCAGTTTATTGAGGATGCTCTTTGAGGCCATCCGGTAGATCGTGTCACCATAGTCGAACATGGGCAGGATGGTCATTTTGACGAGGATGTGTTTGGCAGAGTGTGTAAATGACGCCTTGTTGCGGTAGAGAAAACTGAGTCTGGCTTTGACTTTGGCCACTAGGTTGTTTATGTGTGTGTTGAATGAAAGGGATTCGTCCAGCCATAGTCCGAGATATTTATAGGAGCTGACAAACTCCAGCTCAGAGCCGTCGGCAGTGTAGATCTTGGGGGTGGGGCTGGCAGTGCCGGGGTTGTTCCGGGCAAACAGCATGCATTTGTTGGCAGTGAACAGGGTGCTCCTGAAAAAGACAGCATTGCTCTCAGTGAGACTCCCCCTGTATAAATAAAGGTAAACAAGGCCAGGTGGAAACCTGGCATAGGGCCGGTGCATGGTAGCCTATTGCCTATTACTTATCCTACTGCATAGGCTAAAGTACCCGCTAACGTTCACGTAGCATATTAATTAATTAATCGTTCGGGGAATAGCTTATTATACGCTGTAACGTTATGGACTGCTAACGTTCACGTAGCATATTAATTAATCGTTCGGGCAATTGGTTATTATACGCTGTAACGTTATGGACCGCTAACGTTCACGTAGCATATTAATGAATCGTTCGGGCAATTGGTTATTATACGCTGTTATAGGCTGTAACGTTATGGAGATTTCATTTAAATTACTGCCTGTCTATTGTGTTATGTTATACAACTGCTACCGACTCCACTCGCCAGCACCCCCCTCCCCCCAGCTCTTTCTAAACAAAGACTCCTCGTGTCTCCACTCCGCGAGTGCATATAGTGGAGACATACCTAACAACAATGAGATGATAGCCTATTACTTAGCCTACTGCATAGGCTAAAGTACCTGCTAACGTTCACGTAGCATATTCATTACCCTTACTGTGGCATGTCAAGCTGCAGCGTCCTCCGTGTAACGAGCAAAAAAGTAGTGTGGAGCTGCAGCGTCCTCCGTGTCCGTGTAACGAGCTAGCCACAGTATACCTGGGCCGTTTCTCAATACCGAAGAATGCATTCTTGTTCTTGGGGAGAACGTTCTTGCTAGTCGTTCTTGGAAGAATTAACTTGCTAGGTCACAAGCACACATGACGCTGTTGGCAGTTTGAGACGATGCGTTCTTGAGGGTATTGCGCAATACCAGCGCAGAGGCCGCCTGCAGTACTACACAAATAAAAAGCTCAGCTGATGTAGATGCAGCCAATTGTGCTCTGGAACTTTTTGCCATTTTTCGCCATAAATGTTCGTAAAGTGGCACTTATTGAAACCTACTACCCTGCTTGTAGGCATCAAAAGTCATCAGAAATTAATTTAGTGATGAAATAAAACTTTAAATTGTAAAAAACTTTCCGGAGCTTATGGCGTCTTCTCTGCTGCGTTCTGCCTCTGCTTATGCCGAAATGCATGCTGGGAGTGTGGAAAGACATTTAGAACCTGAATCCGTGCTCAAATGGTCTGGGCGACAGAGTCGAATGTAGGGGCCCTGCTGTGCATGCTGCACACCGGCCCCAAAAACAACACCACTGATACAGACAGTTGAGCCTTCTCGCTCTAAACAGTCTCTGGAGAGAAGCAGCCTTGTTTTCAAACTGGCAAGTGCATTTGTGAAATCTCTTCTCCTCTCCTCTCCTGTCCTCTCCTTTCTTCATCTCCTCTCCTGTCCTCTCCTCTCTTCACCTCCTCTCCCCTCCTCTCCTGTCCTTTCTCCTCTCTTCACCTCCTCTCCCCTCCTCTCTTCTCCTGTCATCTCCCCCTCTCCTCTACGGTTTTCCTAGACACTCATATATTACACACTCTTGCCAGGGCACTAGTGCAAAGTCACTTTGACTATGCTGCCACCTCATGGTACACCGGACTAACACAACGATTGAAGGGCAGGTTGCAGACAGCCCAAAACAAATTAATCAGAGTTATACTTAAGTTGCACCCCCGTACTCACCTTGACACCAAGCACTTTGAAAGTCTCCGATGGTTATCGGTCGAAAAGCGCACTTTATATATTAAAATGCTTAGTCTTTTTATAAGTGATACATTGTAGAAGAGGGGTGATCTCTGCACAAACCGTGTGCGTCAGGTGCGTCGGAGCATCAGGTAAGTTGAAAGAGGAAAATCCCGCACACTGACTGCACTTCAGACTTTTATTAGCAACGTTTCGGTCACAACAAGACCTTCATCTGGCAAAAGTGATTTCTGAATGCAGACAACAGTTATATATAGGCACAAGGGGGTGTCGCAGCAGCCAATCACAGTCAAGCAATCAGGCTGACAACATGCCTAATAGACACTGCAGGTGTCAGTCAATCATAATAAATACATACAGAGCAAACAGAATACATGAGGATCAGCCTTCACACACCTATACATTTCCCAGTAATAAAAATAAAGGGAGAATGATTAAAAGTTCCCAGTAATAAATAAAAGGAAACTTGAGACGGCTATTCCCAGTGATAAATAAATAAAGGGAGGAAGATTAAAATACACAGTAAGAATTTTTTATATCAAATGGGCTATTGATTAAAAAGTTCCCAGTAAAAAATATATAAAGGGAAACTTAAAATCAAAAAGGCCATTGTTCCCAGTAAGATATAAATAAAGGGAGACTAATTAACAAGTACCCAGTAATAAAAATAAATGGAGACTAGAAAATAGCAAATGCGAACTATAAATACAATATCAATCAACAATAGAATGCAATAAATATCCATTAAAATTCAGAGCATAATGTTGAGTTGTAGTTAGTCATTTAAACCTTTAGGTGTTAAAGTTTGGAGGTAAAAAATCCAAAAAGCCTCTCTTTTTTTGAGGAGCAGGTCATGGTTGCCCCCTCTAGGTGGCAGGGGAACCTGCTCAATGCCACAAAAACGTAATGAGGCAATATCATGGTTGTGATCATTAAAATGGACAGCAATAGGGTAAAGATGATCGTTTTGTCTAATAGAACTCTTGTGTTCGCTTATTCTCTGTTTGAGTTTGCGAGTCGTCTTACCCACATAGGCCAGTCCACAACAACAAGTAATAAGGTACACAAGTAATAATACTCTTGATAGGGATCTTTTTACCAGTGTGGGGATGGTGAAAAGAGGTGGTCTTGAAGGTGTTGTGGCATTGGGCGCAGTTGCCACAGCGGTAATTCCCATTGGCTATAGGAGCAAGGAGAGTCTGTCTCGGTTGTGGGTGATTATTAAAAGAGGCATGTACCAGACGGTCCCTTATGTTTTTTGCACATTTATAAACAAAGAGGGGTGGATGTTTAAAAGTATCTGATAATTCACTGTCAGATCTTAAAAGATGCCAATGTTTCAAAATCGTGGCTTTGATGAGGTGAGAATGGGCGGAATAAACCGTAGAACAAGTAATAGAAAAGTCCTTCTCACCTTTCTCACTTGTTTTAAGAAGATCGAGACGGGGTTTGTTTAATGCTGCAATGTAGGCCGCATCGACCCAATCAACAGGGTAGCCCCGTGAACACAATTTAGACTTCATGTCTGCAGATTTGCCAATATAGTCCTGTGTGGTGGCATAAGTGATACATTGCCCTGCTGCTATTTGCTTGATCTGCTGCTATTTATTTTATTTTGAGTTCCTTTAATGTAACCGCTCTCCGCTGTTTTATGTTTCTTTTAAATTGTTGTAAGTGTTTTATGTTTTTTATGCCTCGTCTTACTATATGTTTTATGTGAGGACCACAATGGAAATAAGCCCTCGGGCTTTTTTGTGTTTTTATCCTCGGTGATTGATATATTGTTTGTTCTTTCATTACTATATGTACTGTTGTGTTATTTTATTTTATCACCAAATAAATTCATTCATTCACTACTATCCTCTCCTCTCCTCCTCTCCCCTCTTCTCCTGTCATCTCCCCCTCTCCTCTACTATCCTCTCCCCTCCTCTCCTCCTCTCCCCACCTCTCTTCTTCTCTCCTCTCCTCTCCCCACCTCTCTTCACCTCCTCTCCTGTTCTCTCCTCTCCTCTCTTCATCTCCTCTCCTGTCCTCTCCTCTCTTCACCTCATCTCCTCTCTCCTCTCCTCTCCTCCTCTCTCCGCTCCTCTCCTCTCCTGTCATCTCCTTCTCTCCTCTACTATCCTCTCCCCTCCTCTCCTCCTCTCTCCCCTCCTCTCCTCTCCTCTCTTCTCCTGTCATCTCCTTCTCTCCTCTACTATCCTCTCCCCACCTCTCTTCACCTCCTCTCCTGTCCTCTCCTCTCCTCTCTTCATCTCCTCTCCTGTCCTCTCCTCTCTTCACCTCCTCTCCTCTCTCCTCTCCTCTCCTCCTCTCTCCGCTCCTCTCCTCTCCTGTCATCTCCTTCTCTCCTCTACTATCCTCTCCCCTCCTCTCCTCCTCTCCCCACCTCTTCTTCTCTTCTCTCCCCTCTTCTCCTGTCCTCTCCTCCTCTCCCCACCTCTCTTCACCTCCTCTCCTGTCCTTTCTCCTCTCCTCCTCTCCCCACCTCTCTTCTCCTCTCCTCTCCCCTCTTCTCCTGTCCTCTACTATCCTCTCCCCACCTCTCTTCTCCTCTCCCCTCTTCTCCTGTCCTCTCCTCTCTTCATCTCCTCTCCTCTCCCCACCTCTCTTCATCTCCTCTCCTCCTCTCCTCTATTAACACATTAAGTGCCATAGACGACCTAACTCGTCTTACATAATCCAGCGCTTGAGTGCCAAGGACGAGCTAACTCGTCTTACATCTTTTTCAGTGGTTTCCACTAGCTGGCGCCCTTGGGCAATATGTGAATGTGGATCCGACCTCTCCCGCTGCCCCGGAAGTACTCTAACAAAGATTTCTATATAGGGAAGGCGGGCTCTTTGATCAGCGTGGGTAGTAGGTAAGTTTGAGCGAGAAAGACAGACAGAGAATTACATAGCGATTTATATATAGAGAATTTCAGCAATTTAGCAATTTAGAGTCAGATTTAGAGCGAGTTGGTTAGCGTAGTTGATTTAGTTGTTAGTACAGTAGTAGTGTTTAGTATAGTCTTTATAAAGACTTTGTTTAGATAGATAGTTAGCGGTAGTTACAGTTAGTGTTCATTGTAGTTAGCTTAGCACATTTAGCGTTAGCGTCAGTTCATTTTAGTATTTAGCCTTTATTCTAGTAGTTTATTCTAGTTCAGTTTGATCGAGTTGGTAGCCGGTAGATTAGCCTTATTTCAGTTCAGTTTGATCTAGTCGTAGCAGTAGTTGTTTTATTTCAGTTTAGTTGGGAGCGGGTGGCGTGTTTGTGCCATGCCGGCCAAACGCAAGCGGTCTTCGGCGGCTGCACGCAAGCGATCGGCCGATCAGAGATCACTGCTTGATTTCTTTTCCGTCCGGAACGAGCTTGTGCCGGAGACCGATTCCGAGGTCTCGGATGATGAACGGGGTGAGCCTCTGCATGTCGCGGCTGCGGCTGCAGGGCTCACGTCTGAGTCCGAGTCGAGTGACCTCCAGTCTTCTCCAGACGCGGAGGATTCTGAGGAGGAGTGGGCCCCGTCGAGAAGCGAAGCTCCAGAGAGCAGTGGTAAGACGATGTTTGAGATGACTTGTGTAACTTGTGGAAATGTAATTACTATGACTATACAAAAGCCAGCAGTCAGTCAATTCATTTTACTTTTATTTCAGACTCTGAACAGTCTGAAGATGAGCCTGAGGCAGCCAGCTGTAGCGGTACTGGTGCTACAGCCTCTGGTGCCAGGAAAATGGGTAAGAGCACACTTCAGAATCAGGTTTATTTTCACATCACAGGTTCCAGCCAGCATTCAGTACCACACATATAAAAAACACTATTTTATGGTAATTATGTATTTCTATAATTTGCAGATTGTGGCAGTGGAGCTGGCAGTGGGAAACGGCCTGCAGGTCCAGGCTGGAGTGACGTTGACTGGGAGCCAACCCACATCCCCTTCAGAGCAGAACCGGGTCCTCATAGTGGTGGTGCTGCTGAACCAGTTGACTTCTATCAGCTCTTCCTGGACGATGAGCTGCTCCAGGCTATTGTAGTCCAAACTAACTTGTATGCACACCAGTGCATCAGTCAGGTCAGTGAGGCTCTGCCACATTCAAGGCTTGGGAGGTGGAAGGACACTACAGTGGCAGAACTCAAGAGCTTCTTGGGACTATACTTCCTCACTGGGATCGTCCAGAAGCCTAAACTGGCCATGTACTGGACCACAAATGAACTGACTGCTACCCCCCACTTCAACAAAACCATGTCTCGCAACCGCTTTCAACTGCTAACAAGATTCCTCCATTTCAGTAACAATTTTGATGTTGATGGTGCAGACAAGTTGTTCAAGGTCCGGCCAGTTCTGAACGACCTGTTAGAAAAGTTCAGAGACATGTTCACACCGAGTCAAAACATTAGTATTGATGAGGGGATGCTCCTGTGGCGTGGGCGGTTGGCCTTCAAAGTCTACAACCCACAGAAACCCATAAAGTATGGGATAAAGTCCTACATCCTCTGTGACTCCCAGACAGGTTACTGCTACAACATGAAGCCGTACTGTGGTGAGCGGGCCACCCTAGGCGAGACGGTGGAGTTCCTCCTCGGGGACTTGGCAGGGCAGGGGTACCATTTGTACATGGACAACTACTACAACTCTGTTGGAATGTGTGCACAGCTGCTGGAGTGTCAGACACATGTCTGTGGCACTCTGAGGAAGAACAGGGGTGAGCCACCTGCTACCATGGTCACCAACCACACCGTGAAGCTGGGGGAAACGGTCATGCGCCACAACGGTGGCACCATGGTTCTGGCCTGGCGAGATAAAAGAATCGTGAAAATGGTCTCCACGCTGCACGACGACACGATGGAGACGGTGCAGGTCAGGCAGAAAGGCAGCACAGAGAGGGTCGCACACACAAAACCCAAGTGTGTGGCAGACTACAACAAGTACATGAATGGGGTCGACAGATTGGATCAGAACATTGCATACTATCCGTTTGCCAGGAAGACATCCAGGTGGCCCTTCAAATTTGTCATGTACATGTTTCAGATCTCTTTTTATAACGCCTTTGTTCTGTACAAAGCTAAACACCCAGCTAAACGCCAGAGAAAGTGTGAAACATTGCTGGATTTCATCCTGAGTGTTATCGGTGTATGGACCAGACCTGTGGTGGGGGGTGGCGGGGAGGAGGTGGGGGCTGGCGGGGAGGAGGTGGGGGGTGGCGGGGAGGAGGTGGGGGCTGGCTGGGAGGAGGTGGGGGCTGGCGGGGAGGAGGTGGGGGCTGGCGGGGAGGAGGTGGGGGGTGGCGGGGAGGAGGTGGGGGCGGGGGGCAGTGACCAACCTGCAACCATGCCCCGGCGACCATACCTGGACCCTCAATGCAGGCTGGAGGTCAAGCTAGCGGGCCATGTAATGGTCCTCATACCAGCCACACTCAAAAAAGATGGCCCAACGAGGAGGTGTAGCATGTGTGCAAAGAAAAATCTTAGAAAAGAGACACGCTACATGTGTGTCAAATGTGGGGTCTCATTACACAGGGGTAGCTGCTATGAGGAGTACCACTCAGACAAGAACCTTCCTCAGCGGCGCTGGCGCTGAGTAGGCATGGGTCGTAAAAAAAAAAAACCTGCCAGGGATTGTTTTTGCTCTTTGTTTGATTGTTTGCTAGCTAGCAGGAATACATAAAAAAGTACCTGCCGATTTTCATGTAACTTTGTGGATGGGTGTAACATGGGCCAAGGAAGTACCCATTACATTTTGGAGCAGTTCTGGATTCGGTGTACGAGCCCAAACCGGTTTGATCACTAACCGAAAAAAACTATAAAAAAAAAAAAAAACTATATAAAAAAAAAAAAAAGCTGAGTCTGCTCTTGTTTTGTATTTATTTTGACATTTATTTATTTTATTATTTGTATTATTCCTCCATTATTGAAAACAACTATTGTTCAGATGTCTGATGTCTCACTGATGCCAAAAATAAATGGTGAAAAGTGACTGTTCTGCCTGTTTTATTGAATTTCACAAAACTGCATTTTTCTCAGCTTTCCTTCTCAGAGGCCAAAACCATGCTGTATTCAACGGCTAATATCTACATAACTACTAACTCTACAAACTAACTCTTTTAGACAGAGAAAGCACACATTCTATTAGTTCTTTTTAGATGATTGGTGTTCACGAAGTCTTAACAGAAAAGAATCCTCGGCTGTTGTAAAATGAGCCAGAATCGTCAAAAACACCCCTGGCACAACTTACCTACAGGATTGAAAAAACGGCTGGCACTCAATGTGTTAATAGCTTCTTTCCTCCTCTCCACTCCTCTCTTCTCCTTCTCTCCTCTCTTCTCCTGTCCTGTCCTGTCCTCCTCTCCTCTCTTAATATCTTCTCCCCTCCTTTCCTCCTCTCCTCTCCACTCCTCTCTTCTCCTCCTCTCCTCTCTCAGCTCCAGCTGGTGTTTTGCAGCAGATGCTGCTGGCCAGGCAGCAGCCCAAGCTGATCGTCAAACTGAAATCAGCCAAAAGTAGGACCAGAACCCAGCTCAGGTGAGAGAACCACTGGAGAGCTTTAACACACCCAGTGGATGATGTGTTCAGCCTTCAAGGAAAAATCCACCCTCACATCCCAATACACCCCTTGCCCCTAATCACTTAGCCCTTAACGCTCGTTTTGTGCGTTCACGTGTCCTGGTAGAGTGTCCCCATTCTTGTTGGGACAGAGACGTGTCCTGGTAGAGTGTCCCCATTCTTGTTGGGACAGAGACGTGTCCTGGTAGAGTGTCCCCATTCTTGTTGGGACAGAGGGCTAGGGTGAAGTGGTAGGACTATATAGCCCACCAAACAGAGCTTCTTCAGAGATTCAAGATTCAAGATTCAAGATTCAAGATTTTTATTGTCACTCCATGGTACAAGTATCACGTGTGAAATTCTTGTGCTGTGGACTCCGTTTACGACATAGTACAAATAGGCAACAAGCAATGAGCAATAGGCAATAAGAAATAGGCATCAATAAGCAATACTAAGCAGCAATAGGCAATGCGGCAGAATAGCGATAAGACAAGTCAGTGGCATATTCATTGCACATAGGTGCACGTCATGTGCATACGTTAGACGTGTTCGGACATTTTACTTCGACGTATTTGACATTAGGGCTGTCACTTTTTCCCCAAAATAAAATTAGAACGAACTTTAATTGCCCGAAATTCGTTCGAATATATTCGAAGTTTTTTGGTTAATTAAAAAAAAAAAAAAAAAAAAAAAAAATCCCAGTCCAGCAGCCTGTTGCACCAGCTGAACGTAAGTTCTGTCTTAAGTTAGGGTGTAAAGTCCACACTAACTGCTACGTTCAAACTAGTTAGTTTGACACTAAAGTTGTGTCTTTGTTTGGTTGCACCACGGAGACGTAAGGTACATCTTAACTAGTAGACCCTAAAGTCCATACTAACCAAAATAGTGTCGCAGACAATGACGTGTACAGTATCTGTGACCAATCAGTGAAAAGCACGGTGGAAACGATGTTTATTTACGGTTGTTTAAGTGGAGTGAAAACAGGACATGTTGCCCACCGCAAATTAGTGCTTTCATATTTCATCAACACTAATCAAATGAGAACGTTATTGAGTAACGTTCGTTTAGGTTCATATTACTGTTAACGTTTATCTGTCAGCTCTTCATCAGTATTGTAGGCTATACCACCATCCTGCCTCACTAAATTGTTGCGGTTATTTTAATTTGTATGCAGTGCTGCAGCTTGTGGGAAACAAAAGCGTGAGTCATAAATATCAAAGGGTGTAATTTATCACGGAGAGCGCGTTGCGGACGCAAAACAACGATGCGCCACGGTGCCAAGTTGCAATCCGTGCCGACTGCTATTTTACGGAGGACTTTACACCTAGTAAGACGTAGCTGTAAATTTTAAGTTCTAACTTATGCCTACGTTGTAACTACCGTAAATTCCGGACTATAAGCCGCGGCTTTTTTCCCGTTTTTTGGCCCCTGCGGCTTATATAACGGTGCGTCTTATCTATGGATTTTTTCAGAAAAAAAAAAAAAAATACAAATAAAATCTCTCTTTTTTAGCACTCTTTCTAACTATAAATCCACTTCTGTTTTAATTTCCTCTCTTGCCCTCTTTTCACCACACCGCGGACACTGTGTGCACTGTAAAAATAAACAACGGTGGTGTTGTGTTATGTTGTTTTGTTGAAATGTTACGGTAATACGGTAAATGGGAGCTTCCTCAAACAGCCATTCTCTTTCCCGACAATCCCCTCTGTGCCTGACCACTTACATATGGTAATTACGGTAAGCAAACGGCCACTCGGCCATCAACTCCCTCCCCCGACTACCAGGAGAAAATCACAAACTTCGGCGAATTCACACAAAGGAAGATCAAGGAATATTCCATCGAACCGGAGCAGATCATAAATATCGATGAAGTGCCTTTGACGTTCGACCTGCCACTCACTCGGACTGTTAACAAGAAGCGCCCTGGAGGATTCTTTCACCAAAAAAAAGCTTTGCTCGTTCTCGACAGCATGAGAACGAGCAGTAGAAGCAACACTCTCACTTACCATGGGGAAGGTACGACGCAGCTTTCAAGTTGAAAGCAGTCAATCTCGCATTAAAAGAGGGAAACAGCAGCCGCGCGTAACCTGGGCATCGATGAGTCAATGGTGAGGCGTTGGACGGTGCAGCAGGAGGAACTGTCTCAGCACGGAATATTATAGGAGTGTGAAAACATCCACAATCACCAACGGGTTCCAAAACGCTGGACTGCTGCGGGATGAAGAGGATGACGACGCCACAGCTGGCGCTGAGGGCCGTCAGAGGCTTCAGAGGCTGTTCGATGCCGACAGTGACGAAGAGGAGTTCGTTGGTTTTGAGTGACAATGAAGGAGAGAGGAGAGTGGTTGACGAAGCCACCCTGAACCTGTTCGTTTCCGACACTGAAGATGAGGACTTTGGTGGTTTCAGTACGCAGGAAGAAGAGGAAGACGAGGATTAGTGACTTGACTTCTCTGGTTACAGGTTTGCTGCACATATAGCCTATTGTTGTGTGATTTTGTCTGGGGATTAGTGACCTGACTTTTGTTTTGTTTTGTTGAAATGTTAATAAATGGGAGCTTCCCCAAACAGCGATCTCTTTCCCGACATTCCTCTCTGTGCACGAACCCTTTCATATGGTAATTAAACATCAAAACACCCGCGGCTTATAGACCGGTGCGGCTTATAGAAGAAAAAAATAGTCAATTTTGGTCCCGCGGCTTATAGACCGGTGCGTCTTATAGTCCGGAATTTACGGTATTTCACTTGGTGCAACCCAAATATTTTTAGTAGTGCGTAAACTCGGACTTAGTGAGACTTTACGTTCAAACTAGCTTACGTTTCAACTTACGCACAGCTGGTGCAACCCACTGCAGGCCACCGGGCATCAGCCCGACGTGTTAGCTTGGACGCTCACAGTCACAACACTGCCTCACAAACTTGGCTGCATCCAACTCGAGACAACTTTTCAGACCCTGGAGACAATCTTTCTCAGAAGAGACTAACGCGACAAATCTGGAGACTTTTTCTGACATGGGATTAACATTACCAGCAAGCAGCAGTTGGTTAATTTTGGTTCATTAAAAAAAAAAAAAAAAAAAAAAAAAATTATAAAAAAAAAAAAAAAAAAATTCGAACATTCAAATTACATTTCGAAAACGAACCCCTCCCCCCACATTCGAAGTTGCATTCGAATTTCGAATGAAAAGTGACAGCCCTATTTGACATACAGTGCAAGTAGCATGTACCTTATTAAACATACAATTAAACATTAGGCATTGTGCATACGTTAGACGTGTTCAGACATTTTAAATTCGACGTAATTGACATACAGGTGCAAATAGCATGTACCTTGTTAGACATACAATTAAACATTAGGCATACATAATGGTAGCAGCTGCAGTACGGTACGGTACGACTACTACACTATTTGTGTATGTTAAGGAGTCTCGTGGCCTGCGGGAAGAAACTGTTCCTCAAGCGATTTGTGCGTGCTTTTGGAACCCTGTATCTCCTCCCTGAGGGTAGCAGGGAGAACAGGCTGTTGTGGGGATGGTTTGTGTCTTTGATGATCTTCAGGGACCTCCTGAGGCACCGCTGGTTATACAGTTCGTGCAGTTCTGGCAACTCGTCTCCTGTTACGTGCTGGGCCGCGCGCCTCACCCTCCGTAGCGCCCTGCGGTCCATGGTGGTACAGTTCCCGTACCAGGCGGTGAAGCAGCCAGTCAGCAGGCTTTCAATGGTGCCTCTGTAGAAGTCCCTGAGGATTTCTTTCCTTAGCCCAAACTTCTTCAGGCGCCTGAGTCCGTGTATTCGCTGTTGGGCCTTTTTGACAACAGTGGCGGTGTGGCCGGCCCAGGTCAGGTCCTGGTGGATGTTGACTCCCAGGTACTTGAAGCTGTCCACCCTTTCCACCACTGTGCCGTTGATGGTGATTGGGGGGTGTGTGCCCCCCCCTCTCCTGTAGTCCACAATGATCTCCTTGGTCTTGGAGACGTTCAGAGAGAGGTGGTTGTCCTGGCACCATTGTTCCAGGACCCTCACCTCCTCTCTGTAGGCCGTCTCGTCGCCCCCCGAGATCAGCCCCACGACTGCTGTGTCGTCTGCAAACTTCACGATGGTGTTTGAAGTTTGAGTCGCCACGCAGTCGTGGGTGTAGAGGTCGTACCAGAAGGGGCTGGAGACGCACCCCTGGGGTGCTCCTATGCTGATGGTCAGCGGGGAGGAGGTGAGGTTGCCCACCCTCACCACCTGGCGGCGGTCTGTCAGGAAGTCCAGGATCCAGTCGCACATCGCTGTGTTTAGTCCCAGGTCCCTGAGGTAGGTTATGAGAAATCTCCCAGAATGCCTTGCGAATCATCGGCAAGATGGTGGCTAAGGCTAAAAGAAAACACAAATGTAAGCATTTTCTTTGATAGTAAAGATTTAAAAAAATATCCTAACCATCCTATTATCTTAGTTTCATGTATTTTCAATGTATTTTCGATCTGCCATTCTCAACCTGTGGGCCGCTACTTAGCTTAGCGCTACAATGGCAGTCTATGGTACTTTTGCCTACTCCCGTTCAGATGCCCAAAATACACATTCCAACAGCGCCAGAAACACTCACATGTACACTCACGTATTCACCACACCATGAAATAATAATCCAAAATAACGCGAAATAGTAATTTTCGTAGTAAATCCACACCGAGAACTAACAAAGAGTAACTGAACTAACATAGTATGACCAAAGTTACTTTCTCGTTTGCCATGAGGCACATGTGCTGTGTGCAGTCATCAGCACAGCGCATGCTCCTCATGGCAAACAAGGAAGTAACTTTGGTTACTCTTTGTTCAATTACCGTACTCTTTGTTAGTTCTCGGTGTGTGGATTTACTACGAAAATGACCGTTTCACGTAAGTTTGATTGATTATTATTTCATCGCATGATGAGTACACAAGTCACAACATGTACATGTGAGTGTTTCTGGTGCTGTTGGAATGTGTATTTTGGGCGACTGAATTGGAGTAGGCAAAAGTACCATAGACTGCCATTGTAGTGCTAAGCTAAGTAGCAGTGAGGGCTCTACCACAGTTTGTACTGCACGCAGAGTGAAGATAAAGGCATGTACTAAACTCTCAAAATGTTGGCGTATCCCTTTAAGGCTGATTTGTGCATCAGAGCCCATTTCCATGTTGCATTTCCCCCTTTGATGGATAAGCTGTGTCTCAATAACTTAATAACTTAATGTGCAATTACTGTCTCAAAGCTTTGCTTATATAGATCCATATACAACTGTGCAATATCTGACTTCTAGCCTTGTTTGCAATCCAGTGTGGCTTGCATATACTTAGACTGTAGTGTACATAGACATACGATTCTATTTTCTTTCTTATATACATATTTATAATGGTCACTCTACCTCACACCTATTGTTTATAATGTAAATAGCTGTTTGTTTTAGCTTGTATGCTTAGTTTGCTTAGCTTTTCTTTTTCCCTGTGTAAGAACATTGAGAGCAACATATACCGGAGTCAAATTACATACTTGGCCAATAAAGCTGATTCTGATTCTAAATACATTTGGGCCCCTATTCTCCCACAGGCCTTCGACACTTCCCATAGGAAAAAGCAGTTGTAGTTCACTGCCTGTGAATGTCCCAGCATGCAATGGGCTTCTCCATTTCGCTACTAAATAGCAACCAAATGAGCCCAAATAGATATAAAGGTCGATTTAAATCATGTTTAATGGTAACACAACCTGCAATTGTAGAACATTTCAATATTGGACCAAATAAAACATTGAAATGAAAACACCACCCTACAGAGGTCTGCAGAACTGGGCAGACCCAACGCTGCGGCGTTGCAGCGGCCTCCCGTGGGCTGCCGCGGGCCCGCGGCCACCCGGAGTATTTTTTTTCACCAGCAGCTGCAGTGCGCAAAAGAGCCGCCAGGTGGCACGTGTGAGCAGTCTCTACAGGCGGAAGTCACCGGTGCCAGTGTACATTCGTTCCAAACATTTCCATCTTTGAAGCACCTCAAAGACAGAGTGACTTAATGTAACGTTACAATAATTCAAGGTGAGTGAGTTTCAATTCATGTTAAGGTTAATGTTCAAACACCAGCTGTTTGCATATTTCCCAGAAAGCTATAACTTTTTACACATACAGCCATGGGGTGTATATAAACCCCTCGCAAATACTGCATGATATAGTGAAGTGGGGGAAGTTTGACCATAACAACATTGCACGCGGTTTCTTTACCAAAATGCTTTGCATTGCAGATTGAATAATAAAAAAGGCAAACTGGTCAACGTGACGCGAGGGGGACGTGCGGGCGGCATTAAACGAACGCA
Source organism: Poromitra crassiceps (assembly GCF_964638095.1). Lineage (NCBI taxonomy): Eukaryota > Metazoa > Chordata > Actinopteri > Beryciformes > Melamphaidae > Poromitra > Poromitra crassiceps. The sequence goes on along the minus strand of NC_139633.1, from coordinate 36,920,998 downwards.
CCCAAGTATGTTAGAGAAGCAGTATAGCGGAGGGGAGGCGGACCTCTGAGCCTTCCTCATCGGACCATCGTGATTAATTACCTGTTTGAATTACAAATTTGCAGATTTAATCGTAAAAAAGGCCAATTCCACTCAACGTAACGCTCGTGGGAGGTGCAAGCGTTGTTGAACAAGCGCGCCCTAAGTAGCCTACAGTGTCAGTGCAGTTCAGACTGGGGAGGCGGACTAGTAGATTCAGCAGAAGTCATTTGTGTTGTGGAAAATGTTTTTCACATTCTTTCCTGTTTTAAACCCAATGTGAGTAATGAACAGGTCTTCAACTGTGAATTCAACTCGCCTATTTGCATGAAGTCGCTTCCATTACATCCATGCTGCTGCTGTGTTTATCTCTCTCCAATAGCTCTCTCAAAGCCACGATAACTAACGTTATCCGCCAGTAATTCTCCCTGTTTTCTGCCAGCAACACACACGTTGTTGGTCAGGATCTGTATCGTTAACGTTATTTGTTTTGGCCTTTCAATATTACTGGTAGTGATATAGTGCTTAGTTCAGCCGCTTGACTGTACTTATTAGTAGCCTATCCAGTGGTGTCTCTCATGCAGAGATCAGCTGTCAGGTTGTGAACGTGCAGCGTCGCAGCCAAACAGTATCGCAGCTACTTCATAAACCAATTAATGAATTCATAAATACCACCGCAATGGCTATTTGGTTGACATCGCACCCTCGCAACCCTAATCACATATATTATTTTGTTGTTGTTTTTCAGGACAACCCTCCCTTGCTGACGAGACTTCAGTGAGACAAAGCGCTCCACCCTCCAAGCTACTGTACTGTACTTGCCGTGCTGGGACCAGACGAGAGCATTTTCAAGAATGAAAGTTGAAACAAACAATACTCATTGTATATAATATTTCATTTTATCTGAAACACTGCAATATCATATCACTGAGCTTAAAGAAAGGCTCAACAGTGTGAATGAATGAAATATAAAACACGTACTGCTGCTAAATTAAATTGCAGCCACGTAAATTACACATAACCTCTGTTAATATGTATGCTGTTAATTAACACAGTCTATAGTGGTTCTTGCTGAAACGCGTACGTTGTTGCAGTGTTTGAAACAGGAATAAAACCCTCAAAGGAAATTTTTTGAGTGCTAGATCCTTCTCTCTGCTGCCCTATGGAAAGTTTTTTTATCCGGTGAGCTTCAGCTGATAGCTGCTTTGAACATTGTGAATAGCAATGCCCTTCCCCCAGTGACAGTCCTTTGTTTTGCTAATTCACCCTGCCACCCTGCAGACACTGAAGGTTTTTGTTTTAGAACAGGTTTTCAACGTGACGCGTTTTCTATACACAAACTGGATTTCCCCTGTTTCCCATATAAGTAAAATAGCCTAACAATAAGATATATAGGCTACAGTAGGACAATTTGAACAAACGGTGACTATTCTGCATGGCATTCCATCAGTGAAACATAATTTTATTGAACAGAAGAGGCTGGTTGGCCACAACAGGGTGTAGAATAATATTGACACTGGAAATAATGTAGCCCATGTGTTTTTTTTGTAACTTTATTTTTAAGGTTTTTGTTTTAGAACAGAGTGCATCATTTTCCAACATTTCTCCACATGAGTGACAGTTTTACAAATGCAAACTCACAAAATAAAAACATTCAGGTCATCATGATGGGTGTTACAGATCAATTCTTAGTTTTTTAATAGTTAGCTTTGTGTTAAGTTATGTTGTTCGGTTACTTGTTCCAATCAGCTTCAGAGAGAGAGAGAAGAATAGAGAGAAAAATAGAGAGAAAAAATGGAATGAGACATGCATGTATAATATATAATACATTCGATGTGAAAATACACATGGGCCAAATGAGCACAGAAAAGGCTAAATGGGAATGGAAGCTCCTCCTACACTCTTATGCGCCAACCATTTGGACCAGAACCCATCAAATTTATCCTTTCTCAATCTTAGATAGGTCAGCTTTTCCATCTCATATATTTCCTGTACAATTGCTATCCACTCTTTTTTTGTTGGTGGGTCCTGGTTTAGCCATTTTCTTGTTATTGTTTTTTTGCTCGCTACAAGAAGTATTTTGAGGAGGTATTTATCTTGGAGATTAAATTCGATTGGTATATTCCCCAGGTATATGGTGCCAAAACTGTCATCTATTTCAAAACCCCGTATTTTTTTTTATAACCATATCTTTATTGGTTTTGCATGTAATTGCTGTACATGTATTCTCCTCATACATCTAACATACATCATTTATAACCCCCCCCCCAACCCTGTGGCAGTATAAAAAAGAAAACAGGACAATGCAAGAATTAAATAAAAGTAACAAAAATAAATAGGTTGAATCAACTGTAGGTATTATATATACATACCGCACATATCATTTACAATAGCCTATTTCACATTCAAGTCACCCTTCCAATGCCTCTTCAATGTCACCATTTTTAACAAATTCCAAAAACATTTCCCAAATTCCATAAAAATCTGTCATTTTCTTCCTAATCATATAAGTAAGTAATCCGCTTTGTTGCTTAATGCTTAACTTGAATTTGAGGTCTTCATACTTTTCCTCTGTCATGTTCATGAAGTAGGTTCTTGATGGATGTCTGTAGCAATCATGTCATGCTGTCTGACTCAGCTGCTTCTGCTCAGTTGAACATGGAGCTGTACGATGTTGTGATTCTGAAAAAGAAATTAAATTATTATTATTATTACTACCTACAAAATAATAACAAGCCCATACATCATCTTCTTTCTGTTAGCAACCAAAGCAGTTTGTTTACAAACAACCTGATCTTTATGGAACCTATGTTAAGTCCCACTATAAACCATTATCTGTCGTCGTTTCACATTTTACTGAAAAATGCTGCCACCAGATTAAAGAAAAGACCCTGTGTGATGTTGACTGATGTGTTTTTTTAATGTAATGTGTGCGTTAGTTTTCCTAATTCCCTGATTGAAAAACAGCATGGCTCAGACGACAAGCTAGCTCCATATGCAGCTCCAGTCCAAAACAGAGCTAGCTACTGTAGATTGATTAGCGTTACTGTAGCTACACCATGATGCATGACCGCGCATCAGTCAATATCACATAGGCCTAAATGTTTTCTTTAATCTGGTGGGGAAAAAAATGCAATCAAAGTTAAAACGACACAGATATTATGGTTTACACGGGACTTAGATTTAGCTCCCATTAGCCATGTTCGCTAGCCACTTAACTTTATGGCTACAGTCTGTCCATAAGCAGAAATGATGTCTTGTGCGGCGCCGCACTACAGGCATCAGATAGGCTACCAAATAGCCTACCAACAGCACAGAACCATGTTCCTTGAGGAAACGATTAGCGGTACCATGGGGTTAATCACTGTTAACGTTACACATTCAGTTGCAGTTATCTAACGGTGGCATGGCAAGCCTGGGAGCGTACCTATGTTCCCCGGGTCCTATATTCCCCGGGTCCTATGTTCCCCGTTTTTGTGGGACCGGGGAACATAGAACCCTTCCTAACCTCCCCCAGACCCTAACCCAAAACCTAACCTCTCCCACCCCTCACGCCTAAACCTAAGGTCGGCATTGCGGGTGGTCGGCATAGCGGATAGACACCCCAAATGTTACGGAGAGTGTTAAAAACGGGGAACATAGGACCCGGGGAACATAGGGATGACCCCGCAAGCCTAACATGGCAAACTCCCTAATGTTAACGTTAGCTAACACAGGCCTGTTGTAGGCGACAATCTCATAATCTCCTGGCGGAGATAATAATAACAAGCCCATACATCATCTTATTTCTGTTAGGCTACTACCATAAGCAGAAATGATGTCTTACCTTCACTGTTGTGTTACAAAGTTGATGGATGAGTACACACTGTAGCCTATTTCCACAGCGCTGCGTGGCATAAAATACTATTATTTATTTATTTATTTAACGTTATCAGACAGCCTTCTTCTTCTTTGGTTCACTCCAGGCACTTCCTGTGGAGTCAATGAACAGAAATAGTGGACAGCGCCACTCTGCCATTTTAACCGTGTTGTGGTCACACAGTGTATCGTTTCTCAGGTGATTCAGCAGATTCAAGTGAGCTGCTGCCACCTATCGTCTAATAAATATTACTGCAGCCTAATTGTTTTCATCAAAGCAGCACACCGCGGGAAAAGGCAACGCCAGCTCCTCCTGACTCTGCAGACCTCTGTATGTGAAACATCTATGTCATATTGGGGCTATATATATCTCTTGTCGATTTAACGTGATTTAGATAAGTGACAGCGTAACGCGCTTCTGTCATGTCCTACTGTGATGTCCGCTCCAATAAATTGGCTCTACTTCACATTTTAGTTTTACAATAAAAACACATTTATGCAATGACTTTACATAATGTAGGCTATATTTATGTGCATATCCTACCATCCTAGCAGGGGAGAGAAAACGATATCTTTCTGGACAAACTTTCACCAATCTATTAACACGTTGAGTGCCATGGACGAGATATCTCGGCTTACATGATCCAACCGTTAAGTGCCAAGGACGAGATATCTCGGCTTACATAAACATTTTTTTTTTTTGACGGTGGGACATCGATCAACCCCTTTTACATCTCCTATAGCAGAATTGGAGGAAGAGAATGTGTATAATCTATTTTACCGACCAGCTAGGTGGCGACGGTGCCCTCCCGACAGAGAGAAAGTCAACCAAAAGCAGCCGCCTCAGGCGGGTGCTTCCTCCATTCACAAGGAAATGGCTTGCCGATTTTACAGTCATCAGTCACCAGACTCGCCGCTCTCGGGCCGCGCCAGCAGCAGCACACGGGGGATTGCAAATTTGCATAATATATTATGGGTAAAACACACTTTGAAACGCCCGCAGAAAGGCCAGAATCGCACGCATTCCGAAAACCCAGAAACGAACGAGCCTCATTCTCATACACTCGCTGCCAGGGAGGGAGGCTGCTCAAACTCGCTGCCAGGGAGCGAGGCTGCAGCGAGCACTCGCTTGTGACAAACGCAGGCTGAAAGCCACTAGACACGCCCACGGAGGGAGGAGTTGAAGGAGAGGGCGTTCGGAACTATATTGTTTGGATGTCTGATCTCTCACTGATGCCAAAAATAAATGGTTAAAGTGACTGTTCTGCCTGTTTGATTGAATTTCACAAAACTGCGATTATCTCAGCTTCCACTCTCAGACAGCTGAAACCATGCTGTACTCAACGGCTAATATCTACATAACTACTAACTCTACAAACTAACTCTTTTAGACAGAGAAAGCACACATTCTATTAGTACTTTTGTGAACTTTGTGTTCACAAACTCCAAGCAGAAAAGAATCCTCGGCTCTTTTAAAATGAGCCAGAATCCTCAAAAAACGGCCTGGCAGAAGCTACCTACAGCATTGAAAAAAGGGCTGGCAGTCAATGTGTTAATCTCATCATATAGGGATAGGCTATATTTTTCTAGCTGATGCCTTTAGAACATTCTTTTCACTTTGATCTTGCTATAGTGTAGCGTATTTACATGCTTGCAGTATTTAAACTGCAGTTAGATTGGTTTGAGAAGCATAATAATATGGAATAATAGCCTATATATGGAGACAGACAGACTGGATGAAGGGAGGGGGGGGGGGGGGGCAGAGTGCTTGGCTTTTGTCTGGTTTTGCTGGACCACTGGAATTGGAGCTTAAAAGGCAAGCGTGCGATTCGTTTATTGCACTTATCCAATGAGCATGACGGTGCATAATTTTACGCTTAAAAGGCGTGGTTGTAATGGTTGAGTCTGCGTGTAGCGCCGATACCAAGATAGCGAGTGTGCTGGTCCACACCCACTTACTGCGCTAGGCGGCCTAGCGCTAGGCCTTAAACGCAGTTTCTACGCCGATTGCAACGATAGGGCCCTTGATGTCTGGCAACAAACTGGTGGCATCTGTCTGACTACTGATGATGAATCAGGATCTCCAAGGGTTGTCCCATTTCATAGGACTAGATTTCAACCAGTACCCCTCCTAACTGTTCTGGGGGGTTAGTCCAAAAGCCCGGGGCGTAGGGGTACAAGTAAGACATGTAGTCTAGTAGGAACGGGGGGTCCCCGCGCACCCGAAAGATATATTTTTCTAACATAGATTTTTGTACTCCTCAAGGTGTCTAATAAACAAATTTTGTTGTTACCCCGTTGAAATAGTGTCCCATGGGTCCGTTTGGCGGCCATCTTTGCGGGCATATTGCGATGTCTGATGAAAATGGATAAGGGTCATAACTTTTGAACTAGACGTCATACAGAGACAAATGACACCACTTTTCTGTATGATTTCTGCATGAGGAATTGATTGAGAGGGTTGTTTTAATGATTTTAACAGGTTTGGTATAGTAAAACTCAAAAACATTTGAAAAAAGTGTCTAATTTACTCTCAAAATCTTGCAAAAGAAATCTATCTACATATTAGTCCATGGACCAGAAGGGTTGGGAATAATGCTCATATTGATTTTTGGCAAGGTATACATCTCTAGAGTTAGAAAATATGTGAGAGCATTGCACCAATGGTAGCTAAATGTGTGTTATCACTCGATTTATAACACCATGCAAAACATAATAGTTGCGTTTTGCAGACGCAGCAGAGAATGATTGCTCAGGCTTTACTGGCATCTGGAAGATGGGTCCAGTAAGGTTCCAAAGTCTTGGTCATGGAGTCCCAGTACCAGCCCCACGTACTGAACTCTGGATGCTTTGCTGGACAGAGGTTGCCTGATTCCAGTAGAAGCTGGCCTGCAGCAGTCCACATTTTACATGCTGAATCAGTGCATCTTGGGTGGGAGGCAGGTTCTCTTGATGCATTTGAAAAAAGCCAATGTCTAGCATCATCTACTTGGCTGGAGCCACAGCTTTTGCTGTACATGACAACCCCAAGGTGAGGGCGACCAGGGTTTTGGGATGAACTCCTCCTTTCTACCAAGAAGGATGTTATACCTTCCAACAGATCTGAATATGACATATCTGCACTTCAGCCTTGTAACCATCCTGAAGCAGACACTACAGTATAATGATTTATAGCACCTGGCACATGCTGGGCCAGTAGCCATAGAAACTCAGGATCCATACGTCAGACAGTCATGTTGTAATACTTGCAATACGCTTCTTCTACACATTAGGCCTCACAGAGCACTGGATCGGCTTCACATGTGGAAAGTACATTTATGTTCACAAAATCTGCAATGTTCTTGGTCCCCAGAGATCACTGGCATTACATCTCTTCCATTTGCTAAAATGATGTGATACTACATCAGCCTTCCAGGGCTATGGGAAAAGGAGTGGATGGGCAGCTTGGGAAGCAACATGCGGATCTCACTGAGACCGTGGATGCCTTCACCTTGGAGCCTGAACCGATCAACTCAGATGTCGATGTCCAAAGACTGGAAGCATTATGGTTGTTGTCATGTCCAGCAAGAGCTGTGTCTCCAGCCAAGTAGATAAAGCCAGACATCCGCTTTTCTGAAATGGTACCAAGTCCCTTGAGAACTTGCCTCCCACCCAAGATGCACTGATTCAGCATGTCAAATGGGGACTGCTGCAGACCAGCTTCTACTGGAATCAGGCAACCTCTGTCCAGCAAAATATCCACAGTTCAGTACGTGGGGCTGGTACTGGGACTCCCATGACCAAGACTTGGGAACCTTACTGGACCCATCTTTCAGATGCCAGTAAAGCCTGAGTCATCATTCTCTGCTGCAGCTGCAAAAAGTCATGTAGTGGGTGCTGTGAATGCTGTAAAGCTGGAGCCTGTGGCACCTCAATGTGGATGCAAGAGTGCCTGTACCAACAATGCGGTCAAGACAACAATATTTGATTAATCTGGCTGTGGATATAAGGATATAAACAAAAAACACTTTACACTCAATCTAACTTAACCCCCCCAACCCATGGACATACCTAAGTGTTACTCACTAATTGTTTCAATACAATATGTAAGATAAATACTGTAGATTGTTTGTTTCCACCAGTTTGATGGTAACTCATTCTTACAACTACAAAAGTGTATGTAAAAAAGAAATGGGATAGCAGCCATATTGGTAGCCTATTTACTATGCAAATTAGAGTGCTATAGATAGATTCAATCATAAATCTGAGTATTACAATGTGTTTCTAAAACTCAAAAACCATAAAATGGACACCGAGTTTACTAAAAGCATCAACAGTTATGGTAAAACTCATATTCAGGTAGCCGCCATCTTGGAAATATGCAGATTAGGGGTCCACACACATCTTCATTAGTAAAGATAAGCATTCCAACACCTTTCTAATGGTAAAAAAAAACATAAGATAGACACCAAGTCTGTATTTCTAGCTCATCTCTTTCAAAAGTTATAGCCAAAATCTTTTTCGGACAGTGGTCATATTGGATTTGGCCGCCAGCTCGGGCACTCTGGCTCAATTGTTAGAGCATGCCCTGGGCTAATTCTGGGCAAATTCTGGTGCTTTTAGACTTGATTTGCATGAACTTAGCCTCAAATGTCCCTAAAAGTCCCGCAACTATTATGTTTTGCATGGTGTTATAAACCGAGTGATAACACACATTTAGCTACCATTGGTGCAATCCTCTCACATATTATCTAACTCTAGAGATGTATACCTTGCCAAAAATCAATATGAGCATTATTCCCAACCCTTCTGGCCCATGGACTAATATGTAGATAGATTTCTTTTGCAAGATTTTGAGAGTAAATTAGACACTTTTTTCATATGTTTTTGAGTTTTACTATTCTAAACCTGTTAAAATCATTAAAACAACCCTCTCAATCAATTCCTCATACAGAAATCATACAGAAAAGTGGTGTCATTTGTCTCTGTATGACATCTAGTTCAAAAGTTATGACCCTTATCCATTTTCATCAGACATCGCAATATGCCCGCAAAGATGGCCGCCAAACGGACCCATGGGACACTATTTCAACGGGGTAACAACAAAATTTGTTTATTAGACACCTTGAGGAGTACAAAAATCTATGTTAGAAAAATATATCTTTCGGGTGCGCGGGGACCCCCCGTTCCTACTAGACTAATGGTATTGGCCCTTATTACACTGTTAGAACTCCACAGTCTTGTGATGTCTCCTCTTCTACGATGGATTAGGCATGGGCTATTCCCGGTTTTACCGGTTCGGTTCGGTGTACGAGCCCAAACCGGTTTCATCACGTGCGAACCGAAAAAAACAACAACAAAAATATTATATATATGAAAAAAAAAAAAAAAAATACCGTTAGGGATTTTTCATATTAGCCTCTTCTCAAGTCTTATTTTGTTTATTATGTTGATGTTTGAAGAAAAGTTAAGCTGAATAGTTATGAGAAATAAAAACAGTGTGTTGTTACAGTTAACTCATTGAGTGCCAGCCACTTTTGGAGAACGGACGCTCCCAGTGCCAGAGTTTCAGAGCGTTTTCAGTGATTTCTCGAGGCCCACAGAATATTGTGTGATATTACTATGTAAACACTGAACACGCACAAAGAACGATGAGACTCTCTTCTATCATCTGCCATTTTCCGTTCTTTAGTTATGAGCCGGAGAAGATAGCTTGATTTAACCAAAAACAGCAATTTTTTTCTAGAAGCTGAGATAATGAGCCTTTTGTGAAATTAAACATTTCAAGCACATCACTGACTCTGAAACTAATATTTTCTAATGTAGTCACACCTCAAAAATAATTTCCTTCAATAAAACAGTGAAGGCCAGGGAATTTTGTTTGGCAGAATAATATTTTTTAGCTGCAACCAGCAGCGCTGGCCCCTGCGTGCGCTGCTGGTTGCAGCTTCTTGCTGGTCTTGATTTGCTGCTGGTGGGCATCGGATATTCTGGCTTGCGTTTGCCAACCCTGTCCTGCTGTCTGGGTCTGTCTGGGTGTTGTGTGCTGCTCTGCGTTCCGCGTGTGTTTGTCACCGGCAACCATGCTTCCAGTTGATCACGGCTGATCATGCGGATGTGCTGTCGCAACGGACACGGAGCGGCTCAATTGTGGCAGCAGATTGGCTGCTGCAGGCACAGCTACAGTAACGTTATGCTTCATGCATATCGATGCATACGGATGCGATGCGATTTCCGTTTCCCCAACGACTTCTTCTTTGTTTTTTCCTTGCCTTTCTGTTATCTGGAGAGCACTGTCGCCACCTAAGGGTTCTGTAAAATAGGTTAGACACATTCAATAGCTCCCATATTGTAAGAGGCGATGTAAGAGGCTTAGATCGACATCCCCCCGTCAAAAAACGCAATTGACGACTTTAGTCGTCTTTGGCACTCTACGTCACTATTTGAATTGACGACTAAAGTCGTCATTGGCACTCAATGAGTTAAATGGTTCTGCTTATTTTTATTCAGTGTTAGTGCTGGTTGGCATACCAGCTTAGAGG
>NC_139633.1:36873101-36905601 GCF_964638095.1 Poromitra crassiceps | reverse complement strand
ATATGACTTTCGGTCCATCAGCACCGGTGCTGCCCAGGGCGGTGTCCTCTCTCCCTACTTCTTTGGTCTGTACACCAACAGCTGCACCTCCAGTCACCAGTCCGTCAAGCTCCTGAAGTTCGCGGACGATACCACCCTCATAGGGTGGTATCTTGTCCCACCTGAGAACAATGGAAAAAATGTTTCAAACTACTGTAGTTTTATTATTTTTTACTTACCAACTGCCAAAAATGAGCCAACGAGATGCAGCAGTGATACTTGATGCATGTCTCTCTGTATAGAGAGATGGCGGCATCTCTGTCTGTGGAGAGATGGCAGCATCTCACTCTACATGAGACCACTGTGTTTGAAACAGCTGGAGGCCTAACTTACTGTATGGATTCTTAAAGTCAATAACATTCCTTTACTTTATATGTACTGTTTACGGCAGTGGTTCTCAATGTGCGGGTTGGGACCCCACAGGAGGTCACAAGATCATATGGGAAGTCGCAAGATTATTAATTGGATAGGAAAAAAGCTAATTTATTTGAGACACATTTATGGGTTTTTTTCAGATGTTTTTGTAAAATATTGCATAGTTTTCTGCCTCTGATAATTACATGAAACAACCTGAAAAGAGGAAATCATTCTTTAGTTGAAGTGTTCACCACTCTGCATATGCAGCCAGTGACGTGCGTTGTCCCAACACAGGCCAAATAGGCACTGCTTATGGCACTAGCTTCACTTCTTATTCTTTTCAGCAAAAAGTATGCTGGCCTACACAGCCCAGAGAGAACTGAGAGCTCACCATGGGTTTTAAGTTACACTCAGAGACATTAAGGACGCCCTAATGTCATGTTTAAGATGTATATCAAATACTCCACTTTGAACAATAATTTGTGCCTGATGGTCTTCTCCACAAAAAAAGGTTAAATGACTTTGCCTCCTTTTCCCTCATTAAAAATTCCAAAGCAACCAATCAGGGTTATCTAGGACATAACTAGCCAATCACAGCATACCACCAATGGATTTAACTGCTGAATACTGGACAGGGATTGGCTCCAGTGATGTCATGAATCATGCTGGTTGAAAACGGCCTTTTCAGTGAGCTCAGAGAAACGTTCCACTTTCAGCAGATGATTGTGTAAACATGCAGTCTTCTAGTGTCAAACTCTGCACACATCATTCTGCACAGTGAAGCTCAGACATCCAACTGAAGGAACAAGAAGATCAACAGATTTTTGACTTTAGTCTACTTGACAGCCTACAGAGCCCATGTTGTGAACCAGGAAATGTTGAGTACCCCAAACTTCATGTTAGAAATGTACAGTATGGGTCCCCATCATATAAAAACAGCTGGATGCTAAACTTGCATATGTTGAGAAATTTGCATAATTAGCATAATCAACTATATGGACAATATTTCAGCAACTGCTTGGCTGATTTGGAGAATATTGGAGTGGTTTGGGCGGTTATTGAGGATGCTGAATCCATTTCTGGCATTGTCAAAATTCAAAATGGCTGTTTAAGCCAGAAGTGGCCACATCTCAACTCCCGGTGGGGCCGATGATGATGTTTCAGCCAAAAGACGTTTTAGAGGACGCTGAATCAATTGGATTGGACAGATGAATCATGTATTTGAAATAACTGAAATCATTTTATTTTAATTCACAAACCATTGGTGGTAACAAAGGCATCCAACTAGAATAATATGTCTATTGCTAAATAATATGCTCAAAAAAAGAGAAAGGGGAGTATATTAGTGAAAATGTAGGTAGAACAGGTAGAAAACAGGAGTCCTGGAACTTGTTTTAAAGACAAGTATACTAAATGATCAGAGCAGAAAACAACACGTTACAACTGGAAAGCTTTCATCAAACAAGAGCACCTTGTTCTTCTAATCTGCACTGTTACAAACATCCTCATCATCATTGTTACGAGTCAATGTTTACATGTGTGACCTCAGTTGCTATAGGACCAATCAGCGTGACGTCACTGACACCCAGTATTGCAGAACCCCGCCACAGTTAACTAGTATGAGTTGTGCCAAACAAACGTTAATATCTCAAAAACTATACATCACATCGCTTATATTTTGACATTCTGAGTGAGAGCAGAATTAGCTCAAGAGTTTGATGTATAATATATGCATGTCGTGTTAAAGTTGTGTGAGCTGTGGCAGTTTTTTTAATGTAAACAGGGTCAGCCGGCTAGAGTCAGACGCTCAAACTCAGGCTCCATAGGGTTCCATTGCCGGTGCCACCCAGTGACGAGGTTTGTTTACCAAAATGCTGCTCGGGTGATCTCTCGTATACACATTGTGTCATGCTGTAACTGTCCTGTACATAAGTTCACTCTGGGTGCAGTATTGTGAATGAGCCACTGTGAGGTGCTAAAGCGATAGGGGAGGATGCATGCTTGCTTCATCAGTCTGAGAGGTGTGCCCCCCTTGCTTGTGCCTACAGGTTGGTACCAGAAGCCTATACCGCCAGAAATTCAGGGATTGTGGGAGGGGAACTAACCAGACATATGTTGAGTTCGCTCGCGAGAAGGGGCTGCTTTTCGAAAAGTGGTGCCAGTCCAGTAGAGTGCGTGATTTTGTGCAGCTGCGGGAGTTGGTGCTCCTGGAGGAATTTAAATTCTGTTTACCAGAGCGCATTGTAACCTATTTAAATGAACGAAAGGTTTCCTCTCTTGCTGCAGCTGCTGTCCTGGCAGATGAGTTTGTGTTGACTCACAGGAGTGTTTTTTGTCCTCCCTGGCGTCGTGAAGCCCCGGTCCGTGACGATCAAAGCCTGCGTCCTGTTCAGCGTGTTCCTTCTGCTGCAGTGGAAAGCCGGGTGTGTTTTTATTGTCACGAGCCTGATCACCTCGTTGCTGTCTGTCCAGCTCTTAAACAGAGGGAGGGGGACAGAACCCTCACGAGCCTGATCACCTGGTTGCTGTCTGTCCAGCTTTTAAACAGAGGGAGGGGGACAGAACCCTCACGAGCCTGATCACCTCGTTGCTGTCTGTCCAGCTCTTAAACAGAGGGAGGGGGACAGAACCCTCACGAGCCTGATCACCTGGTTGCTGTCTGTCCAGCTCTTAAACAGAGGGAGGGGGACAGAACCCTCGACTCGCCTGTTGCCCTCATTCATGCTGTGCCACATGCCGTTCAGTCGGAGATGGTGGCGGGGGTGGATGGGGGTAAACTTGATGGTGATTTTGTTATGCAGGGTTGTGTCTCTCTGGCTGACAGTGGCGTGGGCAGGGTGCCGGTTACCATCTTGTGCGATACTGGTGCAAAGCGCTCGGTGGTTCGTCGTGGCATTTTGCCTTTTTCTAGTCACTCGTACTGGATCAGACCTGTGGGTGAGAGGAATTAAGATGAAGGGGGTGCGTGTGCCCCTACACGGTGCTCATCTTTCTTCTCCGCTTGTGTCAGGCCGGGTTCAACTTGGTGTGTGTGCTGAGTTACCAATACCTGGCATTGACTTGATCCTTGGTAATGATTTGGCAGGAGGAAGTGTGTTTCCTCCCCCCGATGTGGCTGAGACTTGTGTGTGCTCGTCCCCGGCACGCCCAGCATGTGCTGTTGCACGTGTCCAGGAAAAAGAGAAGGCGCACGAGGTCACGTGTATCAGGGAAATAAATAAGGGTGATTTAAAATGTTTAGTTTGGTGTAGTGTTAGGATAACATGTTGACATTTTGTGTTGTGTGCTGGCATTTTCTTTTTTCCTTTGTGCCCTCAGGGGAGTGACTGGTCTCATGTGAGCATTTAAGTGAGTATCAAACATTTCTTGGGGGAGAAATTTTTGATCTTAAGTGGGGGGGTGTTATGACCCAGGGGATCATATGTGTATTTTGTATCCTGATGTGCTGTGTTCTCCCTCCCTGCCTGCTGTGGAGCTCTCCACAGTTTACTCTTGACTTCTTACTGCAGGTGCGGCTGGTGATTGGTTGGAGACTGATGCGGGCCGGCTTTAAAAAGAGGGCTGTGCCGAGGCCTCCTCACTCTCTCCTTTCCTGCTCCCAACCAGCCTGTGCCACACCAAGAGCTAGCTTAGCCACTCCTTTGTTAGCCTAGCTGGTAAATGGGTCATTGTAACCTTGCTCACCTTTGATCTTAAAAGCAGTCCTTATGACTGTATGTAGGGTGAGAAGCCCTGATTTTTCTTTAGTTGTTTTCTCCTGTGTTTACTATTAGTTCATCAGGTAAGGTGCCTGTTGTTTGTTTGGGGGGGTTTTGTTTGCAGGTAAGATTAGGCCTTTAAAATAGATTGTGTTTATTATTTTGGGTATGCTCACCCTGATGCTCTCTACTGTCATTTCTTCATTAAAACATTGATGTGGACTGCAAACCTCTGTGGCATGGTCATCTTTGGGAGAGGGGAAAGGGGGGAGTCACTTTTTTATGTTATGTTTGGTGTCCCCTAGGCCGGGCATAACAATGACATACACCAATACAATATTAACTCTGTCAAGTCGTTTTCTCCGGGTGCAACGCGGGAGAGTTGTGCATCTGCCTTCTTTACCGTCACAATCATCAACCTCATCCTCACTGTCTGCTCTGTCTTCATCTTCTTCTCCAGACTCGATGTTCTATTCCTATGAGTGTGTGAGCAGGTTTCAACATGTACTATGGTGCAGCAGCACAGTAGCTGGTACAGGCCTGCTGTTGTACCTGGTTTTGAACCAGCTGTGAAGCTCCAGCTGATCATTTCCACAACAGCTGGCCCCTTTTCTTCTAATGTAGTAGTAGTAGTAAAGTAGTAAACGGTTTTTATTTGGTTGAAGGTAGTAATGCACTAATGGCAACACGAGTTGAATTGATAGTACATTTTACAATGCAAGACTTTACATACACAAAACACAGATAATGATTGGAAGCAGGGTCTCCAAAAAAGAAGAAACTATGTCTATAGATATCTCTAATCTAATACATAATATATAACAACTACAATAAATCAGACATACAAAAATATTTCAGCAGTGCTTCAATTATTTAGGAGTCATGGTCATGTAGGGAATCGTGCTTTTTCTGTACCGCTCCGTTCTGCATCGGACCAAGTCCAGTTGGTTTGCAGAACGTGTCTGGCGGTGGCTGATGGTTGAGCGCTCAGAAGGGAGCCAGCTGCGGTATTGATGGGAGCCACGGAGCAATGAGGCAAAGTTACGTGTAAGGTCCACGCGTCGTGAGCTGAGGTTGGGAAGCCCAAGGCGGTCACAGGCTTCTCCGTATGAAGTGAATTCACGACCCAGAATGATGCGCACAGCTCTTCTTTGGACTTTCTCGATTGATTTAGTTTGAGCTGCTGTGAGGCCGGAATGCCACACAGGGGCGGAATACTCCAGGGTGGGCCGGATATAACCCATGAAAATGGAGCTCAGATCATCTGGGGGGACACCAGCATTTTTAAGCCGTCTGAGCAAGAAAAGGCGCTGGCTGGCTCTTTTACAGATGTAGTCCACATGTTCAGACCACTGCAGGTTGGCCTGAATATGGACATCCAGGATCTTTAAGGACGACACACTCTGGAGGTCAATGTTGTTAATTAACACCCTTGGGGGGGTGGGGAGAATCTTTGTTGAGTTAAAATGCAACACCTTGCACTTTTTAGGGTGAAGTAACATGGAGCTCTCTGAGGACCACCTCTCCAGGTCAGTTAGGTCGTGCTGGATGGTGGATGGGGCAGACACAGGTCTCATCTCCAGCAGGTTGAGGTCATCCACATACTTCCAGCACATAGCTGATGTCTGTTCAGCTGCACTGTTGATGTAGGCAATGAAAATTAACGGGCCTGTCAGAGTTCCTTGGGGTAGTCCACATGTGATATCAGACCTTTCCGAGAGCATTCCATGGTAGCGTACTGACTGGGTTCTGTTGGTTAAGAAGTCTGCTATCCACCTGGCGAGGGATGGACGGAGGCCGAGGTTCAAAAGCCTGGTGATAGCCAGGCTGTGATCCACTCTGTCGAAGGCTTTGCTGAAGTCAGTAGTAACAAGTGAGCATGTAAAACCCGGATTATCCAAAGACCTGAAGAGGTGGTTTGTCAGGTCAAGGAGGGTGTGTGTTGTCGACCGGCCTTGTAAACACCCAAACTGTTGGCTATCAATCTGGGGTAAGATGTCATTTAAAGCCCACTCGAAAATAAAACTCTCAGCTACTTTGCCTAGTAGGGAGGTGAGTGAGATTGGGCGTATTTCACTGATGGAGGGGGGTCTTGTTTTAGGTAGGGGGACAACAGTGGCTGATTTCCATTCAGTGGGAACTAAGCCTTCCTGAAGGGAGTGATTTGATGATGATTTAATGATGTTCAGCAGAAGTATTATGAATGAATCTCTGGCCCCTACTCTATCCCGAGGCCTGATTCCTCTCATAGCAAACCTAGAAAAGATCATCACTGATTGATCATTGCCGCCCTGAATAATCATAAATTACTAGCTTCACTTCTTTATTTTTATTTTTTTTAATCTTTTTTCCAGTTTTTCTTATCCCATTTTTATCCCCCGTTAGTGCTAATTTTAATAATAATAATAATTTTATTTTAATTCACAAATCATTGGAGGTAACAAAGGCATCCAACTAGAATATTATGTCTATTGCTAAATAATATGCTAAAAAAAAGAGAGAAAGGGGGGTATATTATAGTCAATGTTTACATGTGTGACCTCAGTTGCTATAGGACCAATCAGTGTGACGTCACTGACACCCAGTATTGAAGAACCCCGTCGCAGTTAACTAGTATGAGTTGTGCCAAACAAACGTTAATATCTCAAAAACTATACATCACATCGCTTATATTTTGACATTCTGAGTGAGAGCAGAATTAGCTCAAGAGTTTG
This sequence comes from Poromitra crassiceps, assembly GCF_964638095.1. NCBI lineage: Eukaryota > Metazoa > Chordata > Actinopteri > Beryciformes > Melamphaidae > Poromitra > Poromitra crassiceps. Next base: position 36,898,793 of record NC_139633.1, on the reverse strand, counting down.
ATGTATAATAATATGCATGTCGTGTTAAAGTTGTGTGAGCTGTGGCAGTTTTTAAAATGTAAACAGGGTCAGCCGGCTAGAGTCAGACGCTCAAACTCAGGCTCCATAGGGTTCCATTGCCGGTGCCACCCAGTGACGAGGTTTGTTTACCAAAATGCTGCTCGGGTGATCCCTCGTATACACATTGTTGCTGTAACTGTCCTGTACATAAGTTCACTCTGGGTGCAGTATTGTGAATGAGCCACTGTGAGGCGCTAAAGCGATAGGGGAGGATGCATGCTTGCTTCATCAGTCTGAGAGGTGTGCCCCCCTTGCTTGTGTTCAGTGTGTTCCTGTCAGTCGAGCCGAGCAGAACGAGGTGTTAACAGCACTGCTAAATAAATAAGCTGTGAGGCTAAAGAGAAGAAAAGTCTCCATGAGTTATTCATCATCATCATCACTTTTATTAACAGACACAAGGTCCAGTATAAAAACAGACAATACATCAAATCATTATGACCCAGGGGATCATATGTGTATTTTGTATCCTGATGTGCTGTGTTCTCCCTCCCTGCCTAGCGTGGAGCTCTCCACACTGTACTCTTGAGTTCTTACTGCAGGTGCGGCTGGTGATTGGTTGGAGACTGATGCAGGCCGGCTTTAAAAAGGGGGCTGTGCCGAGGCCTCCTCACTCTCTCCTTTCCTGCTCCCAACCAGCCTGTGCCACACCAAGAGCTAGCTTAGCCACTCCTTTGTTAGCCTAGCTGGTAAATGGGTCATTGTAACCTTGCCCCACTTTGATCTTAAAAGCAGTCCTTATGACTGTATGTAGGGGTGAGAAGCCCTGATTTTTCTTTAGTTGTTTTCTCCTGTGTTTACTATTAGTTCATCAGGTAAGGTGCCTGTTGTTTGTTTGGGGGGGTTTTGTTTGGAGGTAAGATTAGGCCTTTAAAATAGATTGTGTTTATTATTTTGGGTATGCTCACCCTGATGTTCTCTACTGTCATTTCTCCATTAACACATTGATGTGGACTGCAAACCTCTGTGGCATGGTCATCTTTGGGAGAGGGGAAAGGGGGGTCACTTTTTTATGTTATGTTTGGTGTCCCCTAGGCCGGCCATAACATCAATTAGGGGCTCGTCCGTTCCCACGTTATTGCGGTACGTTTTTGTCCTTTTTTTTCCGTTTCTCTTCATGTTCTGGTTGGTGGCTCTTTCTTAGAATGGGGGATTTTGATTGAGAGGAGTTTTGCCAGGGTCCTACATTGGCCAAAGTAAATCAATCCCGCAAGATATACCTGATGCTCATTGCAACTCGGTTTGAGGTGCGTGTGCCTGCAAATACAAAGAGAGACGAGCTAAAGAGGCTTGTGGTGGAGAAGCTGGGGGAGAGAGGTTTGTTGGAGGTGGATGGGGCAAAGAGTGAGGCAGGGCCGTCGTCAGTGACGCACTCAGCCGCAGGTCTGCCCCAAGTGGTGGATGTGTCGGGGGAGGAGTTACGGGCGGCTCTCCGTGTGAAAGAGCTGGAGCTCGAGGCTATGCGCCTGCAGATGGAGGCAATTATTAAGTTGCAACATCAATCGAGTTTCGCACCTCATTCCTCTGGGGCTCCACTCCCGCCCTCTTCCCGCGTAAGCTTTGATGTGAGCAGGCACATTGCACTGGTCCCTCTGTTTAGGGAGTCGGAGGTGGATGCTTATTTTTCTGCTTTTCAGCGTATTGCGGCAGCTTTAAATTGGCCAAAGGATATTTGGTCGGTATTACTCCATTGTAAACTCATGGGCAAGGCTCAGGAGGTGTGTGCCTCCCTAACTTTAGAACAGAGCCTGGGTTATGACCTGCTTAAAACTACAGTGTTAAAGGAACACTCTGCCCATTTTCAACCAGCTTTGTATCATTAGAACATCAGTAGTATATCAGAAAACTGTAAACTGTTTTGAAGTCTGTCATTTAATTTGACAGTTATTGAGTGTTAAAGTGTGGACCAGTGACATCACTGGTCCACACTAACTCAAATTAATAACTCATTAACTCAAATCAACTCTCAATAACTGTCAAACTAGATGAATGATGAATAGTTTGACAGTTATTGAGAGTTGATTTGAGTTAATGAGTTATTAATTTGAGTTAGTGTGGACCAGTGATGTCACTGGACTTCAAAACCGTTTACAGTTTTCTGATATACTACTGATGTTCTAATGATACAAAGCTGGTTGAAAATGGGCGGAGTGTTCCTTTAAGAGCCTACAGGTTGGTACCAGAAGCCTACCGCCAGAAATTCAGGGATTGTGGGAGGGGAACTAACCAGACGTATGTTGAGTTCGCTCGCGAGAAGGGGCTGCTTTTCCATAAGTGGTGCCAGTCCAGTAGAGTGCGTGATTCTGTGCAGCTGCGGGAGTTGGTGCTCCTGGAGGAATTTTAATTCTGTTTACCAGAGCGCATTGTAACCTATTTAAATGAACGAAAGGTTTCCTCTCTTGCTGCAACTGCTCTCCTGGCAGATGAGTTTGTGTTGACTCACAGGAGTGTTTTTTGTCCTCCCTGGCGTCGTGAAGCCCCGGTCCGTGACGATCAAAGCCTGCATCCTGTTCAGCGTGTTCCTTCTGCCGCAGTGGAAAGCTGGGTGTGTTTTTATTACCACGAGCCTGATCACCTGGTTGCTGTCTGTCCAGCTCTTAAACAGAGGGAGGGGGACAGAACCCTCACGAGCCTGATCACCTGGTTGCTGTCTGTCCAGCTCTTAAACAGAGGGAGGGGGACAGAACCCTCACGAGCCTGATCACCTCGTTGCTGTCTGTCCAGCTCTTAAACAGAGGGAGGGGGACAGAACCCTCACGAGCCTGGTGACCTCGTTGCTGTCTGTCCAGCTCTTAAACAGAGGGAGAAGGACAGAACCCTCACGAGCCTGATCACCTCGTTGCTGTCTGTCCAGCTCTTAAACAGAGGGAGGGGGACAGAACCCTCATGAGCCTGATCACCTGGTTGCTGTCTGTCCAGCTCTTAAACAGAGGGAGGGGGACAGAACCCTCACGAGCCTGATCACCTCGTTGCTGTCTGTCCAGCTCTTAAACAGAGGGAGGGGGACAGAACCCTCACGAGCCTGATCACCTCGTTGCTGTCTGTCCAGCTCTTAAACAGAGGGAGGGGGACAGAACCCTCACGAGCCTGATCACCTGGTTGCTGTCTGTCCAGCTCTTAAACAGAGGGAGGGGGACAGAACCCTCACGAGCCTGATCACCTCGTTGCTGTCTGTCCAGCTCTTAAACAGAGGGAGGGGGACAGAACCCTCACGAGCCTGATCACCTCGTTGCTGTCTGTCCAGCTCTTAAACAGAGGGAGGGGGACAGAACCCTCACGAGCCTGATCACCTCGTTGCTGTCTGTCCAGCTCTTAAACAGAGTGAGGGGGACAGAACCCTCACGAGCCTGATCACCTCGTTGCTGTCTGTCCAGCTCTTAAACAGAGGGAGAAGGACAGAACCCTCACGAGCCTGATCACCTCGTTGCTGTCTGTCCAGCTCTTAAACAGAGGGAGGGGGACAGAACCCTCACGAGCCTGATCACCTGGTTGCTGTCTGTCCAGCTCTTAAACAGAGGGAGAAGGACAGAACCCTCACGAGCCTGATCACCTCGTTGCTGTCTGTCCAGCTCTTAAACAGAGGGAGAAGGACAGAACCCTCACGAGCCTGATCACCTCGTTGCTGTCTGTCCAGCTCTTAAACAGAGGGAGAAGGACAGAACCCTCACGAGCCTGATCACCTCGTTGCTGTCTGTCCAGCTCTTAAACAGAGGGAGAAGGACAGAACCCTCACGAGCCTGATCACCTCGTTGCTGTCTGTCCAGCTCTTAAACAGAGGGAGAAGGACAGAACCCTCACGAGCCTGATCACCTCGTTGCTGTCTGTCCAGCTCTTAAACAGAGGGAGGGGGACAGAACCCTCACGAGCCTGATCACCTCGTTGCTGTCTGTCCAGCTCTTAAACAGAGGGAGGGGGACAGAACCCTCACAAGCCTGATCACCTTGTTGCTGTCTGTCCAGCTCTTAAACAGAGGGAGGGGGACAGAACCCTCACGAGCCTGATCACCTGGTTGCTGTCTGTCCAGCTCTTAAACAGAGGGAGGGGGACAGAACCCTCACGAGCCTGATCACCTGGTTGCTGTCTGTCCAGCTCTTAAACGACAGAACCCTCACGAGCCTTGTTGCTGTCTGTCCAGCTCTTAAACAGAGGGAGAAGGACAGAACCCTCACGAGCCTGATCACCTCGTTGCTGTCTGTCCAGCTCTTAAACAGAGGGAGGGGGACAGAACCCTCACGAGCCTGTTGCCCTCATTCATGCTGTGCCACATGCCGTTCAGTCAGAGATGGTGGGGGGGGGGGGGGGGGGGGGGTGGATGGGGGTAAACTTGATGGTGATTTTGTTATGCAGGGTTTTGTTTCTCTGGCTGACAGTGGGGTGGGCGGGGTGCCGGTTACCATCTTGTGCGATACCGGTGCAAAGCGCTCTGTGGTTCGTCGTGGTATTTTGCCTTTTTCTAGTCACTCGTTCTGGATCAGAGCTGTGGGTGAGAGGAATGAAGATGAAGGGGGTGCGTGTGCCCCTACAGTGTAGGGGCACACGCACCCCTTTCATCTTCATTCCTGAGCACCGTGTAGGGCCTACACGGTGCTCATCTTTCTTCCCCGCTTGTGTCAGGCCGGGTTCAACTTGGTGTGTGTGCTGAGTTACCAATACCTGGCGTTGACTTGATCCTTGGTAATGATTTGGCAGGAGGAAGTCTGTTTCCTCCCCCCGATGTGGCTGAGACTTGTGTGTGCTCGTCCCCGGCCCGCCCAGCATGTGCTGTTGCACGTGTCCAGGAAAAAGAGAAGGCGCAAGAGGTCACGTGTATCAGGGAAATAAGGGTGATTTAAAATGTTTAGTTTGGTGTAGTGTTAGGATAATATGTCGACATTTTGTGTTGTGTGCTGGCATTTTCTTTTTTCCTTTGTGCCCTCAGGGGAGTGACTGGTCTCATGTGAGCATTTAAGTGAGTATCAAACATTCCTTCAGCGCTCACAGCGTCCCACGTGGGAATCGAACCCAGGACCTTCTACTAGCTTCACTTCTTGCAAGCCGTCTGAAAAAAACATAACCTATATTGTAAATGAAGCTCAGTCTGGGTTTTTAAAGAATAGGCATATTTCAAATAACGTGTGTTTGATACTTGACTTATTAGATTACTCTGACTTGGTTCAAGATGAGAGCGTTATTCTTTTCCTTGATTTTTACAAAGCCTTTGATACCATTGAGCACAACTTAATTTGTCTTTCTTTAGAAAAACTTGGTTTTGGTGATTTATTTTGCTGAAGCATCAAAAATGATATAAAAACAGTAATTGTTCTATTTAATTGTCACACGGAACTTCCCCTGGATTTGAGGTAAAGCGCGGGGTCTGGCAAGGTGGCTCAATGTCTTGTGACCTCTTTCTTCTGGCCACTGAACTTTTATCTTGCCACATTAAGAACAGCAGTCTGAAAGGCCTCACAATCACTGATAGAGAAACTGTAATTAGCAGTTAGAGGATGATACGACCCTCTTCCTAAATGATGCTTCCCACATTCACTGTGCTCTCAATGTTATCACTGTGTTCTCCAAAGCTTCTGGGCTTTCTCTCAACTTCAAATGTGAACTAATGGCTGTAAAGAATTTCAATCTGACATCTGTAATATCCCTGTAAAGGATTCTGTCATGTACTTAGCTTACTGTACCTACCTTATTACAGTACTTACCTTATTGTCAACAAGGTTGAACACTCCAGATCCTCCACAAACTTTTCTCCTTCATTGATAAAAGTAGACTTGAGTGCCCACAGGCCGGGTGGGGTCATCAGAAAGGGCCCTTCTGTGTGGAGTTTGCATGTTCTCCCCGTGCCCCCCTGGGGGTTTCCTTCATATAGGAACCCCTCACCAAAACATGCAATATCCAGGTTGCTGAAGTGGTGCCTCCTCTGGTCATTCGGGGTGCCTGTTCGGAGGGAGGGGAACTGGTTGGAATAGCGTGATGCTCCCATGTGCTATGTCCTACCGGTGAAGCTTCCCCTGTCAGGTGAAAAGAAGCGGCTGGTTACTGCCCATGTCTCGGAGGAAGCATGGAGCCAGTTTCGGCTCTCCCCGGATCGGCAGAGGGTGGAGCAGCAACCAGGATAAATAAATTAAAATTATAATGGTGGATAAAAATGGGTTAAAAAATCGGGAAAAATATATATTAAAAGAAAAGTAGAAAGAAAGCTCGACTCATGACTTCAGAGAGATTTCTTTCTCAAAGGGAGAAAGAACTCTGCTAACTGGCGGAAGGTATCTAGAGAGTCACATGCACTGCCTTGTCAATTCATCTAGACAAGTAAAATGATTGACCAGATGCTTTTTAACTTCCTTTGGAAGAATCAGACTCACTACATCAGAAAGTGAGGTATCCAGACCATATTTCAAGCAGAAGGCCACTCATGCATAATCCGATCATCCCCTGACGTCAGTCAAGTTCTAGCATAACGTGGTCAGTCAAAGTCCTAGTATGACGTCTGCTACGACGTCAAATATGACGTCAGTTAATCCTCATATATATAGCAAGGGTTCTACGCCACCTCTCTCTCTCTGGCCGATCATAGCAGCAGCTAGCTTCACGGCAGGCCATCTCCCTTGAAGCCGTCCTCCGAAGCGGTGTTTTGCACCATATCTGCAGACCGAGCCGGGAAGCGCCTTAAGTCAGGTAAGGCGCCATGGCGGCCAGGAAGGCCAAGCCGGGAAGCGCCTTAAGTCAGGTAAGGCGCCATGGCGGCCAGGAAGGCCAAGCCGGGAAGCGCCTTAAGTCAGGTAAGCCCGACCGAGTTGGGAGCGGCAGCCGCAAATAGCTGTAAGTCGCAAAAAAGGTTGAAGGCCGGAAAAGTACAATCGCGAGGCGCCAAGGCGGCCAGGTAGGCCAAGCTGGGAAGCGCTATCGCGAGGTGCCCGACCGAGTTGGGAGCGCCAGCCGCAAATAGCTGTAAGTCGCTAAAAAGGTCGAAGGCCGGAAAAGTACAATCGCGAGGCGCCAAGGCGGCCAGGTAGGCCAAGCTGGGAAGCGCTATCGCGAGGTGCCAAGGCAGCCAAGTAGGCCAAGCCGGGAAGCGGCAAGTTAAACATTAATGTATCAAGATCGAAGGCCCGACCGAGTTGGGAGCGCCAGCCGCAAATAGCTGTAAGTCGCTAAAAGGTCGAAGGCCAGAAACGTACCATCAACTACCGGCGCCTGCAGATCTCAATTAACCTCCGGTAATCAGATCTTCCTTTTGGGGGATCTCCTAGCCTATGCAGGTGCCCTCCTCTTGCCTCAAGAGGAGCGCCACTGGCCAATGGAGTCATGCGCCAAAGTATTTGCCATGCATGCCGATTGCTAAATAAAGTTAGTCAAATCCTACCAACTGGCCTCTCATGATTGAAATGTATTCATATGAACATGGTGGTCTCAACTTCTTAGACTTTATCCCTCTAAATAACACATTCAAAATTAATTGGCTGGAAAAAAAACATCATTATGGAATTTCATCCCTCACTCAATCTTCTCTCACTTTGGTGCTCTTGATTTTCTCCTAAATTGTCATTATAATGTTGATCAAATTCCAGTGAAACTGTCTGCCTTTCACAGACAAGCATCGATGCTTAGGTCAATGATTTTCAAACATAATTTTTCACCCCACAAATATTTTATTTGGAACAACAAAGATATTTTGAAGAATAAATCTTTGTTTCTTCAGCACGATAACATCTTACTTGTATCCAAATTGTTTAATCCTGAAGGTTTTCTTATAAGAGGAATTCCCTTCTGTGTTTACGTTTCCTGTCACTCCTAATGTGCGGTGGTATTTGGAGCTATTCCATCAGGAGTCAGAATGCTGTTGAAAGGATTCTCATCTCCTTTACAGCAGAGTTGCCAACTTTGGGTACCTGGCTGGAGTGAGATTTTGATGGCATGAGTCATACGTGCACTTAATCACGTGTACGTGTCTCAATTCACCATCAGGCTTTAAACAAGTAGGCTACTATACCGCTTCGTGCACACACACACACACACACACACACACACACACACACACACACACACACACACACACACACACACACACACACATTGATATTAGTAAAATGTGGTCATATTCACCCAGCTACACACGACACAACCAAATAGTCAAAACACAGCAAATATACAAACACACAGAGACAGATTATGATACAAAGGTTATCTGAGGACAAAGCCGTACACGCTAAGTTCACACTAGGCGCTCCGAGCGCTTGGCGAGCTGATTTTGTTGCTCGGGGACAAACCCCTCCTGATCACAGGCAAATCATGTTGTCTCGATGCTCGCTTGTTAAGTGTGAACTGTGCAAAGACACAAGCGGGGAGCTCCCCAAGTACTCGCTGATGAGCCCATCATAGCCCAGCCTGCCAACAGCACCAGCCTTACACCCTGCATGTAAGAAACATATAACTGATTAGAAATGGGAGAAACCATAGCATGAGTGGGTCAAGTCAAAGAGGATCCCACAGCGGGACCACTGAGCCCGGGCAAGTGGTCTGACCTCCCAAGAGGGTCTTGGACCACAGGTTGGGAACCACTGCTCTAGAAGAATGATTATAAACTTTTTACATGTTTGAAGCCAAAGTCTCCTAAAATAGCATCACATTTAATTTGATAAAAGTCTATTAGTGAAATGTGGTCATATTCACCCAGCTACACACGACACAACCAAATAGTCAAAACACAGCAAATATACAAACACAGAGACAGATTATGATACAGAGGTTATCTGAGGACAAAGCCGTACTCCCCTCCCCCACACACAAACGCACGCGCACGCGCACACACACACACACACACACACACATACACCTCTCTCCCGGAAATGTTTTGACAGGTACAGGCACGCACACAGAGAGGCAACTACACACTATCACCTGAATCTCCACTCTACATCCATACATACATTATGGTTATTAAAATGATCTTGAATGTTTATATCTTGTTGCCACTTCTTCTTCGTGCTCGAAGAGGAAGTGTGACTTTCAGAGCTGTTTGCACCATGTTCACAGGAAACAGGAGCTTTGTGAAGCTTTGTGGTTTCCTGTGTTGAGCACATGATGCTTCACTTCAGATGAGACCAGACTTATGGCCTCTATAGTGAACAGGCAGAAGGCCTGACAGCTTGAAGCAGATTGACTGAAGCTTGACCCACTGTTAAAACACACCGAGTCTACAAAACAACAAGAGTTTATCAACACCCTCCTCTTACAAAGTCCAAGTCCTATTTGTCCCTAAGGATTAAATTCCCTCTTGTGAAAGTACAGTGTTCACTTTGATTCACTTCTGTCTAGATTGTATCCCATAGTAAAATAACAGAAGTGAAAGTGCATTCCGGCAATCTGCAAAGCAAATGTCAGCTAATTCTGTGGATCTAATACAAGAACATTTTTGAAGACAGTGGAAAAACTGAGAGGAGAGGAGAGTAACCCCCATCCTGTCAGTTACCTCATTCCCTTGTTATTTTGTTATTTTACATGTTTTACACACTTAACAGACGCTACAACATTATGACAGCACAAACAAAACAAAAGACAAAAACTACAAATAAAATAAGTACAAATATACAAAAAAGCAAATAGAAATACATGTGAACTTGGTAGGATCCCTTCAACATCAATAACTATTGTCCCACTCCTCACTATGGTCTTCACGGGTCCAAAATGACCTGGACCCTGATGGACCTGGGAAATGTGTTCCCGGACCCGGATTGGACCCATCTATTATTAGAAAGCTGAGACCCGGACCCGTATAGAAGCGAGCATACCGGACCCGTACAGAACCGATAAAATACCGGGGCTTGAGTGGTGCCGATGTCAAAGTTGCTTGCTAATTGCTATTACAAGTTGTATAAATGGAACTTTAGTGCATCTTTCTTACCTAACGTTAACGTTAATGTATCTCTGGCTGCTGCCAGACAGTGCCTGACAGTGACGTCAAGCATAATCCATTCAATGAGCCTCGCCAAGAAAGTTTGTAATAAAAATAAATCCATGTTTTCTGTGATTGTTCTTGTTGATTGAAAAGCCATGGTTAACATTAATCCACTCATCGTTTGCTGTCACAGATCACATAAATGATACATTCGCTTGTTTTCAGCTTTGAAGTTGTTGCCATGTAGCATAATAACAGACGCAATGATAACTTGACTGTTTGTCATTTTGAACTATGAACTACTAGTGGACCCGTGGGAGTTAGACCCCTCTGGTCTGGAACAGTGGTCTCCAAAACCTCCTGGACTCAAATTCATCATCAATCACTGATGATATCACTTATCTATAATAACAAGGGCAAATCTGGCCCAGGACCATGTGCGTCATGTGGCAACCATGGGCTTGTCTGGGTTGTGTCTAGATGTGGTACAGCCACAGATGGAATGACACAACATCGTGGCAATCGTTATTCCATTCTATGTGTTACTCCTTGTATAGTGTCATTATGAAAGCAAAAGTATAACACAGTGAGCTAAAGAACACATCCTCCTCAATATTGTGTGTGTGTGTGTGTGTCTCAAGATTCAAGATTCAAGATTCAAGATCTTGAATCTTGTGTCTGTGTGCACGCGTGTGTGTGTGTCCTTTTTATGGATCAGCCAAAACATTTTTAATGCAAAGTCATATTCTTCCAAACTTAGTGCTGTAGTCTAACCAGCAGGAGGCCATTGATGTGTGACGTGATTTTGGTGAAGCTACAATGTACGACAGTGAAGTTATAGAATATTTTTGTAGTCTGTGTTGCACTCTGTAGACGGTCCCTCAGCACTCGGCTCACAGTCGGCTGCACAGAGAGACCAATTATATTTGTCCAGCTTGTCCAGGAGTAGAGGACGTTCAGGTGAAAATGAGGTTTTAGCTTGTGGTCTACCCTAACCTGACATTGCCAGATGGGGGCGGTATTGAGATAATCTAGCTTGCTTGCAAGGTTAGGTCTACCTTACTAAAGGCCTAAACATGGTCGTCCGTCAGAGCCTCGCCCCGCCCTCCCCGTGTGACGGCGGGGGGAGCGCCGTCCTACGGGGAGGGGCCGCCGTCGGCTGACGGGGGCTGCTCGAAAATGTGACTTCACGGCGACGATACGTGCGTGACGACAGCTGCAGGAGAGTTGTGATTGGCCGTTGCCCTGGCTCTTCGTCGTAAAGTCGCCTTTCAAAGCATGATGTTAGATTATAACAACTAGTTGTGTGGCTTAGCCTTCCCAAATGTTGAGGGTCGTTTTTTAGAATTTAATACATAGAATTGGGAACGTTACATTCAATTTAATTCAGACTGCCTGGCACACAATCTCCGCCATTTTCACACGGAGCTTCCGCGGGGGGGGGGGGGGGGGAGCGGGGGCGTAGTGGCGTCCGAGTATGTGGGGCTCGCTGGCGCCGCCAGACGGCGAGACGGCTCCAATTCGAGGCGGACGGACGACCATGTTTAGGCCTTAAGGTGGGAAAGAGGCGTGGTTTGTGTTCATTACAAACGCCTTGCTTCTGAGCTCTTGATCTGAAGTGTGAATCTGTCAATGTATTTCCAACTTTAGCGAATGTGAGCGGAGCTGTGTGTTTTTCAAAGGGAAGGCAGACGAGCCAGGCAGTATTTACACTGTAAGTAAGTTGCATAATTGTCACAAACAATCTTGTCATTCAGGCAGTTACAGCACTGAAAATGTTTTGCACACACACACTCGCACGTTTAAAAATAAATACGACCTTATTACCCATTTACACACTGACAATGAAACTTTCGTCAGTCATTAAAAGTTTTCGGAACAGGTTTGATTTTCTGTCTTTTTTTCCGTATGAGTCAAAAGGCGTTTGCGAGCTGTTTGACCCGTCTGTGTCTGTTTTTGGAAGGAGGAGAGAGACAGCGGCCGAGCGGGACTCTAGTGTGAGCAGAGAGGCAGCAGCTCGCTCACTGGCCCCTCTCTGCTCTCTCTTCCCGCGGGGAGCGGTGCTGCTCGCCCACCCTGCCCGCTGTGCGGGCTTGACATTACAATTGCTCGAGTGACCATCATTGATCACATCATGGAGTGCTCGAGTGACATCACTGATGATGTCATAGACATTGTGACATCATTACTGACCAAAATCATCACAATTCTCACAATGTGGGACCAAAATTTCAGACAGACAGACAGACAGATGCCACTTTGGCTATTTGATGTATGATGATGATGATGATGATGATGGGGGTATAAGTAATCAGTTATGTATATATATATAAATAAAGGAGCAAAAAGAAAAAAAGAAAGAATTTGGGTGTGTCCTGGAGACTTGGAGACCACGGGGAGGTGTAACTCCCACGGGTCCACTAGTGTATAGAATGGGTGATGTCACCTCCCCAGTGATGTCACTCGAGAACTCAATGATGATGTGTCAGTAGCCCCGTTTACATGGGTCCAAAAATCCTACTTATAATCGGATCGATAGGTCAGTCGGATTCAAAATGTCTCATATAAACACCTTAGCCAACCCGATTCACCCGGATCGTTTTACATTTCCGATTGTATTGAAAGAGGTAGTCTACGTCGATTGATAATCAGTAGATGCCGCATATAAACGGATGAATAGAGTGGATTCGGTTGATAGAGTGGATTATTCATTCTGCGCATGCGCTCCCTAGTGCAGAAGAACTGGACGGTGGTTGAGACAAACTTCTTAATAGAAACCCTGAGAGCGGTACATTCTTCTTCTTCTCCTGGCCAAATATCTCTGGAGGATGATTAACTGCTGAGACCGTAGAGACGTAAATGACAGCACGTGTAATTACATAACCTGCGAAAGTGTGCGATTATTATTATTTGTTCATGTCTTTTTGAGTGTGTGTGCCTCCTCTCAGGGGCGTCATGCAAGCCAACAATCTGAGGGGGCGAACTCTGGCGCCGCCCGAAGGGCGGCAAAAAATTTGGGGGGTTGGAAGCCAGATTTAGAGGAATATCTCATTTTAAATTAACAGACTGAGCAGGTGTAACCATAAGGCTATTTTCCAAACTGCTCAGCCTCCTGGAAAGATCCATAATCACCAGACTAAGTACATTGCCACTGCCCAGGCTCAATGGACTTGACAAAAAAGGGAGACCACATGTTTCAAAGCAATGTAACACAATGTTTATTTTGGCTGGTATTGCCTTTTCAGAAGGTAGAAATCTTTCCTCTAGAGCAGGGGTTCCCAACCTTTTTTGTGCCAAGGACTGGTAGATACATGGGAAAAAAGTTGCGGACCGGTTGTCAATTCTAATGGTTTTAGTTATATATATTTACTCACCAGGTGGCGACAAAGGGTAAATAACAGCCTTTTGTGTTGTACTGTATGTAGCCTATACAGTATTTATGTTTTTGTTTTAACTACAAACATACATAAACGTAAACTTGAAACTATGTTTCAACTACCATACACAGCCTATAATATTATAGCCTATGTTTATTAATTTTTTTTTTTTTTTTTTTTACCTCTCAAAAATCTGAGGGGGCAATTGCCCCCTTAGTTACAATGGGCATGACGCTTCTCTAAACTAACGTTACACACGACGCAGCAAACACACGTTTCTCTGCCATCACACTGGGCATCAACACTAGCGTAGCGGGAGACTTCTCCCATGCACTCCCGCAAATAAGTAATGTTACGAGCAGCAAGGTTCACAAACATAACATCTTACCGAGAGAGAGGGAGAGAACATCCATGATCGCTAACAGCTAGCTATGCTAATAACTAGCTAGCCATTCAGAAACGCATGTAAACAGCCGTGTGATTAGTGAGAACGTCAGTAAAATAAGGAGAGAGCTTCAGGTGCTTATGCAGAACTAGTGCACGTTTAAGTGCACAGTGGGTAATGACCCGCTGTGATGAAGAATATAACGAGATTAACAAGGTTGAAAACAGAGAAAACACTGTCACAGCTGCTTGCAGCAGCACCTCCAGGCTTCTAACGCTAACTAGTCTGTCACATGATGCCTTCATGGTCCCTCGATAAAGTCTGCAGATGCACGTTACCTCGTCTCTCTCTCAAGAAGCGTCATGTGAGTGTGGCGTTTAAGGCCATCTGTCGCTACAAAAAAAATAAACGAGATGTATTATTGTATTACTTGACAGACATGTAACTAACTTTGCAGTCTGAGCCATCTTCTATGTGCTGTAACAGTGCAGTTTCTATTTTTGTAGTGTTTCTTTTTTTACATGTTTGGGACAGGCAAATGTCTCAAAATGTTTGTTTTTTTAAAGATAATTTTATTTCAAATTGTTTTATTTATTTAGTTTTAATATATTTTAAATTGTAATATATTTCATGTATTTTATTCTGTGATACGTGAAACCGTGGTATTTTTGTCCAAGGTTATCATACCGTCAAAAACTCATGCCGGCACATCCCTAGATACCACTTGTTTATTATATCGCAATCACAATCGCAAATCGCAATATTGTCCACCATAATCGAATCGCTAATCGCACCTTTCCCCCAAATTGTGCAGCACTAGATCCATTTTTCCAGAGGTAAACAGGAAAAGTGGTAGACGGAAGTGCACCTCTTCTTCTCTGCAGGTAGTGGGAGAGAACGTTTGCGCATGTCTGTAATCGGTTTCAGCTGGGGCCATGTATACGCGGATTGAACGTGGATCGCTTTATTTAGCGTTCATGTTTTATTAATTAATACACAGGACAAGATGTTACTATCCCTTGTGCCAAAATCCGAGGAAAAACACATTTAGAAGCCCAATCCAGAATAAAACAAGCTAACAGGCTAACAAACTAATAAACAAGACACAAATCACCAGTTACCTACCCTAGCCAACAGCAGTATGAAACATGTCATTGGGGTTTTCAAGTGGGCACCTTCCTTCACCGACGTTTCGTTAAGTTAGGCCCACGACACCTCAAGAAGGCTTAACGGTGTAATCCAGCGTCCTGGAAACACCCCCCTCCATGCTACCACCGCACAACTGCATATTACCTCACTATCTAAGCCTAGCTATCCAGGTCGGTTCGGTATGACATTCCTGACTACACCACCACTGTCAATGATTCAGCCCTGTTGATGCGGACCGTCAATCATGACCAACAACAAACAATCCCTAACTACACCACCACTGTCAATGATTCAGCCCTGTTGATGCGGACCGTTAATCATGACCAACAACAAACAATCAATCTGACCTTAGCGAGCTCCCCAGCTAGTATGTTTCCTCCTTATCCACAGCCATTCACTTGCTCGTTCTGCTGCCTGAGACATGTTGCTAACCGCAAGTTTCAGGCTCCGTCCCCGAATGCCCAACTCAGTTAGTAAGGCAATAACGGACTTTGCCACAAAACCACGGCAGCCCACCTCTACAGGCCGCACTCGAGCCCTCCAACCTCGCTGCTCTGCCTCTGCTGCCATTTCAGCATACCTAGCTTTCTTGCGCTCATAAGCCTCCTCAACTCGATCTTCCCACGGGACTGTGAGTTCGATAAAATAAACTCTCTTCTCTACCTCAGACCACAGTAACAAGTCCGGACGTAGCCGGGTGCTAACTATATATGCTGGGATGACTAGCTGTTCATTCAAGTCAACCCTCATTTCCCAGGCTCCACCTACACTTAGCTGCCCTAACTTGTGCCTGACCTTAATTGGTCTAATCTTTTCTCCCTCACGTACAAATTTGATCTGTCTAGTCTCTTTGCTAGCAACTAGAGAATTTACTTCTAGCCGCTTTTCCTCAACTGCAGCTGCCAAACATTTCAACACCTGGTTGTGACGCCAGGTGTATCACCCCTGGGAGAGACTGACCTTAGACCCTGACAGTATATGCCTCAGTGTACATACACTAGAACACAACGGGCAGGCACCATCCTCGCCCAACCACTGATTTAAGTTCTGGGGAGATGGCAGCACATCATAAGTAGCCCCTAGAATAAAGCTAATTCTGCTGGCCTCCATGCTCCACAACTCTCTCCACTTCAACTTTCTCTTTTCTACACTCTCCCAGTTCACCCACTGTCCTTGCTTTGCCTGCGACACTGCCTTAGTACATCTTACTGCCTCCTCTTGCCTATGTACTTCTTCAACTACCATCTTCCTCTTTTCTATTACTGATGCCTTGTTCCACACAGGTTTCCCTATGCACAACCCTAAGCCTCCACGCCCATGCTGCACCTGACCTATGATATCCCTGTGTCTAAGGGTGTATTCACACCTGTAGGTCGTTTGCTTTGTTCCGATTCAGGTACTTAATTGATACAATTGTTGCATTTGTGCCTTGGTTCGTTTGTGTTCACACAGCCACAAATGAAACGGTCCAAATAGTATTGTCAAACTTCCTGGATTGGCCAGCAGAGACTCTGATAGGCTAATAGCCTCTCGGGATGGACAAAATAATTCCCAGAGATTTTCCTATATGATTATAAAAATGCGTTTTGTTAGACCTACATTTTAGGCTATGTCGGGCGTCCGCCGTGCGAGGAGAGAGAGAGAGAGAGAGAGAGAGAAAGAAAGAAAGAAAGAAAGAAAGAGGGAGGGATCGGGAGAGAGAGAGAGGGAGAAAGTTCTTTATTTATTTATTAATGTATGCTATGTAGCCTATGTAAACCTATGTATTTATTTTGCCTATTTAGGCTATTGGGAATTTGGAGATAGAAGATCAAAGACCCTCGCAAATTCTGCTATTAGGCTACTATCACGGAGATGAGGATTAGCCGAGACATAGGCTATATGAACACCTGTCCTGTCAGGAATAAAATATTAATAAATAATTTAATAATAACGGACATTTCGAGGAAGACATGCAATCAGTCTGATTGTCTGATTGAACCAGACAATCTTATCACAAAGAAGGCTGGCTCTGATTACCACGATTTGTTTTCATTTATTGAATGGAGACCAGAGAGCGAGAGAGAGGGAGAGAGAGGGCGGTGTGCTGCGCAGCACACTGCACACAGGCAAAATCCTAGAGATTCAACACATTAACGTTGCTTCCCATGGTCCGAGGTAAGTTAATGGAGTTCAAACTGCTGATGTGATGATCCAAAAATCCCCAAAAGTTTATCGATGCAAGTCACAAGTCGCCAAAACAGGATCTGAAAGATGTTTTTAAACGATAAAAATGTTCGTTCTTCAGGCCATTACGCACAGCGCAGCTGACTACGGCAGCTGGTTTATCCAAAAATGCGCACCGTTTACTGCTGTTGTGGCGGATCGAGGTCGGCTCACGTTCTCACCACAAACGAACCGCACCAGAGTTCGTTTGGAAGCGGACCGAGACCACCCTTTCTTGGCGATCTCGGTCCGCTTGTTTGTCCCGCATCCGAGTGCGATTGCTGTGTTCACACTCCCCCAAACGAACCGCACCAAGGGGGAAAATGCTCTCCGTTTCGGAACAACTGCTCCAAACGAGATAGGTGTGAATACACCCTAAGAGCTGACTGTGCTTGCTGTACTGCCTCCTTTGGGTTCCACTTCCTCCCTGTTTTAACTGTGGGCGCTACACTCCTAACCACTGGATCCTTTGACTGAGTCAGAGTCATTTCCAGTCTAACCTTAGCACACTTGAACTCCTCTGTCAGGCTAGATAATGGCAATTCCAATATGCCTTTCCCATATAAGGCTACACTGCTTAGGCAGCGTGGGACTCCGAGCCATTTTCTAATGCATGAGTTAATCATCCTTTCTAGCTTTTCTACCTTTGAAAGGGGAACCTCATACACTGTCAGTGGCCACATCAACTGAGGCAACAATCCAAACTGCAAACACCACAACTTTAACTTTCCTGGGAGCCCTGACTTGTCTATACTTGAAATACCTTGAATCATTTCCTGCCTCACCTCCTCAAACTGTCCCTTATCACTGAGACTTGCATCATACCATCTTCCCAAACTCTTGACTGGTTTCTCTAACACTGTATACAGATCAATCACATTCGTATAATCCGACTGATTTCAAACAGATTGAGGAAAACAATCCATGTAAATGGGGCTAGTGAGTGATGTCCCCATCTGATGTCATCATTGCTCGAGTGACATCACATCATCATTATGTAATTAGGATAATCATCATTAGGTAATTAGGGAAATTAATCTGCCCTAATTAGCTAATTAAGAAATCTGGCTCCATTAGGTCACCCGCAGGGGTGCTCTTTACACTTCCTGAAAGTTTCAGCCCATTCACACGTAGAATGGCATAGCTGTGGCCGAACAAAATTCTGCTCTGTTTTGGGGAATTTTTGACCATGTTGATCAATTCTCGAGTGATCAAAATGGCTAAATCTAATTCTGGCACCACATCTGTGCAAGACATGGGATCAACCCCAGCATTTAATATGAAATCATAGAGTTTATATGATATCATAGACGTTCAGCACCCGAAAGCTCACTGACTCCAGAGTCTCTGCATGTTGTGGCATGTGGCCACACCTCAATAACATCAGTGTCAAGGCAGGTATTGCCATGTCTTTAGTATTTGGCCTTTGCCCATTATGGGCGTGGTTAGAGAATGTTGTTGCGCATCATCTACTGTAACAGCCACGACCCCTGTTCACTTCCTCTTTTGTGCATCATAAAGCTGTAGGCGATCTGACAACAGGCACAGACTGATTGAAAACTCTATCTATGTTCTCTTCATTAAAACCAGGCCAGATGTCCATCCCATCTCTCTAGGCCTCTAGAGAATGCCAGGTAAGATCTGTGCAATTAATGATTTAGGTGTATAATGTTGCTCTTCTCATTATATGTTTGTGTTATTGCATTTATGGGAGAGAAAACCATTATAAAATAATTCTAAGTTGCAAAATTCTCTGCCTTAAAATAAAAATAAAATAAAAGAACCCACTGACTGCCCCCCTGCAGCTACCGTGGCCAGAAAGAAGATTTGAGACATTAATTTGCAGGCAATCAAATGCATTTGCACTGTAAAATGTTTCTTTATACCTAGAATAATATGTCTGAAACTGCGGTGGTGGTCGGATGACCTGCCCTTTACTTGACCCTGTTTTGAATTAGAATTATTTTATTTTGGACAAGGGATGTTTGCACATACAAGTTGCACAAGGTGCATAAGTTACATGCATAAGTTACATAGTGTCGCTGTCTGGTGGAAACATCATATCTGCAAAAAAGCTATTTTTGATTTTAACATAGTTTAATAATAGCAACATTAATAACCAGTAATATAACATCTGTCGCTGGGCCAAAATACCTGAAACTTTCACAGGTTATTTTGGGGTACCTACTCAATCTTAAATCCATTTATGAAAATAAACAATCAAAAATGGAAAGAAGGAGCTGTTAGGAATTTAAATTACAAGATTTAATGGGAAGTAATTGTACCTGTGTACTGCAAAGAGTTTAACAAACAGAGTACATCTTCAAAAAAGTGATACGGGCAACTAAATCAAATATATACTTTTTAAAAGGCTGAATTTGGAGATACAAGGTCACCGCCGGACAGCGACAATAGGTTACATAAGGAACATGATAAGTTAGAAGAAATATACAGACAGATATAAAGATATCAACAGTATTAACAAGTGTGGCAAACCAGCAGGTTATATAAAAACACACCTTTTCAGGCTCCACCTGGCCCCTTGTTGAACTAACATCTTTCTTAAAAGAACTTCCTTCAAAAGTTGTAGCTGTCATAGATTATGTTGCATAGTTGATTTCTCTATTGTTGACAAAATGTGTTATTGTAAGTCGCTTTGGATAAAAGCGTCTGCTAAATGACGTAATGTAATGTAATGTAATAATGTTATATTTTGGCTGATTAACTGTGACAGCTTTGTTTGTTTGTTTGCGGGTCATGTGGGTCAGTTCAGGGCCGTGAGCAGGTCACACTGGAATCTGGTGTTGGGTCAGTTCAGGACCATGAGCAGGTCACACTGGAATCTGATGTTGGGTCAGTTCAGGACCATGAGCAGGTCACACTGGAATCTGGTGTTGGGTCAGTTCAGGACCGTGAGCAGGTCATACTGGAATCTGATGTTGGACTGAAAGAGAGAGAAAAACAGGGAGGCGGCAGAGATACACAGAGAGGGGGAGACAAGGAGAGGGAGAGAGAGAGAGAGAAAGAGAGAGAGGGCAAAGACAAAGAGAGGGGGAGACAGAGAGAGAAAGACAGAGAGAGGGGACAGAGACAGAGAGAGATAGCTGGGGAGACAGAGAGAGATAGCATTCATTCTTGTATTATTCATTCATTCATTCATTTGTCTTGTAGTATAGTACGTTTTCTAATTCATGTTTAGCTTTTCATGTCTAAACGCTTGCTTTGGCAATATGTACAGTACAGTGTTACGTCATGCCAATAAAGCCAGTTGAATTGAATTGATAGCTGGTAAGACAGAGAGAGGGGCAGAGAGAGAGGGGGGAGAGACAGAGAGAGAGGGGGCAGAGAGAGAGAGAGAGAGAGGGGACAGATAGTGGGCAGAGAGATAGAGGGGGAGAGACAGAGAGAGGGGGACAGAGAGAGAGGGGGCAGAGTAAGAGAGAGAAACGGGGAGGGGCAGAAACACAGAGAGGGGGAGACAGGGAGAGGGAGAGAGAGAGAAAGAGAATGAGAGAGGGGGCAAAGACAAAGAGAGGGGGAGACAGAGAGAGAGAAAGACAGAGAGAGGGGACAGAGAGAGAGATTGGGAGACAGAGAGGGGGGACAGAGAGAGGGTGAGACAGATAGTGAGAGGGGGAGACAGAGAGAGACAGAGAGAAAGGGCAGAGGGAGAGGGGAGAGACAGAGAGAGAGACAGAGAGAGAGAGAGAGAGACACTGGGGCATGTAAACAAAAACCAACAAGAACAAACAGGTATGCTGGCAGGTAGGCCCTGAAGGGAAATGACAGTTAAGCCGTTTTCCCACATGCGTAACGGAAAATTACCTGTAAGTCAATATCGGACATTTCCCGGAATTTCCCTTCACACCTGAGCGCTCGCATGTGGGAATATAGCAGCAAAATTGCCTGTATGTTGGGGGGCGGGGCGGCACTGCAAAGCGGGTGGGGAGTGACATGCACTTGGATGGGGAATCCTCCTTATTTTGGGGGTCGGCAAAACTCCGATGGTGAAATAAGTTTGCTTGACACACAATAAATCACACTCGTTTGTCTTAAGAGGGCATGTATGTTGTATCATTCACATTCGCTAACCAGTCTTTGAACTGAAATATTTGAAGAAGTTGGGATCCGTGTCTGAGAGAAATAGCCTGGCTGGTTCGATGTTTATCCGTTCACCTGCGTCGCGTTGAAGCACTTTTTACAGACTGGCTTCGTTTGATGTGTCCAGGCTTGCCTTCGCTGTCGGCAACGTAAGCAAAATACTTCCACATTTCGCTTCGTGCAGTTGCTTTCTCAACAAGCGTTGGGCCGCTTGCAAGACTCTCAGAGCTGTCTGTGTCCCTGTCGGGCTGCTGACTGAAGGACTGGCCAGAGAGCGAGCAGGCAGCAGAGAGGGGAGAGGGGGAAATCGGCACCCCACACATGAAGCTGACATACCGCTCTTATTATCACAAGATCATTTCGCCAGTTTGCTTTAATGTGCGCGAATGATTAGATTATGCCTGCTGGAACATTAAGCAATGTGTGTACACCTCGCCCATGACTGAGAAGGACCGGCAAATGACTTGACACGTTTCACACTTGTGTCCCTGATCGCGCATACCGCTCTTCTGACTGGCTCGAAACTGGTGAAATGTCCGCGATGACGGGGTCGCGCTTATACCGGAAAACAACTTTCACACGTGAAGGCATTAGACCGCGTTCCGGTCATTTAGCGGTAAAAAGCGCATGTGGGAAAACGGCTTTAGGGGAGCGCCTGAGCTGCTCCTTGAACTTAGATAATACCTCCAAAGAATGTTGTAAACAAGGAAACACACACACACACACACACACACACACACACACACACACACACACACACACATAAACACAAACACAAACACACACACACACAGCTGCTGCTAGACTGATTAGCACAGTGGCTCATTACCATCGCGCTTGATTTGATTTGATTTATTTATTTAGCTTACTGCATGGAAACATGTGGAATCCTGTATCAGCATTAAAGTTACCTTATCTCTGCATTCTGAAGGTTTCGTTATGGTCAGATGCATTAAAGGGATAGTTCGGTTTGTTTCAAGTGGGGTCCTATCAGCTAGTGAGATACACTAACTTAATTAGGTACAGTGTTCAGGAGTGAGTGCGCATTGTGGAACGAGACCGCGCACTCAGCGCAGCAGCCAAACCAGCCTTTTCTCTGTAAGTACGGGGGGTCAACAACTAAAACGTAATTTAGCCACCTAAAACACCTAAAACAACGCCCACCTAAACAAATCGACATCCGTGTACATGCACGCTCTATTTTGACAATTTTCAGCGCTTTACTTTTCCGCAAAACAGCAGTTTCATTCGGCACTGCTTTTTCTCCCAACCGTACAACTACCGTATTCCTCCGCTAAAAGCCAGCACAGAGCACAGAGCCGCGGTTTACAAAACAGGAAGGCTTAGAAGAGAGACAAAACACTGACTTACTTTAGAGACAACAAGTCACCCGGCCTCTCTGGTCTGGGACGTTTTCCACAATTTATCCTGGGAATGGTGAAAAAGGTCTGCAGCCAGGGCACCCCTGCATTTAGGCAGCAGGCGCATCTCTCTGCCTGTTCACTCTCTGCAAAAGTTCCTCTTCTGTATTCTCTCTGGTTCATAATTGTATCCTCTTGTCACCAAGGTGATATCATCCTCGCTATCAAAAGCACTCATATTTTCGTTCGTGTATTCTATTTGTTGTCTTCACTAACAAGCTGGGAGAAATAACACAAACAGCTGATCTGCGGAGTAATCCAGCACCGCGGCTCTGTGCAGGCTTTAGCGGAGGAATACGGTAGTTGTACGGTTGGGAGAAAAAGCAGTGCCGAATGAAACTGCTGTTTTGCGGAAAAGTAAATCGCTGAAAATTGTCAAAATAGAGCGTGCATGTACACGGATATCGATTTGTTTAGGTGGGCGTTGTTTTAGGTGGCTAAATTACGTTTTTTTGTTTAGTTGTTGACCCCCAGGACTTAGAGAGAAAAAGCTGGTGATGCTGCTGCTCTGGGTGCCGGATCTCGTTCGACGCTGCGCCCAGCTTCAAGAACACTGTACCTAATTAAGTTAGTGTATCTGACTAGCTGATAGGACCCCACTTCAAACAAACCGAACTATCCCTTTAAAGTGACCTTATCTCTGCATTCTGAAGGTTTCGTTATGGTCAGATGCATTAAAGTGACCTCATCTCTGCATTCTGAAGGTTTCTTTAGGGTCAGATGCATTAAAGTGATCTTATCTCTGCATTCTGGAGGTGTCGTTATGGTCAGATGCATTAAAGTGACCTTATCTCTGCATTCTGAAGGTTTTTACAGCAGAGCCATTCTGCTCTACAGCACTCTACAGCCGTGTCGTTCGGGTGCTGGGATAACGTAATGCATTGTGGGTAGTCGGCTACTGTGGCTAATGCTAGCGGCTAGCGTAATAGTTACTCTACATGGCAGTACAACGCCACTGAATGACCAAATTGATTTAACTTTTAACCATTTCGAGTAACAGTGTTTCCATACCGACCCCCAGCGTTGGTTAGTTGTTTATAACGTGACTATATTTATAACTTTTATAACGTACTCCAGTTTCCGGTTTGTAATTCGGGTCTGCAGCCGAGTATAACAAAGGAAATGGCAAGCTGCAACAATAAGTCACGTTAAACCGGACCTTGTACCCACAATTATTTTTTTACAGTGGGGCATTCAAAAATAAGGTGGATAGAGAGCCGCAGGAATGAGTCCGGAAAACATCGATGCTAACACTTCCGGGTTCTTCACTGTTTCTGCCTATGTGGGATTTTCGAATGGGTTTTTGGCACGATGCTTCAAATGAGGTCTGTGGTTAACGCAAGCTTATTCAAACGCAGACCAGTGTTCAGCAGGATAATCTTCACACATGAAGACCACTTTTATGAGTTTTGAAGCTTTTACGTGCCGTTAAAAGGGCGGCTAGCTAGCAAACGGAGATTAAACTAAATGAGAATACACTGTTGAGTCGATGGGGATATTATACGTCAATAACGTCATCACTTCAAAGGACGGACACGGAAATTCTCTTTCCTTCACCTAGTTCAGGCCGGGTTATCAGTGCACAGCAGCGCACACACCAACAACACTCTAACAGGTTGAATTTGGCTGTGGTGACGTGACGTGGAAGCCTATGCGACACTGTGTCAGTGTGTGTAGTTCTTGAATAGCTTAGCATGAGCTTTTTACTTCTAGGGCTCGCATTTACGCTTCAAAACTCATGAAAGTGGTCCTCATGTGTGAAGATTATCCCACAGAGAAAAGAATAAAGCTCGCACACTGCAAGGCTCCAGTTGAGTGTTTTTATTTAACACCGGTGGGTAATGTTTCGGGCACCCTGCCCTTCCTCAGACAGTGTGACATAGGATGACGCCATCTTTAAATACATGCATGGAACAGTCACATGACGCAGTCAAGTGGGTCAACTTGGTCATGTGACAGGAAAAGCTTGGATGAAGAAAGTTACATACAAATACAGTTATACATTGTGAAAATAAAATGATCAAAAGTGAATTTAGCACAGTTATGGTACAGTATATTGGCTATACTCCCAACTTTTATGTGGACAGAACCAAGTCTGTGACCACAGAGAAAACACATCTCCCACAAAATGGGCCTGGGCATCCACTAGAGCTGCCCAGAATGACAGTATACAAAAATAGAAATGGAAAAGTACAGATAATATATTATAAGTAGCAGATAAAGCAGGACCACTCACATATGCATTGTACTGCTAATTTGAATGAGTTCCAAAGTGGTATTAATGCCTGAACGGGAAATCTGCATATGTGAAGGAGATATATATATATGTGTGACTATATGTACATACAGTAATAGGAGGAAAGCTCAATAGTGTGGCCCAACATTACCGTCAGGCTAGCAGGCCGTCATAAGGTGTGGGTACGCTAGAGAGGCGCCTCTATATGTCTTAAACTCGGTGTAGCAATGGCAAAAGCAGGACCACGATTACTTAAAGTACTTAAAGTTAAAAAGAGAGAACAAGAGAGACCATTCAAATGCAACACACAAAAAAGTTCAGTTATAGGAAAGGACGAATGTCCATCCCCTCATTGAGGCCCCTGGGTGCCAGAGTGTCCAGAGTGTAAATCCAGAAGAGCTTGCGTCTTAGAAGAAGATTGTTAATGTCACCCCCCCTCCGTGGGAGTTGCACATGCTCTATCCCAGTGTAGCTGAGAGAGGCAACAGTATGGTGCATATGATTGAAGTGGTTAGCAACAGGGCTCTTGGGATCATGGTTCCTGATATTGCTTCTATGCTCTGAGATTCTGTTCTTCAGAGGTCTAGAGGTTTTACCTATATACATCAGGCCGCAGGGGCATTTTAGCATGTAGATCACATTACTGGCTTTACATGAAATAATCCCCTTAATATTAAAGGTTTTGCCTGTGTGTGGGTGATAGAATTTGTTGGTTTTTCGAGTGAAGTTGCATTGTTGGCAGTTACCACACTTGTAATTCCCTGGTTCAAAAGGCGGCAGGAACGTAAGTGGAGTGGGAGGAGGGTTGGGTGGGCAGTCAGCCCTTACCAACATGTTCCTGAGATTGGGGGGTCGTTTGTAGACGATCCGAGGTG
>NC_139633.1:36773101-36868101 GCF_964638095.1 Poromitra crassiceps | reverse complement strand
AAGAGCACTGGCGCACTGAATAGGCCTGGTTTCAGAGAGAGACAGAGAAGGGTGACAGGGGAGAGGCACAAGTGCACTGGCGCAGTGAATAGGCCTGGTTTTCAAAGGCGCAAAGCGCTAAATTTAAGGCAGGTGCCAAGATATCAGTACGCCGAGATTTAAGGCCGACACGCCCACTTTGGCCCATTCTGGGACTGCGCCACGCCCATTCGGCCTAAAGCGCATTTGGCAGCGTAAAGCCATATTGATATCGTCCCAAAACAGGCGCAAGGCACGTTTTTTTGCGGTTAAGGCCCGTTTTAGTGCCGAAGGCCTGTGGGAGAATAGGGCCCCTTATGTCCAAGAGGTGGTGGCACTGTGGCAGTACACAAATTCCAAGTAAAAGTGCTAATTCAACTACTGACTGACTGCCCCAGAGGGAATCCAAACTGCTCACACTGGCATTATTAGTGCCATGCTTTACCCACAGAACCACACGGGAGAGACAGGAGAGGTGAAAGAAGATACAGTAGTTCTCTCATCTCTCTCATCTCTAAATCATTAGACTGTGTGATTTTACATTTATTTTTTATTCTTCTGTGCCTGTTTATAATTGTTTTGCCTTATTATACATTTGGTCTTTTGTGTGCTTATTCTAGTGTACAAGCACTTTGTAACCTTGTTAAGAAAGGTGCTATACAAATAGTTTATTTTATTATATTATCATATCGATGTGGTTGACATATCCCAAAGTGTAACATCGTAAGGCAGGTTGATGACAGTGGGCAGACACTAATGATGTTTCACAGGGACACAAGAACGCAAGAACACACAAGAACCCTTATTGAGAAACTGGCACTCAGGGCCGTAGTATCACGGAGGAAAGTGTGGACGATTCCAAGGGCCCTTGACTGACAGGGGCCCTCTTTTTTTTTTTTTTTTACAGTGCACCTGAACGCAACATACAAGATACCCGCTGAATAAGTGTCCAAATGTTCATGTCATTCTGGCCAATACTCCACTTCTGTTATAACATTTCAGTCTAGAATATGGAATATCTTTCAATAATCTTTATGACTAAAAGGCTAAAAGTAATCTCATGTGTAAAAAATGACTGTTCTACATTGAAGTAAAAAATTTAAATAATTAACTTGTTGGTTTTGGATTTATTTAGCTTCAAGAGTGCATTTTTGTTCGTGTGACCCTCAACACAGGCTTTGAGAATCCCGGGCCACTTACTGATACTTATGCTTAAATTAACCCACTCATATTCTGGTTTATAGTGGAAATTCTAATTGGCTGGTAACTTCTTGCAGCCATATTGGCAGGTGGCCAAAAAAGCTAATTTCAAGCCCTGCAGGGAGAGCAGGTGGTGACATAGGAGTGAGTGAGAAAAGGATCAAATATTGGTGTTTAGACTGAATAATGACATCACAACTGTTAATTTAAAATGAGTTATTCCTCTAAACCTGACTTCAAATGCCCCAAATGTTTCCACGCAAGCGCCGTTCGGCCCCCAACCCTCAGCAAAATCTGGCCCTCTGGTGGCGAGGAAATCTTTTTGTGGTCCTCTCTATCATCAAAGTTCCTGGGTTACGGCATGACAATATTTGTTCGGCCCTCAGCAACAATCTGGGTTTCTCATGTGGTCCCCCATGAAAAATAATTGCCCTGATCTAGCCTGTTAAATTAGTTCTCAAAGTGAACCAGATTCATGCATTTTAGTTTAAAATGTACACATTTTTCTTAGAGGGGGCATGGCCCCCCGACCCCCCAAGAGGGTCCAAGCAAGGTCTACCCACCACAATCTCTTCAAATCCTGTGGGAAACATACAGTTATTAGTATTTTCTTTATTCTTAAAAATATACATTGCCTGTTTGTGTTTTGCAATATGGATAATGTTTTATTTATAATTAAATTGAGCATTGGGCCTTTATAAGGATGTTTATTTGTATTATTTCAATTGTCACACTCATCGATACATATTGGAGGTTTGTTTATTAATTGGGAAAAGGACCACTGGAACAAACGCCGCGAACATGAGCCGGCTACTTTTTCAAACTCAAAAGTTTGGGGAACTCTCTGATTTAAAATGAGATATTCATCTAAATTGGGCTTCAAATGGCCAAAATTTTCCGCCTCCGCCCTTCGGACGGTGGCATCCGTGGGCCCGATGTGATATCCTTTCATGGGGCCCGAAATCCCTGGCTACGGCCCTGCGGCCACTGACAAGTGTTCTGAATACACACCTGTGCCTGACGACTAATGTTAGACACACTGGATGTTGTTGAGCAGCTAACATTAGCTGTAGTTTGATAAAGGAAGCACAGATTGAAACCATAGCAGCATATTCAGATAGCTGCTAAATTATAAATGGTCTACCAGACAGCATGCATAACGATAGCCAGATATTCAATGGACTTTTTGAAGATTGCGAGCGGCTATCCGCTTTCACGACTGTTGTCATATACACTGTAACGTTGATGTTAATGCTAACATCGCTACCGCTAGCCATCAACAGTAAAATGCTAACTAGCCATCTCATTC
The DNA here is from genome assembly GCF_964638095.1 of Poromitra crassiceps. NCBI lineage: Eukaryota > Metazoa > Chordata > Actinopteri > Beryciformes > Melamphaidae > Poromitra > Poromitra crassiceps. The sequence continues at coordinate 36,865,574 of NC_139633.1, read as the reverse complement.
ATGCCAGCCAGCTAATGCTAGCTAGCACTATTGTCTGCTGCAACTGTAGCCCTGTCTCCCGTGTACAAAACCATCGTCTGACACATTTTATTTCCATCTGTTTATGTGACCGTTGGCAGCCAGCTAGGTTGGCTTGTGGCTCTGAGCCAAGCCCGTCTGAGCTGAGAGCCTTTCCGCTCTCCCTATGACGAGTAGATCACATGCTTTTTTCAAAGGACACCATTGGTTCCGCGGCGAGGTGATGCCTTCACGTGCACCTCAAAAAGACATCCACAGCATTAAAAATTTGACATTGAAGAATCGATTCTTGGGAGTTTGGAATCGATCCAGGAATCGTGGCATTGAGAATCGCAATCCTTTCAAGAATCAATTTTTTGGAGCACCCCTAGTGATGACCCCCGTTACAGGGGCACATAGACTCTATTGCCTCCTGTAACAGAAAGAGTAGAGAAATAAGGATATAGGCCTAACTTTTTCAGTTTGTTTCAATGAAAGCCGTTTAGTATTTTTGCTTACTTTTAGAAATAAAATAAGTTTGGATACGAGTTATTGAATATTGGTCTGTCATGCAACATAGACGAACTATGATAAGGTATTTCCCAACATTTGATTAAAAAAATTGCCCTGGAATTTATCCAAAATGCCCCCAAAACATATTCCATGGAAAAAGGGGTGGGGGGTGGGGGAGTGAATTTCCTACCCTGCTCTGGAGCATAAGAAGAAGATTGTGGAAGAGACTGGCTTGACCTAACCCCAAACCTAACCCCTAACCAACCATCAGGGGGGCTATTGCCTAACCCCGACCTCGTCAACCTCGTGCCTAGTTTCGCTGCCGCCACGTGGCTGCAGTGCTATTGGAAAATAGTTTCCAATAATCCAACTTGCCATTTTCAGCGTGTAGCAACGAGCTAGCGTGTAGGTTTCTGCTGTTAGCTTGCTAGCTCATTAGCGTTGTTGTTTTCACTATTTACAGCTACACATAAGGAGGAGGGAGCGGAAGCCGCTCTGATTGACATGGTCGGAGGCAATGACAAAGCTTGTAATAAGCCGGGAGCGGACATCTGGCACCGACTGAAACAGTCGCTCCAATGGGAGAGCAGAGTAGAGCAGGGGAGGGCTTATCCCAGTAGCCTGTTTCCATGCAGCCAGACTCCTCTCACGGAAGGGAGAGGAGGCTGGCCAGCGAGACTACCTCGTGCCTAACCCTACAACATTCACTGCCAACCTCGTCAGCCAACCACGTCAGCCCCGACCAAAGTAAGAGAGTTACCCCGGGTGTGAAAAAAGTTCCTGAGCAAATGTTCTACTGTTTGAGGACTTGACTGTGAGAATGTGTTGTGCTGGAGCAGCCAGATAGTTCTACTGTTTGAGGACTTGACTGTGAGAATGTGTTGTGCTGGAGCAGCCAGAGAGTTCTACTGTTTAAGGACTTGACTGTGAGAATGTGTTGTGCTGGAGCAGCCAGAGAGTTCTACTGTTTGAGGACTTGACTGTGAGAATGTGTTGTGCTGGAGCAGCCAGAGATTTCTACTGTTTGAGGACTTGACTGTGAGAATGTGTTGTGCTGGAGCAGCCAGAGAGTTCTACTGTTTGAGGACTTGACTGTGAGAATGTGTTGTGCTGGAGCAGCCAGAGAGTTCTACTGTTTGAGGACTTGACTGTGAGAATGTGTTGTGCTGGAGCAGCCAGAGAGTTCTACTGTTTGAGGACTTGGCTGTGAGAATGTGTTGTGCTGGAGCAGCCAGAGAGTTCTACTGTTTGAGGACTTCTGAGGCAGCCACACCCTGTTGGCTTTTGCTGCTTTCTCCATTTACCAATGTACCAAGTAAAGAAAGGAAAAAGATATTTAACAGTTCACAGAAATAAATGAAGTGAAAACTGGGAAGCACCCTCTGTTCTGACCATGCTGGGGAAACATGTAGTATTGAGTGTTTGTAACAAAGTAGTCCTGTAGATATGGCATCAAAACACATTTACTAATTGCATTATTAACAAGTCCTGTGTATTTTTTTCCACTAGGCTTTCACACTGAAAATGAGCAGCGCTGACTACGGCTCCCTAGATTGTCCAATATTGGTGGCTGACCAGTCCTGAACACCTTCAGAGGTATGTGAGCTAAAATAAAAATTGGGGGGCCAGGGTTGGGGGAGGGGCCAGGGGTGTGACGCTGAGGGCTGTCGCGGGTGGAGGTGTGCTACCAGTAGGGGAGTCTCATGGCCAGGGGCGGGAAACGGTGGGAGGGGACAGTGTGCAACAGTGACGCTGTCGCTAACCCTGGGGTGCTCCCCCGGAGTGGTGGGGATGTGGATCATCTTGACTACTGGACCCCCAGAGAAAGCAAGTGTGCCCCCCCACAAGTCTATCATGCAGTGATTTAATGTCAAAAAGTCCTGCCCCAAGATACAGACTTGACCCCTGCACCGGAGCTGTATATTTTTTGCAGTGTGCTCGTTGTTCACTTTTTCCACTTGTTTTCCTGTAACCTGAGAGAGAGAGAGAGAGAGAGAGAGAGAGAGAGGCCGCTTTCACACCGGCCTTGAAAGCCGTAAAATGCACGGAAAATGAGATCCGCGCCTCCGATGTGAAAGTTGTGAATGCGGGTTGGTGGGTAATCGCCTTTCGTTCCGCCAGTGGACCTAGTCACAGCGCCGGGTTACCCTGCAACCCACCTCCACCTGAAAGCGTAGGAGCGGCAAGCTGGAATGGTGCGAATGTTCACCTCATTCATAAAAAAAAAATACAGGGGAAATCACCTCATCCAGCAAGAAAGGCATACGTGAAAGTAAAAAAAGGCGGCCATTTTGTATTCGCTCCCAAGCACGTTTGACCTGGTCCCTGCTGATTGCAGCTGAACGCTGCATGGAGAAATATCACTAAATCACCTGCGTAAAAAGGTTATCATGAACCAGTGTTTCCCCCCTGTGGGGCGCAGTGGCATTACAGGTGTAGCCTGGTAAACCAGCCCGTCATGTGAACTCACATTTCATTTGGTTCTGCGTGACGTCCCTTAAGCCTGGGAGGGTGTTTAAGCTGCAGAGCGGAAGAGCCAATAAGTCATGTGATTGACAGCGCAAGTTGGCCAATCAGGAACGCTACTAGCACTGCACTAACAAAACAATAATGGCCGCCTCCTTGCCTGATCGTCTCAAGGAGTAATGTCAGCGTTTGTCTAGTTTAAACAGCCATAAAGTGCAGTTATTGCAGAAATAGACTCAATAACAACAATTAAACAAGTACAGGAGTATCGCCGCAACCGCAGAGTTTCTCGGCGGAAAATATCTTTTTACCATTCTCCCGAGTGGATTTGGGTTTGACTGGATCCGACGCTGATTGGCTGAAGGAGTTGTCTGCCAAGGCAACTATGCCCGCCCATGCTCCCGCCCCTGTAAGGACTGGGTGAAGAGTTGGGGCCAGACCGTCACGCAGAACCAAATGAAATGTGAGTTCACGTGACGGGCTGGTTTACCAGGCTATTACAGGTGGGGCGCAGGGGGAAATGCAGAAATGCAGCGCGGAACCAATGTTTTGACCATTTTGACATCAGACTTCTTTCCCGGCAAGCAATAAATGAACCCCGCTTCTGTAGTGACTTCGCATTGATTCCATGGATGGTTAATTTATATTGCCAAATATTTGAACGTGTTTTGTTTAGTTTTGCACAGGTTGCACTTTATTGTTATTATTTTGAAAATTTGTGCAGTGCAAAACAGGTTCATTGCAGCCACTAATACAGTGATAATAAGACTTAATGCAAATTTGTCTTGCCAAATATTTGTTATTTTTTGCACAGATAGAACTTTATTGATATTGTTATAACAAAGTGATTGCACACTTGATGTTATTTCAATAAAAGTTCAACTTGTTACACTTTTGTTGGGGCGGTGGGGCATGAACATTTGTCCTCCTCCAAAGTGGGGCATGACAAAAAAAGTTTAAGAAGTCTTGTGCATATTGGCATGCATCTCATCTTAGAGATTTTGTCTGAACAAGTCATCAATTTAATTGTGTGTTATGCAGTGTTTACATCAAATTGGCTTTTTTTTTTGTTATATTTTCATAATCTAAGATTTTGTCCTTAACTCATTGAGTGCCAATGACGACAGTTGTCGTCAATTCAAATACTGACGTAGAGTGCCAAAGACAACGATTGTCGTCAATTGCGTTTTTTGACGGTGGGGGGGGGGGGGGGGGGGGTCCATCGAAGCCAGATCTATGTCCTGTAACATTTTGGGACATGTTGAATGTCTATAACCTATTTTACCGAGCCATTAGGTGGCGACAGTGCTCTCCAGATGACAGAAATGTCAGGAATACAGCCTGAAATAGCCGTGATCAAAGAGGAACCGCGCTCATGCTGCAGCCCAGAGCCATCATGTAGATGGCTCTGGGCTGCTTGCCAACAGCAATCAATCCGCGCACACAACTGAGCTCCTCTGCCTGTCTGTCTGTCTGCAGTTTCTCCACACATTACCCACCAGAAAGGCAGCACCCGACGCCGAGGGGGCCAAACCTTTAGCGGCAGGCCCGCTTGGCATTTCCTTGTTGCGGCTGTGAGCTGCCCAGGAGCCGCGCGGCGCAAAAACGGAGAGAGGGTCCTGACTGGGTGCGTGTGGGGAGGAGTTTGCAGCTGACTCGGGGAGAGGGGGGTGGGGCACGCATGCACCACAGAACTAAACCAGGTCACATCATCAGAAAATATTAGCTAGAGTCAGTGAATGTGCTTGAAATGCTGCATTTCACAAAAGGGTGAATATCTCAGCTTCCTGATAGAAATGCATATTTTTGCTGTTTTTTACCTATCTTCTCCGGCTCATAACTAAAGAACGGAAAATGGTATCAATAAACTTTTTTTTGCTGATGATACAATAGAGTCTCCTTGTTCTTTTTGCGTGTTCGGTGTTTACATAGTAATATCACACAATATTCTGTGGGCCTCGAGAAATCACTGAAAACGCTCTGAAACTCTGGCACTGGGAGCGTCCGTTCTCCAAAAGTGGCTGGCACTCAATGAGTTAATATGTGTTTACAGACAGACGGCGATACAGCTACTACCATGGAGGACTCACAACCTCTGCTGCCTAAGACACAGATCAGTGATGTAACTGGTCCCAACAAGCCTCTGCCACAGGTACATTCATGTTTATCCCTTCAGATTGTATTCTAGAGTGTCATGCTTAATGGTAGTCGAATATTTCAGACAAATGTTAACCTTCAGAGGGATTTTCTTCTTGGTTAATTCACACGTGGTGACGTGGGCCACTTTTATGGCTTTTGAAGTTTACTGAACAGTGTGAAATGTTTACTGAACATGTGAAATGTTTACTGAACAACAGTGTGAAATGTTTACTGAACAGTGTGAAATGTTGAGTGAACAGTGTGAAATGTTGACTGAACAGTGTGAAATGTTTACTGAACACTGTGAAATGTTTACTGAACAGTGTGTGTCAGGTTTTCTGGGATTTCTTTGGCTCAACTCTGCTTAAACTTGAAAAAAGCCTTTTCCCCACAGAGGACGCACGGAACAACTCTTCTGTCTTGTCTTGTCTTTATTTTACTGATTTTTTATCCAGTCTTTCAGACAAAGTAGACAATGTACATGTAGGTTGATAACCTAAAAATAAAATAAACAATGCTTAGTTGTCAAAATTCTTCAACCATCACAAGTAGCCTAATCTTGATTTTAGGTTAGCATAGCATAAAACAGCTCACACACTGCTAGCTTACAAACATTTTGCCATGTGCTTGTTAACAAACACTATTTATGCAGACTTAATGTCTTCCTTCTCAAAATATAACTGAACCAAAAAATAAACCATCTTCTACATACCAGTAGCTCTCTGCAGTTCAACAGTTGAATTCCCTCTCTCGTTCTGCAGGATTTTTCCCTACTTCACTCAAGTCTGCTTCTGACTTTCTGAGTGAGCAGCTGTCTGCTCTCTTAATTGCCACCAGCTGGGTTTTTTCCGTTGCAATTATAATTTTTGTCCACACAGTGGCACTGTTCAACCGAATCCGAATTATTTTACAATTCGTATTATAATTTATTTTTTAATATTCACTGGTGTAATTAACTACTAAACAAATAACAATCTCAAAGTAAAATTATCAAATTATTTTCCCACACATTCTGTCCTTATCAGAAAGTTCTTGTCCAGTTGCCGTTTTGTATACTTAGCGGCAGTTGGTCTTCACACCTCCCACTTGAGCCCCTGGTTGTTAAACCCAAGGGAGGTCACACCACTCATTCATCTGCATCCTGGTCTCCTTGTTGCTCTTCTGCAGGAAGCGAAACTACTAGTCTTCTCACATCCCTATGGAGAACTGTGGCAGGTATCCTCTTCGCCATGCACCTTTTAGCTTCGCCGCTCCTGCTTGTTGCTTCTTTCCGGAGTAGTCTCCTGACTGGAACAGGGTAGCTTGGAAATGTTCTGACTTCTACATCTCTCACAACACCTTTCTTGTCAGCATTGACACCGATGACTCTGCCCAGCTTGTACTGACTTCTCAAGGCGTTCTGGTCAGCCAGCCAGACCACGTCCCCCACTGCAACGTTTCTCTCCCTTGTATGCCACTTGTTTCTTACAAACAAGTTCGGCCCAGCCAGTTGGCACCAGTTCTTCCAGAATTTGTTCACTTCACTCTGGATGACTTTTAACCTTTTGTAGGGGTAGTCTTCGAACTCAAACCCTCCCGAGTCCCCTCTTGGCCCAGCTCTTCCCAGCAAGAGTGTGTTTGGAGTGATGTATTCCACACAATCCTCAAGACTTTGCATCCTCGCATTTATAGGTCTCTCATTTGCTAGGTTAGCTGCCATGTAAAGGAAGGTCTGGAACTCCCCCCAGGTGAAACTTCCATCGCCTCCTAGGTTGTGCAAGGCTCTCTTCACTATACGGACAGCCGCCTCTGCTGCTCCATTTCTGTGCGGCGAGTCTGCAGGATGGATTTTCCAGTTCCACTCTGTGCCATGCTTGGCAGCTTCTTCCTCCAGCTCAGACTTTTCCAGGCGGTTCAGAAACCTGTAGAGTTCTTCAAGCGCAGGTTTAGCTCCCACAAAGTTTGAGCCTGGATCTGACCACAACTTCTTTGGGTGTCCCCTCAGTGCTGTGAATCTCTTATAGGCAAGCAGAAATCCCTCTGCCGACTGGTCGCTGACAACATCAGAATGTATTGCTCTTGACGCCATGCAGCAGTAGACGATTCCCCATACTTTGAGTCTCACCCTCTTCCTCACTTCGTCTTTGACTTCGTAAGGCCCGAACAGGTCCAACGTCGTAAACTCAAACGGCGTGGCTGGTCCTACCCTCTCGGATGGAAGGTCACTCATTATCTGCTGGCATTTCCTTGCCTTAGCCTTTCTGCAGACAACACAGCTGTCTACGATCTTCTTCGCTAGTCTTCGGCCTTGAACCACCCAGGCCCTTTTCCTCATCCTGAGCAGAGTTCCCGCTACTCCCTCATGATTAGCATTGTGAGCTTCTTGAGCCAACAATGTCGCTATCCATGCATCATAGGGCACAATCGGAACTGCGGTTCTGTCTTCATTCTGAACTCTGCCTCCACACAGCAAAAGTCCAGAGTCGTTGTCCCTGTATACTACTAATCTGTTCAGAGTAGTATCAGGAAAAGCAACACCCTCCTGGGCTGCTAAGAAGATATCTCTGACAGCATCTTCACGTTCATTTACTGTCAGCACAGCTTCTTTGGCCTTTATGCTTATGTTTTTCGCCTCCCACTTTGCTTTCTTTGTGGGTTGATTTCTCACGTCCAGCCACTTCTTGGCGGCTCGCCACACCCAGGCAACGATTCTACTCAATTTGGACAAGCTGCTGAATCTCCTCATGTCAACAATATCCTTGACTGAGCCACCAGCCTTCCTCCTTGGCAGATCCTCTGCCAAGCTTGTCTTCTGCTCTCTTCCAGACGTATCTGGGTAGGGAATGGGGTCAGTCACGTCTGCTTTGTCTCTCACCTCAGTGACTTTCACTGTCTTTTCTTGCTGAGCAAAGTTTCTCTTTGCCTGAGCCCTTGTTATTGCTGCTGAAAATGCTTTTCTCTGGAGCCTGTCGACGCTCTCTCTGGCATCAGCTGCAACTTCCTTTGCCGACTTTATTGGCCACTTTTCTAATGGCTGCCTCAGGAACTCTGGTCCTTTCTGCCATGCAGAATTCTCATTCAAATCTTCAGGAGCAGCTCCCCTCGTGATAATATCAGCGACATTGAGCTCTCCTGGGATCCACCACCAGTCTTCCACTGGTCCAACCTTCTGGATCTCTCCAACTCTATTGGCGAAAAAGGTCTGGTAGCCATAGCTATCCCGTTGAACAGCCCCTAGCACAGTTTGGCTGTCCACCAGATGGAACCATCGTTCAACTTCTAATCTGCTATGCTTTTCCACATATTTTCTTAGCCGGGCTGCAAAGACTGCGCCGCATATTTCAGCCTTCACCGCATCTCCTTTCTGATCCAGTGGGGTCAGCTTGGCTTTGGATTCCACTAATCTGATTTCAAACCCTTGGCTTGTGCTCCATCTCAAGTATAACACAGCACCATAGGTGTTATCACTTCCATCTGAAAAAGTGATACCCCATGGTTTTCCCTTCCAACCAGACGGTGTGAGACCCCTGTGAAACTTGATCTGGCCCAGCTGCACGTACTCCTCGAATACCTTGATGGCTTCGTCCCTGAGGCTCGTCGACAGTGGCTTATCCCATGTTTCTCGAGTCAAGTTATTTCCTTTCGTTTCCTGGAATGCCTTTCTTACTAGAATGGCTCCTTTTTGTTTGGCAGGTGCGACCAAGCCAATTGGATCATAGAGCCCAGCCACTTGACTTAGCAGTTCTCTTCTGGTCAAAGGGTTAGGAGTCCCTGGTCTCACCTCTTCTTCAAGGAGATCTTGCCCTACTCTCATCTTCTTTTTTCTCTTTGAAAAGTTGATCGATGCCATCACATAGAGCTGGTCTTGCTCCACGAGATACCCAATGCCAAGGGCTTTATTGTCATCATCCTTCATTTGGTTAGGGAGTACCAGTCCTCTGCTTTTCTCTACTGACTTTTCTGCCATGTGGATTTCCTGCGCAGTGCCCTTCCTCCCACTTTGCCCTGATCGAACCCATGGTTTGAGGGAGAAGCCACCGGTTTTCAGTATCTCCTCAACCCCTTCTGTGATCTTATTCAGTCTCTCTAGGTCGTTGTGGGATGTTAGGATGTCGTCCACATAGCTATCCTCTTCCAGGACCCTGCACTCCTCTTCGAGGTGAGCAAACTTTGTCAGTCTTGCAGTTTCCCGCATGGCGAGCTGTGCGATGCATCCAGCGGGGCGGTCGCCGATATTTACTCTGGTGATGGCGTACTCACCAATCTCCTCTTCTGGAGTATCCCTCCAAAGGAATCTGTGGAGGTGAACCTCACGCTCCTCCAGCCACACGGAATTATACATTTTCCTGATGTCTCCAAGGGCCGCAAACTCTCCTCTTCTAAACCTGAGTAGAACAGCTCTGATCGGGTTCAGGACGTCTGGACCTTTCAGCAGAATATCATTCATGCTTATCCCCTTGAACTTTTGGCTGCTGTTCCACACAAGGCGTACTGGAGTTGTTACCGAGTGGGGGTTTGGTGCGACCAAATGGCTGACATACCAAACTGGTCCATTCCAGCCATTAACCATCTCTTTTGTGAGCTTCACTGCTGCACCCCTTTCCACCATCTCATGAACCTGACCTGCGTAGGCGGTTTGCCACTCTGGCTCCTTTTTGAGTTGTCTTTCTGTTCTTAGAAAAGTGGCCTCCACTCCGCTTTTGTTATTGGGGAGGGAAGTTGGGTCCTCAATCCACGGATACCTTGCATCCCAGTGTGGAGACTTGCTGTGATCATCCTCTTTTTTGTAGGAGAGGCCTTCCTTTATTATCTCGAGTTCTCTTTCCTCCGCCAGGGTCATCTCCTTCCCACCCGGCTGGCATTTCCCACAGCGACACCCCCCACACATTGGTTCGCAGGCTGCACCGATGCTGTCCCACTTCCACCATTCTAGGAACTCCCGGTTACTAGCAGCTGTACTCTTGATCTCTGCGATGGTTTCCTGTTGCGGACGACCCTCCTTGGTCTCCATTTGCTTCTCAGGGCTCCAGATAAGCTCCTCATATTTGACTGCCGCTGTTCTCATTGAGCGAGCGAAGTGCGTCTTAGACTCATGTGCTGCGACTTCTATTTCTTCTGTCAAACTGGGGTGTGCTCCGCCCACGGTCTTTCCCAGTGGGCTTTCCCATAACACAAGGTCTCCCACGATTTTCACTCTTTGTGGAGCAAGTCTCCCTTCCCTGTGGCTGATAAGAAGCTCAATCCGTTCGGGTCTCTTCAGTTCTTCGATCTCTACCTCCGGGAAGAATTTATTCAGCTGCTCCGGTCTGATGACCTGGTGCACTTTGGCAATTTGATCCAAGCCATAGCAAATGATCTCATGAGCTCTTTCAGTCCCCTTAGGAGTTTTGATTCTAAGTCTGAGCAGATATCTTTTGCTGTTGACTGTCACGGTCATCCCGCCAACTCCATGCATGACTAGAGTGATATTCTCGCTCCTTAGCTTAAGTCTATCAGCAGCTTCGTGGGTGATATAATTTGTGTCTGATGCGAGGTCAATCAGAGTCCCAATCTTCTGCCCAGCATTGGCAGTGACCTCCAGTAGCATCATAATGACAGGAAGTTCTTGGAGTCCATTTTCCGCTACAAGCCCAGCCTCATTTCTGCCATTATTTTTTTCCATTTGAGTCTTATTTGTGAAGGCTTTCTTACACTTGTCTGCCAACTCTGGTGAGAGTTCTGACAAGAACTCTTCTTGCTCCTCTGTTAGCTTTTTACATTTTTCTCTTTCTCTTCCCACCTTCTCATTTTCCCTTTTTGATTCTCCTCTGGGACAAAGGAAGTAGTGGTGATCAGAGGTGCCTCCCTTCTGGCAGCTTTTGTTATTACACAGGAAGTTATCTCTGCATCTACTGTCATCTTCGTGACATCCGAGGCATCTCCTGCATGCCCCCAGCTTCTTTATAGCTGTTCTTTTCTCAGACAATTCTAGGCTTTTGAATTTCTTGCAGAAGAATATCTTGTCTTTATGTCTCTCGTCTCCACAGATAGCGCACCCATCTTCTGAGCTGCTTTTCTTTGTGGCTTTAGTGGAAGCGTATTTCTTTTCAAACCTTTTCTCTGGTTTACTTGGCTTCTCAAATTTGTCTGTGATTTTAAGCTGCTCTAGCTTTTCAAGAATTTCTTCCTGCTTCTTCAGAAAGTTTAAGAGAACATCAAAGTGGTTCCTTGTCGTCACACCATTGCTGGGGTCAATCATAAAGGTGAGCCAATCTCTCTTTATAAAGTCGGGCAGCTTACTCTCTATGGACTTTATCATCAGTGGGTTTTTTATTGCACCGGTATCGCCGAGATCTGTAAGATCTGCCAATGCCTTTTCCACGGCCTGGATTAGGTCTATCACTTTTCTTGGCTGATTTCCCCTCACGGCAGGAATTTTCTCCAGCTCTTCGACAATTTCTATTGCGATGGTGGACTTGTTCCCATAGCGGTTTTCCAGCACTCTAAACATGTCATCAGCAGTATTATATGTTGACAGTCTGAGCTCTTTGATGATTTTATCATCCATGCTATCCAGGAGCTGGAATTTCTTCACTTCTGCTGACCCGGAAGGTTCTCCTTGGCTCTGTAGACTTTCCCAATCTTTTCTCCAGCGGTGAAAGTCTCTCATGCTGCCACTGAACTTGGGTAGGCTTGTTGGCTTTAGCTTTACAATTGGTGTAGAACCTCCTCTGGTCCTTGCCACACCTATGCCTACAGCTTGTGCATTTTCTTCAACTCTCCGTTCTCTGGCAAAATCAACTTTTCTTGACTCAAGTCTGTTTTTTGCTGCTTTGAGTTCTTTTACTCGCTTCTCAAAGTCGCCTCTCTCTGCTGTAGGAATCCACTTCTCCCAGTTAGACAGAGTTCCAGCAGCCTCGTTGATGAGCTTTTCCAAGAATGTTAGCTGCATCTGATAGCCGTCGTAGTTTGCACCCTCTACACTTATTGTGGTTGCAAAATCATGCGCTTTGTCGGCCTCATTAATTGCAATTGACAGCTTATCTTTCCCATATCTTCTCCAGAGGTTGGTTTGAACAATGTTGCCTATTTCTTCCATCTTCATTTCACAGCATTTGACTGTCTTGTCAAGGTCAGCTATCTGCTCCTCTTCGAGCTCCGCTTCATCACCATCTGCTGCTTTATCCTGCATCTCGGCCAGCAATCCAATTCTGTAATCGTCATTGGCTTCAAAGACTCTCCTAGCATCAGCAGATAATCTTTTAAACTCTTCTCTGAGTTCAGACTCAATCATGCTGTTTGCCATCCTGCTGAGAAAGTTGGCCTGCTTGGTGAAATTTACTTTTGCCGTGGTCCGCTCTCTCTTAAGCTGGTCCACCGTCTTCCCCAAAGCTTCTTGTGCCATTCTCTTTATCTTGGTTTGGCTCTTTATTTAGCTGTGGTGCTGAATTAGTTAATTATTTAATTAACTTATTATTTTCTTTCTCAGAATTTTAGCGTTGACATTTATTTCTGTTTGCGTCGACAGCCTTCTTCATGGACCTCCTGAAGCCTTTTATCTTCTTATCCACGCTGCCACACTTGGTTATCAACTGTCAGGTTTTCTGGGATTTCTTTGGCTCAACTCTGCTTAAACTTGAAAAAAGCCTTTTCCCCACAGAGGACGCACGGAACAACTCTTCTGTCTTGTCTTGTCTTTATTTTACTGATTTTTTATCCAGTCTTTCAGACAAAGTAGACAATGTACATGTAGGTTGATAACCTAAAAATAAAATAAACAATGCTTAGTTGTCAAAATTCTTCAACCATCACAAGTAGCCTAATCTTGATTTTAGGTTAGCATAGCATAAAACAGCTCACACACTGCTAGCTTACAAACATTTTGCCATGTGCTTGTTAACAAACACTATTTATGCAGACTTAATGTCTTCCTTCTCAAAATATAACTGAACCAAAAAATAAACCATCTTCTACATACCAGTAGCTCTCTGCAGTTCAACAGTTGAATTCCCTCTCTCGTTCTGCAGGATTTTTCCCTACTTCACTCAAGTCTGCTTCTGACTTTCTGAGTGAGCAGCTGTCTGCTCTCTTAATTGCCACCAGCTGGGTTTTTTCCGTTGCAATTATAATTTTTGTCCACACAGTGGCACTGTTCAACCGAATCCGAATTATTTTACAATTCGTATTATAATTTATTTTTTAATATTCACTGGTGTAATTAACTACTAAACAAATAACAATCTCAAAGTAAAATTATCAAATTATTTTCCCACACATTCTGTCCTTATCAGAAAGTTCTTGTCCAGTTGCCGTTTTGTATACTTAGCGGCAGTTGGTCTTCACAGTGTGAAATGTTTACTGAACAGTGTGAACTGTTTACTGAACAGTGTTAAATGTTTACTGAACAGTGTTAAATGTTTACTCAACAGTGTTAAAAAAAACATTGATGTTTCAAAGTCATAAAAGTGGCCCACGTGTGTGAAAATTGTATTGCTGAACACAAATGACCACGCCCATAAACTTTTGTTTTGTTTGTTTGTTACTGAACAGTGTGAAATGTTTACTGAACAGTGTTAAATGTTTACTGAACAGTGTGAAATGTTTACTGAACAGTGTTAAATGTTTACTGAACAACAGTGTTAAATGTTTACTGAACAACAGTGTGAAATGTTTACTGAACCACAGTGTGAAATGTTTACTGAACAACAGTGTGAAATGTTTACTGAACAACAGTGTGAAATGTTTACTGAACAGTGTTAAATGTTTACTGAACAGTGTTAAATGTTTACTGAACAGTGTGAAATGTTTACTGAACAGTGTTAAAAAAACACATTGATGTTTCAAAGTCATAAAAGTGGCCCACGTGTGTGAAAATTATATTGCTGAACACAAATGACCAAGCCCATAAACTTTTGTTAGCCACAGACCTTATTTGATGCATTCAGGCCAGGCATGTCTGAAGTCCGGCCCTGGGGCCAATTGTGGCCCGCGGACAGATTTAAAGTGGCCCTCGGCTTGTCTCTCAAAATATACTATATGTGGCCCTCTACACAGTATTGGTTAATCAAGCAAGTTCAATTTGCATTTTTTCCCTTCACCTAACGATGACAGCACCATCATACAGTTTGTACAGGAACCAAGTAGGAACAGCACATGCAGAACTGTTTTCAGATGGTAAACAAAATATTTAGAGTACATTTGTATGTGATTTTTGATTAAAAAAAATTATAACCCATATGATGCAAGAACACCTGGCCCCCCGACATTTTCACATGATCTAATCTGGCCCCCATTCAAAAAAGTTTGGGCACCCCTGATTTAGGCTAAGTGAAATCCCCATTCTAAAACCCCATACATTTCCTCCTTCAGAGATGGGAAGTAACAAAGTACAAATACTTTGTTACTGTACTTAAGTAGATTTTTCGGGTATCTGTACTTTACTTAGTATTTATTTTTCTGACGACTTTTTACTTTTACTCCCTACATTTTAACACAAGTATCTGTACTTTCTACTCCTTACATTTCCAAAACAAGCTCATTACTTTAGTTTTAATGCATGACAACAATGATTAAACCGAGAAGAAACGGGGTAGAATTAATAGAGATAGTTCATTCCCCTAAATGTCAGCTTGTGATTGGCTCTCTGTAGAGCAGCTCACCAGGCTCTGCAGTCTGCTGGGTAACTTTCGGTTCAGCCCTCGACTTACTCTGAGTCTGCTAACTTGAATGGGCTAAAATAATGTAATCATGCGGCACTTCTAGACTTTCTAAATGTTATTGGACCAAATGGATCAAATTCTGATAGTGAAATGAGTCATTTCGCGGGGGCTGTGTTGTGATTGCGATGCTCAAAAGCATGTATCCAGCTCAGCTCAGCTCAGCTGACTCCAGACCAGTAGTCATACTCGCACCCGCTGAACCGATACCCAGAGCCCGGTCAGCTCTCCAGAATGACAGAAAAAGTTTAAGAAGTCTTGTGCATATTGGCATGCATCTCATTTTAGAGATTTTGTCTAAACAAGTCATCAACTTAATTGTGTGTTATGCAGTGTTTACATCAAATTGGCTTTTTTTATGCCTCCGCCGGCGAAGCCAGGCCGAAGGCATTATGGATCCGGGTTGTCCGTCCGTACGTACGGCCGTCCGTACGTCCGTACGGATGTTTGTTAACGCCATATCTGAGGAACGCCTTGACGGAATTTCATCAGATTCGCCTTAAACATTCACTTAGGCTCAAGGATGATCTGATTAGATTTTGGTGGTCAAAGGTCAAAGGTCAAGGTCACTATGACCTCTCAAACGCCATTTTCAAGCTTGTTAACGCGATATCTGAGGAACGCCTGGACGGAATTTCATCAGATTCGCCTTAAACATTCACTTAGGCTCAAGGATGATCTGATTTGATTTTGGTGGTCAAAGGTCAAAGGTCAAGGTCACTGTGACCTCTCCAACGCCATTTTCAAGCTTGTTAACGCGATATCTGAGGAATGCCTGGACGGAATTTCATCAGATTCACCTTAAACATTCACTTAGGCTCAAGGATGATCTGTTTAGATTTTGGTGGTCAAAGGTCAAAGGTCAAGGTCACTGTGACCTCTCAAACGCCATTTTCAAGCTTTTAACGCGATATCTGAGGAACGCCTGGACGGAATTTAATCAGATTCGCCTTAAACATTCACTTAGGCTCAAGGATGAACTGATTCCATTTTGGTTATCAAAGGTCAAAGGTCAAGGTCACAGTGACCTAACAAATGCCATTTTCAAGCTCGGTAACGCCATATCTCAGTATCACATTGACTACATTTCTTCACATTTGGCTCAAATATCCAATTCTGCACAGAAACGCCTTGATGCAATTTCTTCCTATTTGGCTCCAACATCCACTTGGACTCAAGAATGAACTAATGGCGGAGGCATAAGTCCGCGTTGCGGTCGTTCTAGTTTTGTTATATTTTCATAATCTAAGATTTTGTCCTTAATACGTGTTTACAGACAGACGGCGATACAGCTACTACCATGGAGGACTCACAACCTCTGCTGCCTAAGACACAGATCAGTGATGTGACTGGTCCCAACAAGCCTCTGCCACAGGTACATTCATGTTTATCCCTTCAGATTGTATTCTAGAGTGTCATGCTTAATGGTAGTCGAATATTTCAGACAAATGTTAACCTTCAGAGGGATTTTCTTCTTGGTTAATTCACACATGTGGGCCACTTTTATGGCTTTTGAAGTTTACTGAACAGTGTGAAATGTTTCCTGAACAGTGTGAAATGTTTACTGAACAGTGTGAAATGTTTCCTGAACAGTGTAAAATGTTTACTGAACAGTGTTAAATGTTTACTGAACAGTGTTAAAAAAACACATTGATGTTTCAAAGTCATAAAAGTGGCCCACGTGTGTGAAAATTATATTGCTGAACACAAATGACCACGCCCATAAACTTTTGTTAGCCACAGACCTTATTTGATGCATTTAGGCCAGGCATGTCTGAAGTCCGGCCCTGGGGCCAATTGTGGCCCGCAGACAGATTTAAAGTGGCCCTCGGCTTGTCTCTCAAAATATACTATATGTGGTCCTCTACACAGTATTGGTTAATCAAGCAAGTTCAATTTGCATGGTTTCCCTTCACCTATGACAGCACCATCATACAGTTTGTACAGGAACGAAGTAGGAACAGCACATGCAGAACTAATGTTTTCAGATTGTAAACAAAATATTTAGAGTACATTTGTATGTGATTTTTGATTAAAAAAAAATATAACCCATATGATGCAAGAACACCTGGCCCCCCGACATTTTCACATGATCTAATCTGGCCCCCATTCAAAAAAGTTTGGGCACCCCTGATTTAGGCTAAGTGAAATCCCCATTCTAAAACCCCATACATTTCCTCCTTCAGAGATGGGAAGTAACAAAGTACAAATACTTTGTTACTGTACTTAAGTTATTTTTCGGGTATCTGTACTTTACTTAGTATTTATTTTTCTGACGACTTTTTACTTTTACTCCCTACATTTTAACACAAGTATCTGTACTTTCTACTCCTTACATTTCCAAAACAAGCTCATTACTTTAGTTTTAATGCATGACAACAATGATTAAACCGAGAAGAAACGGGGTATAATTAATAGAGATAGTTCATTCCCCTAAATGTCAGCTTGTGATTGGCTCTCTGTAGAGCAGCTCACCAGGCTCTGCAGTCTGCTGGGTAACTTTCGGTTCAGCCCTCGACTTACTCTGAGTCTGCTAACTTGAATGGGCTAAAATAATGTAATCATGCGGCACTTCTAGACTTTCTAAATGTTATTGGACCAAATGGATCAAATTCTGATAGTGAAATTAGTCATTTCGCAGGGGCTGTGTTGTGATTGCGATGCTCAAAAGCATGTATCCAGCTCAGCTCAGCTCAGCTGACTCCAGACCAGTAGTCATACTCGCACCCGCTGAACCGATACGCAGAGCCCGGTCAGCTCTCCAGAATGACAGAAAAAGTTTAAGAAGTCTTGTGCATATTGGCATGCATCTCATTTTAGAGATTTTGTCTGAACAAGTCATCAACTTAATTGTGTGTTATGCAGTGTTTACATCAAATTGGCTTTTTTTTGTTATATTTTCATAATCTAAGATTTTGTCCTTAACACGTTCACTGCCGTTGACGAGATATCTCGTCTTAAAAAATCCAACGGTTGACTGCCGTTGACGAGATATCTCGTCTTAAAAAAAAAAAAAAAAAATTGACGGTGGGACGTTGATCTAACCCTTTTACATCTCCTATTATAATATGGGAGCCACCGAACGTGTACAATCCATTCCACCGACCCACTACGTGGCGACAGTGCTCTCCAGACTATTGAAAGCCAAGCAAAGACAGCAGCATGAGGAAGCCATTCTCATGAAAATGGATGGGGCGAAAACGCTTTCGCTTTCGCGCTGGGTGCTGGCGGTGGGGGATTGCAAATTTGCATAATAGATTATGGGTGCGACATACTTTGAAACACGCAGCATAAATAAGACCAGAATCGCAAAAGCTTCATCAAAGCTAGCCGAAACCCCAAGAAACGAGCGAGCCCATCCAGACTCAGAGCGGCCGCCAGCAGACAGGCAGGCAGCAGCAGCAGCAGCAGCAACCCACTTGTGACACGCCCGCTGCATGCAGAGCCACGGAGGGAGGAGAAGAACACACACGGAGGGAGGAGTTTGAAGGAGAGGGGAGTTTCCTGCTGTTATGGAGGAAATTACTGTTCAAAACTATTGTTTAGATGTCTGACGTCTTACTGATGCCAAAAATAAATTTAAAGTGACTGTTCTATCGAATTTCACAAAAAGCCATTTATCTCAGCTTAAATTTTCAGACGCTGAAACCATGCTGTATTCAAATGCTAATGCCTACATAACTACTAACTCTACAAACTAACTATTTTAGACAGAGAAAGCACACATTCGATTAGTTATTTTGAGATATTTTGTGTTCACAAAATCCTAACACAAAATAATCCTCGGCTGTTGAAAGATGAGCCAGAATCCTCAAAAAAACCCTCTGGCAGAAGCTACCTACAGTAAAAAAAAAACGGCTGGCAGTGAATGTGTTAATATGTGTTTACAGACAGACGGCGATACAGCTACTACCATGGAGGACTCACAACCTCTGCTGCCTAAGACACAGATCAGTGATGTAACTGGTCCCAACAAGCCTCTGCCACAGGTACATTCATGTTTATCCCTTCAGATTGTATTCTAGAGTGTCATGCTTAATGGTAGTCGAATATTTCAGACAAATGTTAACCTTCAGAGGGATTTTCTTCTTGGTTAATTCACACATGTGGGCCACTTTTATGGCTTTTGAAGTTTACTGAACAGTGTGAAATGTTTCCTGAACAGTGTGAAATGTTTACTGAACAGTGTTAAATGTTTACTGAACAGTGTTAAAAAAACACATTGATGTTTCAAAGTCATAAAAGTGGCCCACGTGTGTAAAAATTATATTGCTGAACACAAATGACCACGCCCATAAACTTTTGTTAGCCACAGACCTTATTTGATGCATTTAGGCCAGGCATGTCTGAAGTCCGGCCCTGGGGCCAATTGTGGCCCGCAGACAGATTTAAAGTAGCCCTCGGCTTGTCTCTCAAAATATACTATATGTGGTCCTCTACACAGTATTGGTTAATCAAGCAAGTTCAATTTGCATTGTTTCCCTTCACCTATGACAGCACCATCATACAGTTTGTACAGGAACCAAGTAGGAACAGCACATGCAGAACTAATGTTTTCAGATTGTAAACAAAATATTTAGAGTACATTTGTATGTGATTTTTGATTAAAAAAAAATATAACCCATATGATGCAAGAACACCTGGCCCCCCGACATTTTCACATGATCTAATCTGGCCCCCATTCAAAAAAGTTTGGGCACCCCTGATTTAGGCTAAGTGAAATCCCCATTCTAAAACCCCATACATTTCCTCCTTCAGAGATGGGAAGTAACAAAGTACAAATACTTTGTTACTGTACTTAAGTAGATTTTTCGGGTATCTGTACTTTACTTAGTATTTATTTTTCTGACGACTTTTTACTTTTACTCCCTACATTTTAACACAAGTATCTGTACTTTCTACTCCTTACATTTCCAAAACAAGCTCATTACTTTAGTTTTAATGCATGACAACAATGATTAAACCGAGAAGAAACGGGGTAGAATTAATAGAGATAGTTCATTCCCCTAAATGTCAGCTTGTGATTGGCTCTCTGTAGAGCAGCTCACCAGGCTCTGCAGTCTGCTGGGTAACTTTCGGTTCAGCCCTCGACTTACTCTGAGTCTGCTAACTTGAATGGGCTAAAATAATGTAATCATGCGGCACTTCTAGACTTTCTAAATGTTATTGGACCAAATGGATCAAATTCTGATAGTGAAATGAGTCATTTCGCGGGGGCTGTGTTGTGATTGCGATGCTTAAAAGCATGTATCCAGCTCAGCTCAGCTCAGCTGACTCCAGACCAGTAGTCATACTCGCACCCGCTGAACCGATACGCAGAGCCCGGTCAGCTGACTCTAGACCAGCAGTTATACTCGCTGAACGTGGACTGTTGTTTTAAACTATGTTGTCATTTAGCAGATCATCTCAGAAAGGCAGCGGCTGCAACTTGCAGGCATTTTTAAAATGTCATTATTAAATAATTACCTTTGCTAGAGGAACGTTAAGTGAATAGCCTACTTTCTAACGTGAGGGAAGCACACAAAAACAGGACAAGCAGAGGGTTATAATTCTTGCACAAAGGATAGTTACATCTTGTCTTGTGTTTTTGAATCTCAGTGTATGTGCTCCAGAGGCTTCAATAAAGTAGGAGACACCTTGTATCCAACAGTTAAACATTTGTGATTAACTATTTGCATATTCATATATCCTGGAAATATTAATGATGTCATTTTAAGGATTTTAATGGGATAATTTGACCGGTTTTGTGGAAAAACCACAGCACACATTATTAATCAAAGTAGAGTTTTAAGATGTATAAAAACATGTTTGTAGGGGATATTTTGAGTTTAATAGTCTTCAAATTATATTATTAATATGACATGAGGTTCGGTTAGCTTTGCACAGAAACATCCGGTAAAAATACTTTTTACTTTTACTCTTTGAGTACATTTCATAGCCTGTACTTTTTTTTACTTTTACTTGAGTAAATACTTGAATCAGTACTTCTACTTTTACCAGTCGTTTTTTACACAAGTAACTGTACTTCTACTTAAAGGGGGACTTACCCCCCCAGATATGGGACAAAACGGCATGCTGCTTGATTTGAAAAAACCTATGGGAAAAACCAAGAAATGAAGGCGAAGCACATCTCTTCTTGTCTCACTATACTCTTTGGCTGTGCTCACACAGGAAACTTCTGACATTTTTTACAGGAAAACGACGCCATGACAGTTTGCAGACTGCGGCCCAGCTGCAGCTACTCCGCTCTGCGGCCCGCAGTACAAACACAACATTCTCCCCCTCCCTCCTCCTCTCTCTCTCCTCTCTGCACAATCGAAGTGGTTGAGTGGTTCTCAATGTGAGGTCCTTGAGAGGATTCCAGGATTCTCCTTTATCTCTCAACCTAATATATATATAATTCTGGACAAAATCATATCTAGGCTACAAAAAAAACAAAAAAAACATCAGATCTGAGAGACCAAATCTCATCATATGGGGGTCCATTGCCCCAATGTGAACTAAATTAGGGGTCCTTAATATGAAAAAGGTTGGGAATGATTTACAGCAACACAATGCCATTTCCTTCCTTTTATTTCTATTTATGATTATAGTGGCTTTTAGGCTTGGAGTTGGGATGAGCCGGGAAAGGGTACAGGGGGAGTAGGGGAGTTACTATCTTGGAATCCCATAGTCTTTGGTTCATCGTGACGTCAGGTTGTACCACATTTTGGGCATTTTTGAGGGCAAAAAAAAGCAGGTTTGAGGCACTTATGCGGCTGCAAATGATACAAATGGTACAATGGTAACAGTTTGGTCTCAAATGTGGAAATTTTGACCAGAAATCTTCAAACACCACCCCAAAAGTCATATTGGTTAAAAGCTGAAAAAAGCGTTTTGGGGGTTAGTTACACTTTAAGTACAGAATGTGGGTACTTTTTAGGGATGCACGATAGGGATGTCCCGATACCACTTTTTTGCTGACCACGAGTACTGACATTTGGGTACTTGCCGATACCGAATACCGATACCGATACCGATAGTAATTAATAATGCCATAACAACGACTTTATTTTTTTAATTTATTTTTTCATCAGATGTTCCTCACTTTCTGGGTATAACAAATTAAATGTGCCAGTTATGCCATTGCTGACATTCATTTCCCTGAACAAACATGGCACCACTGCCACACATTTCACTTCAACTTTCACATTCAGTGCATTTCAGTAACACACAACATAGAACTGTAGCAGAACAACTGCAACAATAGTAGTTAGTGCTGTCTGTGAGGCCTACGCCTCAGAGAAGTCAGAGGTAGGTTATTTTTGTGCAAAAAATAAATAATAATATTAAAATAATAAAATATTAGCACCACCAAACAGGGGGATTAATCTCAGCTCTATTCAGTCAGCAGCATGTATTTCACATACTGGATAGAAGAGGCTAGGTAACTGAGATAGCCTTTTCAATTATCCAGAGTAGACTCCAGAGGACACACTAGGCTATATATGTACCAGTGTTGATAATAAAATAAAATAAAACACATATTTCCTGAACAATCATGCATGGCACTGCTACACATTTCAAAGTAACCTGTAACACATTCAGTGGATTTGAGTATCACACAACCTGAATATACTATAACTAGCAGAACAACTGAAATGTATCTTTAGTGTATGTTAGTGGCAGTGCTATCTGTGAGGAGTAGAGGACTAAGCCTTTTTTGGAAAAGTGGGGGGCAGATTCTTTTTGATGAAGAGAAGCATCTCAGCATGCTCAGCTGTGATCCTGTTTCTGGTTTCATCTACAATGTGTGACAGTGAGCTAAAAAGCCTTTCACTATCCACACTGCTGCATGGTGCTGAGAGATATCTGCGAGACATTTGGGCCAGAGTGGGAAACCGCACTTTGTTAACTCCCCAGTACTGCAGTGGTTTATCATCTGGGGCAGCTAGGGTCTCTCCAAGGTATGT
This sequence comes from Poromitra crassiceps, assembly GCF_964638095.1. Lineage (NCBI taxonomy): Eukaryota > Metazoa > Chordata > Actinopteri > Beryciformes > Melamphaidae > Poromitra > Poromitra crassiceps. Next base: position 36,842,833 of record NC_139633.1, on the reverse strand, counting down.
GTCTAACTAACTGAATGGCCTCACCTACTGGTGCTGCGCTCAGTGCTGATGATGCTTGCTCACTTGCTATCTCATCAAACACAATGTCCAGACTGCTCCTACTGGCCTGGGCCTTGCGTTGCTTTCTGGCAGGTGGTTTCCCCAGATCCTCCTGGACATCTGCTTCTCCTGCAGACAGCTTCCGCAGCTCCACCCTCACCATCTCTTTGGCTTCTGCAGCAGTGTTGACGTTTGAGAAGAAACAATCTTTGTATCTAACACAGAGAAAAATAAATATTTTAGCTGGTAACAGACAAGCTAGTCTCAAGTTGTCAGAAGGAATGTCAGCAATCAGCATATTGCCTTCAAATCATTTAACAAAGCAAATTGATAATGCTTTTATTTTTTATGGCCAACTTTAATCAATTTGCTTTAAGTGATTTGAAGGCAAGTAATTATCACTTGCTTTCTCTCTCTCTTTCTCTCTCACACTCTCTCTCTCTCACACACACACACACACACACACACACACACACACACAGACACACACATTACCTCGGATCGAGCACAGTTGCGATGCTGTAGAGTGGGTTTGTTTCAGTGTCAGAGAAACGTCTCGTCACGGCTGCAGCCAGAGTTGCTTTCATTGTTTTGATGCCTTGGTCCTCTTCTGTTTCTGTGGTCAAAAGTGGGCGAAGCACAGTCACATCAGGTATCACATCTGAGGCCAGGGCATCAGCTTTGCTCACTCTATTGGTTAACTCCTCAAACGGGGACAGGACAGTCAGAGACTTTTCCAGGATGGCCCACTGATTTGCGCTGAGGTTGTCGGGTAGCTCATATTCGGATCCATATACCCCCAGAGCCCGCTTCTGCTCGGTGAGACACTTTATCATGTAATACGTGCTATTCCAGCGGGTCTGCACGTCTTGCTGGAGTCTGGCTGGCGACTGAAGAAGCTGGATCTGGCTAATGGCGAATGTTTAAAATGACCCACTATTCTGCGTCCGACTGCCACCGCGTCTGCTACACTCCTCTGAGCCAAGAGCCCCTTGTTAACAGCCAGCTGGAAGGTGTGGGCTACACACGACAGGCTGGGCAGTCCAGCATCCTTCATGGCTTTAATCGTGTTTTTTGCACTGTCCCGGACCACAACGTGTACAGAACTTTTCGGTATCCCCCACGTCTGAAGCATATCATCAAACACGTCTGCGATAGCTTGGGCAGTATGTGAACCCCGAAACTGCTTCGCTTGTAGAATGACATTTTGTGGGGTGAAATCCTCGTCAATCCACTATGCAGTTAAACTGATGAGAGACATTGGGCTTACGCTGCTGCTCCAAATATCGGTGGTGAAGCTGAAAGCCGATATGCCCTGCAAGAAGGTGTTGATGTGCTCTTTCACGAAGTCGTGTAGCTTTGGTAACTCCGTGTCTGTGATGCAATGACGGCTGGGAATATCGTACCTCGGCTCCAGTACACAGAGAAGACGGCGAAATCCCGTATTTTCCACAACGGACAAGGGTCGGTCGTCAAGAGCGATGTACTTGGTAAGTGCATCAGTTATTTTCACTGCCCGTGGGTTTTCTCTTGCCATCTTCTCTCGCTTCTCCAGCGTTTGCTCAAGAGTTGGTTGTTTTGTGCTGGTGCTAGCATTAGCAAACTTCTTGTGCTCAGCCTGATGTTTGCTCTTCAGGTGTTTGATCAAATTACTTGTGTTAAATGAGCTGTTCTTCGCGCCTCCTCTTGACACTTTAGCAGAGCAGTCTGCTTTGCTGTATCACAAAATGCAGTATCGCAAATCTTAAAATATGTCCAAACTGCTGACATGTTGCTCCACTGCACACCGCGCCCACCTATCTAGATTGTACGGCTGCGGCACGTTGCCGTAAAGTGGTATCGGGCAGCTGTCGCAAGCAATATCGGGCAAGTACGAGTACAGCAGAATAGGCCAGTATCGGCTCATCGGTATCGGGCCATCTCTAATGCACGATATGGATTTTTAGAGCCGATACAATAAATGATATATATATGCTTCTCTTGGCTGATAACCGATACGATAAACCGATAATTATTTAACATTTCTGTATTAAAAAAACTAAGTTCTTCACCTGTATTTTATGCACACCTGGGGTTAAAAAAAGAAGAAAGAAAGGGCAGATGTAGTGAGCAAAGATGGATGATTTAATATTCCATAGCTCTGACCTAAGCAAATCTGACATCACTATTGTGAACACAAACAACACTTCTGATATCTCTCTTCCTTCTCTCCCCTCTCTCCCGATGAAGTGCTTAAACTCATGTTGTGCTCGCAGGAGCTGGTTTGGTTATGAAATATGATTATTAATAATTATGAATTATTAATATTCATAGATTTATTAGATTTGACAGAAAATATTGTATTCTCTGTAAGATTCGGGGCACCACTGTAGTTAAGGCTACAGACCTGTCTAAAAGTCAGTTATGACTAGTTTAGACACCAAACCAAATTGTCATATCAGTCTCATAATGATATAATGTACATTGTACAGTTGATTGAAGGGTCAAAGTTCGTAAGCTTCTGTCACAGATTTCCACAGATAAAATACCTCATGAATAACAACCAAGATTCATAGCATTATGTAATAAAAAGATTTAATAAATCGCAATATCAATTGACATTAACATAATGATTAAAATATCAGTTCATCACATTTACTTTACAACTAATAGTCTACCACATCTATAGCTAATAACTAATATGAATAAGCATTTGGAGAAGGTGGAGTGTCTTATGTCACCCCAGGATTGGCTGAGGGGCGGGCTGATCGTGTGTAGACCGCCTCCTTTTCAAAATGGCGGTTTTGCCAAAGTTGAGGAAGGATTGGCCTGGTCAGACAGAGGTGGCTGGGGGGCGGTCTGGAACCGCCTCCTTTCCAAAATGGCGGTTCTGCCGAATTTAGGAAGGGATCACTCTGCCTGCCTAGCCTGGATCACTCTGTGTGAGTGACTAATCAAACTCTCTAATTCAGCTTAACTGTATTTTTGCGGGTGGACATTCTGAACATCTCTAGACCGTTCCAAGCTTAGCCCTCCCGGTTGAACGGGCTCAGCTGGGAGGCCGAGAGAGTGGGGGAGGGTGAGAGGGAGAGGGAGAGAGGAGAGTGGCCCGCTGATGGCCGCTAAGTTCTTCTGAACTTAGCGCTCACCTTCAGGCGTCTATATCATTCAACAGTGTGCAAACATTGTACATCAACATACAGGATACTGTAATCAACACATACATGGTAATGCATTTTAACCCTAACTGCCCAGAACCATTAAACCATGAATGACTCTCACGTGGGTCTCGCTTTGTGAGCGGGTTCCTCTGTTGCTCTGCACGCGCCTCTGGGGTGCCGTGGAGCGGATGGCGTTGGTTCGTGGGAGCGATGGCCTGCAGCGCGGTTCACCCTGGCCTGGAAAAGCGGGCAGCGGACGTCTGCTGGGGGTGCAGATGATGCCTGGGGTTGACGTGCAGTCTCTCTGCTCGTGGAGTCGAGGTCTGCTGCTTTGGGTCCCTCTCTGTGGCTGGTTGCAAGCCACGGTCTGTCTTGGGCGTCTTTCGTCTGCAGCAGTTGGTTGGATCTGCTGCGGTGTGGCTCTTCTGCTTCTTCTGCTCCTCTTGGTCTGCTGAGCGGTCTGCTCGCGGTACGGTCTTGTTGTCGGCTTTTGCGGTCCAGCTGGGCTTCTCTGGGCAAGGAGAGCGGCTGGTCTACGCGCGAGTTTGAAAGCACAGGAAGGGCTTTTCCGTGCGACTTATAACGCTAAACCGACTTAAATTAAACTGAGATTAAGTGGAACTATCTCAGTTTACGCATGCTATGTCTGGTGGGACTTACGGCCTTGGTAGGCGATTTCTGGTGCTGCTGTGGCTCGGAGTCCTCTGGGCCCGGGTCAGGCCTGCAGGCCTTGGTCCCTCCTTTGTTGCAGAGAGGGTACAGAGAGCGGGGGAGGGGAGCCGGGTCCTGGCCCCTCCAGTCCCTTGGTTCAGCTGCCTGCGAAAGCTTACTTGAGACTCTAACTTAAGACTGTTTCCCAACAGTTTTGTTGGAGATTACATATTAAAATGAGCATGCATGGTGGGCCAATCACATCGTTCGGTGAGTTGGGCTATGCCCAGCCTACTTTGTGTTATTTGAGTGGGCTCAACCCATTCTGTAAGTTCAACTGAAAGGTCTCTCTGTTCACCTTTCGGTTGTGGGGCACTTGGTCTTTGAAGCTCAGGGAGGTGTGAACGTCCTGGGGGTTGAGAGATAAAACAATGGCCGGAATCCTTTGAGGCTCGGCCTCCCGCTGTGCGGGTATCTGTAGGGTGTGACCCAGCCATTTGGTTCTCTCTGTCTTCACCCCGAATGTGAGGCCATATCTAAACACAGGCAATACACTCAAATGTCTCACATTCAAACATATAAGTAATACAGTACAGTCCATAATGTGTCGATCACAACATCCCCCCTCCTCGTCTGTGGACTGCTGTCGACCTGCGGTCCGCGGGCGAGGATGAAGGGCTGTACAGTCAGTTTGTGGTAACTTTTGGTCACCATGTCCATCTGTTCTGTGGGATCAAAGTGTCATATTCTGTCTAGGCAGTCCATAGTTCATCATCGGTTCAGGCTTGGTTCTGGGCAGACTCCTAACCATACCTAGACTCATTACCATATAGATAATACAACCTTAAGGTCACATACACAACATCATTTCAAAATCAACAGGGTAAACAGGGAAGGGCAGGAGGAGAGAAGGAGAGAGAGGGTGACAGGGTGTGACTTTGATGTGTGCTGCGTTCCAGCAGTGTTGTGCTATGTGTCTATGTGTCTATATGTAGCTATGTGCCCAGCTTTGTCATCTCCTGGGAGGGCCTCTGGTGGTTTGAAGGCCCACCCTGCCCGTCAGGCGTCTGGCGCCCGTTCGGATGTCTGATTGGGTGGAGCGCCTAGTGCGCTGAGGAGGCTCACACCCTGCGGTGCGACCGTGATGTCTCTGTGGGCAGCGACTACCCCCCTTGGCTCTGTCCGGCAGAACCGGGTGGTCTGGCCTGCGTTGTGAGCGTGTGCGTGGTACCGTCTCTGGGTCCGCACACACGCGGTGGGTGGGTTGAAACTGGCCATTTCTGCTTTTTGCTTCGGTTTCCACCTCCCACGCTATTGAGGCGGTTTTGAGGACCGTGCGCATGCTTCGGTCATACCAACGTGCGTCTAGGGCTACGGCTGGGCGCACCGAGTCATGCAGACCGTCTAGGAAAAGTTCCTTGAGACGTGGCACGTCTTCTTGATCCGGGCCATTTCTACCTTGACTATATATCTTCTTCAAGCGTCTAAAGTAATCCCTAGGATGTTCCTGGTAATTCTGTTTGACGTGTAAGGCCGCGTTCCTCCCCGCCGCTGGCGACTGGGTAAGGATGTACTCTTCGCCCAAGGCTTCGCGGAGCTTGTCAAAGTCATCTCTGATATGGGAAGGTTGCGTTTGGATAAACGCACGCACGTGCTTTGAGCTTGTGCTCCATATCAGTTGAGCTTTCTCTCGCGGCGAGGCATGTGGCAGAGCCTGCGAACCACGTTCGACTTCGTTGAGATAATCGGTCAAGTGTACCTCGTGACTGGCGGGATCAAACAAGTCGATGTCGTTGGCTATTGACTCCAGTAAGTGATAGCGTGACTCTGCTTCTCGGAGAGAGAGTTCTGACTCACTCTGTTTTGGCAGTGGAGGCTGCAAGAAGGAGTGGCCGTTTGCCCGATCGGGCACCAAAGCGCGACTAATGTCATCATGCCGGGGGTCCCCCCTTTCGGGGGGAGGGGTGGAGGAGCTGACTTCCTGTTTCCTTGGTGGACAGGAGCTAGAAAGTGAGTGAGGCTGGATAGCCTCTGGTGAAAAAGACCTATCAGCGCACCCGTTGGTGGCCTGAGCAAATGACGGTTTATAATGCACAGGGCGGTAGTCGATCGACTCGCCACGGGCGTGATAAATGGAAAGTCGGTAAGACACACGTTCCTCCCTGCAGGGGGTTGCAGTGTGGATCGTTTTGTCATAACCGGAAGTGGCGCTGTCACGTCGTTTGACTGTCAGCGGTTTGTGCTCTGAGGTGGAAGTCAGAGCTGGATGAAAGCGTGAATAACATCTGAGTCTATACGTAGGTTGCTCGGATGAATGACTGACTGGTATGTCGGAAGCATGAAAGTCGAGCTCGGAATCGGATGACGACTGCTGGGCTGAATAGCCTGAATCAGTTTGCTCGTTGTGAGAGCGGTCTCCCCCCTTTCGCGGTGTGGTGTCGCGATGCCTAGCGGCGCGGCTGCTTGGCAGCGCGGGCGCTGAGTGGTGTGCGGGGGTCTGATTCGAGTCGGGGGTTGGTCTAGCCCTAGGAGGCGTGTCAGCCTCCGGTGCCGGCGGGGTTATGGCCCTTACGGCCTTCTGGTGCTCTTGCTGCTTGGCCGTTCTCGTGTTTAGCCGTGCGATCACTGCTCGGGTGGTTGGTGGAGCAGTGCGACCCGAGAGGGGGACCGTTCTGGGTCCGAGGGCCGCCGTGGATCCGGTCTGCACGCCTTTTTGGCTCTGTTGCAGCCGGGAAACTTCTGTACGCAGTCGGGCTAATTCTGTTTGGCAGACCTGGGCTTGTCGATGCAGGCCCAGGTTGGCCTGCAGCGTAGCTTGACAGCTGTTGCGCAGTCTGCCTATCTGCGTCTGGTAGACAGTGGTCTGCTGCTGATGCGCAGCGTCCTGCACATGGAATCTGCGATTTTGCAGAAAGAAAAGAATTCCCAATGGAATTATTAGGACCGCTAGTGTTAGCATTACAATGCTAAATTAATCTGCTCCTCCTGTGGGCGGGCAGATGAGAGAGGCGGCTACCGCTTGCAAGTCGGTGGCGGCCGTCTTAAAGAAAGTTTCAGCGCTGACCATCTTGTGGCAGCGCAGACTCATTGCGATGAGTCAAGCAGCTGTTTTACTGCTGTCAATTTTAAGCAAAAGGTGTGTGCACTCACCGTGTTGCTATGGCATTAATGCCGTCAATGCCCACAGTTACTAATCCTAATTAAAGAATGGCCCAAATGTGACAGTCTCTCTGTGAGTTAGCTGCCAATTGCATGCAGTTAGTTTGACATCTGTCAGCTGTCACTCGGCTGGTGTCTGCTGTCAGTGTCATCAGGTGCAGGTGTCTGCCTGTCTTTCGCATGCAAATTCACTGTGACTGGTGGTCACAGGGCTTTGTTTACACTTTGTCTCTGGCTGTTGAGAGCCAGGGTGAATGTTTTTGAGTGCTAATGTGGGGGGGGGGGGCAGCCTGACTTCCCCCCACCCTTTGCCAGTGTGGCTTTCAAATTAGCATCAAAGGTTCCACTTAAAAATGCGCAGCACGGTTTGTTTACACTCTGTTCAAGTCACTCTCTCATAAATGGAAAAATTGCTATCTCTCACAATTTAGGTTGAAGGCACAGTGGGAAACAGTTTGTTAACTGTGGTTTCTAACATAAAAATGGAATCAAGGATTTTAAACTGAGCTGTTGTCTTTGGGACTGTTTTGCTCAGAAATATTCAATACAAATCCTAACTTGTGTTAAGATTATGGGAAGATTCCATATTTTATGATTAGAGTTCCTTTAGTGTCTTCTGACGCATGTGATTTGCTTGGCAAAGCGCTATAGAAAACCTGATTTTGGAAAAATTTGAAAATTCTTGATTTTTCAAAATTTTATGAATTTTTATTATTCATGCATATCATATCTGTGGAAATACTGATATTAGAATCCTCAAACGGGGCGTCATTTATGTTGTGCTCGCAGGAGCTGGTTTGGTTATGAAATATGATTATTAATAATTATGAATTATTAATATTCATAGATTTATTAGATTTGACAGAAAATATTGTATTCTCTGTAAGATTCGGGGCACCACTGTAGTTAAGGCTACAGACCTGTCTAAAAGTCAGTTATGACTAGTTTAGACACCAAACCAAATTGTCATATCAGTCTCATAATGATATAATGTACATTGTACAGTTGATTGAAGGGTCAAAGTTCGTAAGCTTCTGTCACAGATTTCCACAGATAAAATACCTCATGAATAACAACCAAGATTCATAGCATTATGTAATAAAAAGATTTAATAAATCGCAATATCAATTGACATTAACATAATGATTAAAATATCAGTTCATCACATTTACTTTACAACTAATAGTCTACCACATCTATAGCTAATAACTAATATGAATAAGCATTATATCAATTGTGTGTGTGTGTGCCGGTGTGTGTGTGTGTGTGCCTGTGTGTCTGAGAGGGCGGAGAAGGTGGAGTGTCTTATGTCACCCCAGGATTGGCTGAGGGGCGGGCTGATCGTGTGTAGACCGCCTCCTTTTCAAAATGGCGGTTTTGCCAAAGTTGAGGAAGGATTGGCCTGGTCAGACAGAGGTGGCTGGGGGGCGGTCTGGAACCGCCTCCTTTCCAAAATGGCGGTTCTGCCGAATTTAGGAAGGGATCACTCTGCCTGCCTAGCCTGGATCACTCTGTGTGAGTGACTAATCAAACTCTCTAATTCAGCTTAACTGTATTTTTGCGGGTGGACATTCTGAACATCTCTAGACCGTTCCAAGCTTAGCCCTCCCGGTTGAACGGGCTCAGCTGGGAGGCCGAGAGAGTGGGGGAGGGTGAGAGGGAGAGGGAGAGAGGAGAGTGGCCCGCTGATGGCCGCTAAGTTCTTCTGAACTTAGCGCTCACCTTCAGGCGTCTATATCATTCAACAGTGTGCAAACATTGTACATCAACATACAGGATACTGTAATCAACACATACATGGTAATGCATTTTAACCCTAACTGCCCAGAACCATTAAACCATGAATGACTCTCACGTGGGTCTCGCTTTGTGAGCGGGTTCCTCTGTTGCTCTGCACGCGCCTCTGGGGTGCCGTGGAGCGGATGGCGTTGGTTCGTGGGAGCGATGGCCTGCAGCGCGGTTCACCCTGGCCTGGAAAAGCGGGCAGCGGACGTCTGCTGGGGGTGCAGATGATGCCTGGGGTTGACGTGCAGTCTCTCTGCTCGTGGAGTCGAGGTCTGCTGCTTTGGGTCCCTCTCTGTGGCTGGTTGCAAGCCACGGTCTGTCTTGGGCGTCTTTCGTCTGCAGCAGTTGGTTGGATCTGCTGCGGTGTGGCTCTTCTGCTTCTTCTGCTCCTCTTGGTCTGCTGAGCGGTCTGCTCGCGGTACGGTCTTGTTGTCGGCTTTTGCGGTCCAGCTGGGCTTCTCTGGGCAAGGAGAGCGGCTGGTCTACGCGCGAGTTTGAAAGCACAGGAAGGGCTTTTCCGTGCGACTTATAACGCTAAACCGACTTAAATTAAACTGAGATTAAGTGGAACTATCTCAGTTTACGCATGCTATGTCTGGTGGGACTTACGGCCTTGGTAGGCGATTTCTGGTGCTGCTGTGGCTCGGAGTCCTCTGGGCCCGGGTCAGGCCTGCAGGCCTTGGTCCCTCCTTTGTTGCAGAGAGGGTACAGAGAGCGGGGGAGGGGAGCCGGGTCCTGGCCCCTCCAGTCCCTTGGTTCAGCTGCCTGCGAAAGCTTACTTGAGACTCTAACTTAAGACTGTTTCCCAACAGTTTTGTTGGAGATTACATATTAAAATGAGCATGCATGGTGGGCCAATCACATCGTTCGGTGAGTTGGGCTATGCCCAGCCTACTTTGTGTTATTTGAGTGGGCTCAACCCATTCTGTAAGTTCAACTGAAAGGTCTCTCTGTTCACCTTTCGGTTGTGGGGCACTTGGTCTTTGAAGCTCAGGGAGGTGTGAACGTCCTGGGGGTTGAGAGATAAAACAATGGCCGGAATCCTTTGAGGCTCGGCCTCCCGCTGTGCGGGTATCTGTAGGGTGTGACCCAGCCATTTGGTTCTCTCTGTCTTCACCCCGAATGTGAGGCCATATCTAAACACAGGCAATACACTCAAATGTCCCACATTCAAACATATAAGTAATACAGTACAGTCCATAATGTGTCGATCACAACACTCATCAGCTCGAACCGAGCTACTTACTGCCCCCTCAATCCTATCCCTTCCTCTCTCCTCCAAACCATCTCACCTGACAAATCTCCCTTCCTCACTACCTTCATAAACTCCTCTCTGTCCTCTGGTCTTGTTCCGCCTGCTCTAAAGAGTGCAAGAGTCAAGCATCTGCTTAAGAAACCCTCCCTTGACCCTACTGCTATTCAGGACTACAGACCTGTCTCTCTTCCCTCATTCCTTTCCAAAACCCTCGAACGAGCAGTGTCCGAACAACTTTCTCTCTATCTCTCCCTGAATGACCTCCTGGACCCTCTGCAGTCCGGTTTCAAGGCTTCTCACTCCACTGAGACAGCTCTTCTTGCTGTCACAGAGGCCCTTCACACTGCTAAGGCCTCATCCCTCTCCTCTGTCCTTGTCCTCCTTGACCTGTCTGCTGCCTTCGATACAGTCAACCACCAAATCCTTCTCTCCACTCTGTCTGACCTCGGCATTTCAGGTTCTGCACTCTCCTGGTTTGCTTCCTATCTCTCGAACCGCTCATACCAGGTCTTATGGAGAGGGTCCCTCTCCAGATCCTGCCCTCTTACCACCGGTGTCCCCCAGGGCTCAGTCCTGGGCCCCTTACTTTTCCTTCTCTATATCAGATCTCTTGCCTATGTGATCTCTTCTCATGGCTTTTCTTATCACTGCTATGCTGATGACACCCAGCTTTTCCTTTCCTTCCCCCCCTCCGACACTCAAATCGAGGCTCGCATCTCTGCATGCCCTTAAAAGACATTGGCGACTGGATGTCTGCCCACCACCTCAAGCTCAACCTTGGTAAGACAGAGCTACTCTTCCTCCCAGGGAAAGACTGCCCTCTCGCAGATCTCTCCATCTCCATTGACAACACCACTGTACTTCCCTCCCAAACAGCTAAGAACCTTGGGGTGATCCTCGACAACCAGCTGTCTTGCTCAGCTAACATAGCTGCGACAGGTTCTCCCTCTACAACATCCATCCCTTTCTCACAAGAGAAGCGACTCAACTCCTGGTCCAGTCACTTATCATCTCTCGCCTGGACTACTGCAACGTGCCGGCCTACCTGCCACCGACATCCGACCGCTTCAGCTCATTCAGAACGCTGCAGCCCGTCTGGTATTCAACCAACCCAAATTCTCTCATGTCACTCCCCTCTTCCGGGACCTCCACTGGCTTCCCATCTCAGCTCGCATCAAATTCAAGACACTGGTACTGGCCTACAGGGCAGTACACCAGTCAGCTCCCCTGTACCTGCAATCTATGGTCAGGTTCCAAACCTCTCAGCGCTCCCTTCGCTCCTCCACCAGTGTAGGTCGCCTCGCCCCTCCTTCGCTACGGGGGCTCAAAAGTCGCTCATCCCGATCTCGACTCTTCTCGTCCCTGGCACCTCAATGGTGGAACGAGCTTCCACCTTCGGTCAGGACTGCTGAATCACTGCCGATCTTTCGGAAAAGACTAAAGACTCACCTTTTCAGGCTCCATCTGGGCCCTTCTTGATCTAACTTCTTTCTCTCTTTCTTAAAAAAAAAATAAAAAAAATAAACTAAACTTGTACCACTGTTCTTTCAGAATTTGTAGTTGTCATAGACTGTGCTCCATAGCTGATTGCTCTATTGCTGACAAAAAATGTGTTATTGTAAGTCGCTTTGGATAAAAGCGTCTGCCAAATGATGTAATGTAATGTAATGTAATGATATAATATGATTGTTTTAGTAAAGTGTATCACTCAATAGTCAATACAAAAAATAATGGCTTTTATATAACCGAAAGCCTATTAGTCTGCAGATAAAACACAAAAGGCATAGTAATTTAGACTCTTATTGGCATGACGTTACTGGCAACATATGAGCTGTCTGAATTTTGTCATAAGCCATATCTGTGTCGTTTCACTTTTGACTGAAAAATGTTCCCTCTAGATTAAAGAAAAGACACTATGTGATGTTGACTGGTGTGTTTTTATGTAAATGTGCGCATTCGTTTTCCTTATTATTGGTAGATCATGACTGCCCCGCAGCTAGCTATGTTAGCTTTTCTTTCTTTTTTTTACCTTTATTTACCCAGGCGAACAAGTAAGAACAAATTCTTATATACAAAAGCAGCCTGACAAGCTTCACGTTACCTTACATGTAACGTTAGCGTTAGTTGATTTGGAGACACAAACCCTGGACATTTCATTTTGGGTAATGCATGAGGTTCTCTATGGTTTACGCCAGCTCTGGGAGTATGAAGTGCTTTAAATGTGGGGATGTTTGGTCACAACAAGCTTGTGGACCTCTGCCTGCTGAACCACTAGGTAGGCCACAACCAGCTAGCTAACGTTAGCCACCACAACAGCTAACGTTAACGCCAAACAAATCCGCTGCCTCCTCCCCACGTTTGGTTTAGCGTAACGCCAGCTCAGACTTTCCCCTAATCTCAGAAACCTTGCGGGACATGTATTGCAAATTGCAATAGTGTTGTTTTGTTATCATTTGAAACTGTCAACAGCCACACTGGAGTTTCGCCAGCTGCTTGTGATGTCATGAGCACGCAACAACAATACTCCACTTCCAATGCAAAACAAAGCCAAGTCGGCGCCGTATTATCGGGGGCTATTTTATCGGCTAAAATGTCATTATTGGAATAATAAATAATAACGCAAAATGGCCGTATCGGCCGATAATTTATCGGTCCGATAAATATCGTGCATCCCTAGTACTTTTCCCATCTCTGTCCCCCTTAGAAGCAACGTGGCAGAGATTTCTGGTTAAGCCTACAAAAATATGTCATCCCTGCGATACTCTATACATTCAGGCAGTGTCTTGTCATAGACGCATCGTCAATGGGTCAACATGGGGGAAATATAATAATAATAATAATAATAAATGTGTTTTCTATAGCGCGTTTCAAGGACTCAAAGACGCTGTACAAAAATAAACACTAAAGGGGCGGGGATGACTTAAGTCCAACAGACAATGGACAAACACGACACAGGCACACAGGGATAGGCAGGGGGGAGCTAGGAGAAGGCACAGGAGAAGAGATGGGTTTTGAGACAGGATTGGAAGACAGTGAGGGAGTCTGATTCTCTAATGTCCGGGGGGAGAGAGTTCCAGAGCTTGGGAGCTGCCCTGGACAAGGCTCTGTTGCCAAAACTGCGGAGGTTGGATTTGGGGGTGGAGAGAAGGCCGGCAGAGGTGGATCGGAGGGAACGGGAGGGTTGGTAGGGGGAGAGGAGGTTGGTGAGGTATGGGGGGGGCAGTTGGTGGAGAGCTTTGTATGTGATGACGAGGATTTTGTAGGTGATCCGGGAGGAGATGGGAAGCCAGTGGAGTTGTTGAAGGACTGGGCTGATGTGGTGCCAGGATTTGGTGTGGGTGAGGAGACGGGCGGCTGCGTTTTGGACCAGTTGGAGTCTATTGATGAGGGTGGTGTTGGTGCCATAGAGGAGTGAGTTGCAGTAGTCCAGACGGGAGGAGATGAAGGCGTGAATGAGTGTTTCAGCAGCAGGGTGTGAGAGACCAGATCTTAGCAATGTTGCGGAGATGGTAGAAAGAGGTTTTGACAATATGGCGGATGTGGGGCTCAAGGGAGAGGGTGGGGTCAAAGATTACACCAAGGTTGCGTGCCTGAGGAGATGGGGAAACGGTGGTGCAGTTGATGGTGAGTGAGGGGTTGTTGAGTTTGCTGAGGGTGGATTTGGAACCGATGAGGAGGAGTTCAGTTTTATTGCTGTTTAGTTGAAGGAAGTTGTGTTGCATCCAGACTTTTATTGCAGACAGGCAGGCGTTGATATGGGAGAGGGGTGGGTTCTGAGGGGATTTAGTGCTGAAGTAGATCTGGGTGTCGTCAGCGTAGCAGTGGGAGTTGAGGTTGAAATGGCGGAGGATCTTACCAGGGGCCAGGATGTAGATGAGGAAGCCTTGGGGGACACCGTGTGAGACTGTGGAGGGGGCGGAGGATGGGAGATGAAGTGGGAGCGGTTGGAGAGGTAGGAGTGGAGCCACCTGAGTGCGGTGCCTTCGATACCGAGAGCCTCAAGTCTGGACAGCAGGATGACGTGGCTCACGGTATCGAAGGCTGCACTCAGGTCGAGGAGGATGAGGAAGGTGAGGGATCCAGTGTCGGCAGAGGTGAGGAGGTTGGTGAGGACTTTGAGGACTGCAGTTTCTGTGGAGTGGAGTGGGCGGAAACTGGATTTGAGGGGTTCGAAGAGGTTATTGGAGTGCAGGTGAGTTTGGAGTTGTGTGGCGACAAGGCGTTCCAGGGTTTTGGAGAGGAAGGGGAGGTTGGAGATGAGCCGGTAGTGGTTGAGGGTGGAGGGGTCGAGACCAGGTTTCTTGAGGATTGGGGTGACAGAGGCGGTTTTGAAGGCGGAGGGGACAATACCATGGGACAGGGAGGAGTTGAAGAGATTGGTGAGGTAGGGGCAGAGGGCCGGGAGGCATGATTTCAGCAGGGGGGTGGGGAGGGGGTCGAGGGAGCAGGTTGTGGGTTTGGATGAACTGATGAGTTTGGAGATGGTTGAGGGGGTAACTGGAGTAAAGCAGGAGGCGGCGGTGTGGGGGAGGGGTAGGCAGGTCAAGAGGGATGGAGAGGAGAGGGACTGGAGTAGGGGCTGCTGGGTCAGACACAGGGGACAGTGATTGATGAATGGTGGTGATTTTGTCTGCAAAAAACTGAAGAAAAGAGTTGCATAGGTCGGGTGTGGAGGTAGGGAGGGCGTCGGTGCAGGGTTTGAGGAGGTTGTTGACGGTGGAGAACAGTGTTTTAGAGTTGTGGCTGGGGTCGTTGATGATGGAGGAGTAGTAGGCAGACTTGGCGGCAGTGAGGGCTTCTTTATAGGTGGAGAGGTGGATTTTGAATGCTTGAAGATGGATGGTAAGTGAGGTTTTCTTGCAGAGACGTTCCAGTTGGCGGCCAGTTTGTTTCATGGTACGGAGGTGAGGTGTGAACCAGGGGGCAGAGGAGTTGAAGGAGACGGTTTTGGTTTTGCGGGGGGCAAGGGAGTCGAGGGAGGCAGACAGTGTGTCGTTGAGAAAATTGGTGAGATCAGCAGGTGAGGTGGAGGCTGGGTGCATGGTGAGAGCTGTGGTGAGTAGGTCGGAGAGTTGCAGGGGGTCGAGTGCTTTGGTGTTCCGGAATGTTATTTCTCTGAGGGTTTGGGGGCGTGGGGAGGGGGATGAGACAGTGAACTGGATGAGAATGTGGTCAGACAGAGGGAATGGAGTAGGGTGGATGTTGAGAACCGGTAGATTGGCAGAGCAGACAAGGTCGAGGATGTGGCCTTTGACATGGGTGGGGAAGGTGACGTGTTGGGTGAAGTTGACGTTGTCCAGGAGAGAGGTGAGGTCGGATGCAGGTTTACAGGTGGGTGAGTCGATGTCGATGTTGAAATCGCTGAGGAGGAGTAGACGGGAGGAGAGAGATGAGGCTATTGTGAGGACTTCGGTGAGGTCGGACAGGAATGATGGGTGGGGTTTGGGTGGACGGTAAATGAGTAGAACAGTGATGGAGCAGCAGGTTTTGAAAGCCAGGAGTTCGAAAGATGAAACTGAGGGGAGGGTGAGTTCTGTTAACCGGTAGTGTTGTTTGAAAATGACAGCCAGGCCGCCTCCACGGCGGGAGGGGCAGGGTTTGGAGATGTAACTGAAGCCAGGGGGAGATGCTTGGTTGAGGGAGAAGAAATCATTGGGTTGTTGCCAGGTTTCGGTGAGGAGGAGAAAGTCAAGTGAATTGTCAAGAATGAGTTCATGCAGGAGGGGGGCTTTGTTATTAAGTGACCGGGTGTTGAGGAGGGCGAAGGTGGGTGGATGGAAAGGTGGAGTAGTGAGGGCACGGTGGAGAGGACGGAGGTTAGCCAGGTTGACAGAGCGGGGGGGTGTAGTGGAGGGGGGGGAGCTTATGGTTTGGATGCTGTGGCATGTACGGGCAACAGAAGACGCAAGGTACCAGTAGGGGGTTAGTCTCGGTTTCCAGACGTTTGGTGAGGGGCGCCAACAGCGCCACCTTACCACCAAACTTCTGGGAATTTACTGTTCCAAATCTGGTTCAGAGCCCGGCGAGAACGGCCGGCAGCAGACACCCCTACATTTATTATTAGAATTTTATTTGGTAGCAGCAATGCAATGTTTCATAGTTCCAATATAGAGCAAGACACTGATGTGCTGCAAAGAGAGTTTATACCTGTTGTTTATTTTACAATATTTTTTCCTACCCGGAAGTGGTCCGCTTGCTACTGTGAGTCATCAGCAGGCTCTGTAACGTTAGCCTCGGGAGTCGGGCTTATCGCTGGGGAAAGACCTCTAGCCGCCGGGGCCGGATGAAACACGTCCTATTAACAGGTTATGTTTGTTTCTAAGTGATTAATATGTTTCTCCGCAAACGCGACAGCACCGGTTCTGCATGAGCGTCACTGCCCCCAGAAAGCAGGCCCGCCCACAACACTCATGATTCGTTCTCCGATGCAAGGCTTCCAACAGCACCACCTAACGTTATGAAAAGATTTAAATAGTAATATTCTCAGTCTTACAGTAGTGAAACGGATTAAGACTGAGGGCTGAGTCTAGTAGAGGGTATGCTTGGCGTCCAAACTACAGTATAAAGACAAAGCTGTTGAAAGAGGATGAAATAGACATTTCATCCTCTTTTTTTATTTTCTTATGTCATCCATTTTATGTGAAGCACTTTGAACTGCATCTGTGTATGAAATGTGCTATACAAATAAACTTGACTTGACTTGACTCCCAAGCCGAAGGTCGGCGGTTCGTACCCACCCCTGGGCAAGCCCTTAACATGGGTTGCTGCAAGTACCACCTACACAACGCCGTCACATTAGCATTTAGCTGCTAGCCCAGCCGAGGCAGACAGGATCGGGGATTTAACCCCCGCAGTAAACGCACATCTGAACAGATGTCTATGTACCTGCTCTTGACTCCCCAACCGCATGCAGCACCGTCCGCTGGTGAGTCAGCCCATTGAGATGTTTTCTTCCTCCACCGTCTAGTCTCACGCACTAGCTGTAGTAACATTTTGTGGGCGTTCCCACACAGACTGACTGTATCTATGTGCTGACTGCTGTTGTTGACTCGGCCTGCCTGGAGTTGCAGCTCTCAACACAGAAGGGAGAAGTGCGGAGAAGAAAGGAGGGGGAGGGGCTGCTGGCTGCTGTAGTGTGTGAAGCGCTGTGGGACAGGCAGAGAGACTGAGGGGAGCCCTTGCTCCTTTCGTAACTGCTTGTCCACATATGATTTCATCATCTGCCCGGACCACAGTTCTTAGACTGTAGCGCTGCCTGCTGAAACCGCCAAGCTGTCAAAATAGGAGAGGTGTACGTATTTACAAGTGTCACAGAAACATTTCAAAACACCGACCAAAGCAGAAGGGTTCATTGCATCTCGGGGGCGAGGTATGAAACCTCGATGCTGCTAATAAATAACTTTAATATAGAGTACCAATCATTCTGTCTTGTGCTGTTGTGCCCAGCCATCATACTTAACATCTCAAAAAGCAAAGAGCTGCTTGTTGATTTTAGAAAGGATACTCACACTAGCCTCCTTCCCCCTCTTTCCATCAATGAAGGAGTGGTAGAGAGTTTGGTTCCTGTTCGTTGTCAGTTGAGGTGATGGGTCGGTAGGGATTTTTTTTTCCAGTGGCAGCAAGGGATAGATAGGAAATATATATATATATTTTTTTTTCCTTAAAATTACAGCAGCAATGGATACTTTTTTCATAACATAGCCTACATGTACTCTACCACTGTGCTCTACACACGTTTTTATATGAACAAAATATTTAAGTCAATATGAATGCTTCAATGTTATTAAAACATGCTGATTTTAAATACTTTGAGCCGTCGAGGGCACAGGTTCTAGCTCTGCCGTGCACTTCAGTGCTAAATACCTGAATTGAAATAAAGCCATGACGCCACTGAGGAGCGAACCATTATTTCCATCAGTCTTTTGTGTTGCTGGCTGCCTTCGGCTCTGGTGAAATAAAATCGATCTCCTTGCTCAGCTTTAACATGACGGTGGTTTTCAATTGTTTTGAGAGAGAAAAAGTCCGCTCCTCGGGAATCCCTTTGAGTTGTGTGTAACTTCAGCTCCGCTAGGCCGGAGGCGGGGGTTTAGCGAAGCCGCGGTCTTGCCTGGGGAGTTGCCACCGGGGAAGTGGCTTCACTTCTCCCCGTAGCGTGACTCCCGTCCCCCGTGCAGTGCATGCATGTGAGTTTGAGTAACAACAAGTGATATCCATTCTCCTGGCCGATTGTCACATTTGCCCATGTACACTGTAGTGTAGGTCATTTAGAGGCACCAGTATTCCAGTTGAAAAGTTCCATGTATGGATTTAATTTTAACGTTATACGTTATAGCCTACTTGGGCTTTGGGCGGAGGGCAGATATGCGGTCGCTATGGCGACCAGGTGTGGGCGGAGGTGAGTGAACTTGCTATGGAAACAGAGTCTATATATCAAGTAGAGACGAGTAAGCCCAGGTCGACTAGAGCTGTACTGGGGACTGCCCCCTAGTCCGATACCTCACGAGTCCGATACCTCACGAGTCCGACACCTCATGGTTTTGGGTTAGGGTCTGGGGGAGGTTAGGTTTAGGCGTGGGGGTGGGAGAGGTTAGGTTTTGGGTTAGGGTCTGGGGGAGGTTAGGTTTAGGCGTGGGGGTGGGAGAGGTTAGGTTTTGGGTTAGGGTCTGGGGGAAGTTAGCCTCTTTTTTCGGACTCGTGAGGTGTCGGACTCGTGAGGTATCGGACTCGTGCCATGGCACCGCTGTACTGTGCTGTTATATGTGGTGGAAATGAGCCACAAGCTGCTGAGTGGGGTCGACGGCTGGCGATATCCGTCCATTTGTCAGCTCTGTCCACTTTGCCGGCTGCTGATACGTGGGGGTACGGTGGTGCAGTGGTAAGCGCTGTCGCCTCACAGCTCGAAGGTCCTGGGTTCGATTCCCACCTGGGACGCTGTGGGTGCTGGAGTTGTGACCCCCCATATCCTCAGTGCCTACTGCCCAGGTGGGCTATCTCATCCAAAGGGCCTTTCTGTGTGGAGTTTGCATGTTCTCCCCGTACCCCCCAGGGGGTTCCTCCGTACATAACCCCCGACTAAAAACATGCAGAAGATCGTCATCCGACCAGTGACGACAACATCTGAAGTTGGTCCAATGATGGTCCAATGAAGGTCCCCAGGCGCTGGAAATAAATAGCGACCACTGCTCCTGGCCTGCCCCCTGGAGGAAAGGACAAGCCTGGATGGGTCAAATGCAGAGGACATATTTCACCAGCCACTGTCAGCATGAGTGTGTGTAGTGGCCGCATGCATGTGTTGTAGTGTGTTCGTGTGACAATAAAGACGGGCTGCCGTCTGAAATCGTGTTTTTTTTTTATCATTTTTTGATACGAATATACAAGGGCACTGTTTAACTTCCTGAAGCACATTTTCAAATGATTTGAACCCCAATCTCACAATTTTGGTTGGCACGCTAGTGCTGCATGGGCAGAGAAGCGACACAAAGCACATGTCCGTCATGCTCCCTGCCATTTTCGTTTTAAAGTATCTGTAGCGAAAAGCACCTTCGTGCAGTGGCAAACCCCGCCCCTTAGCGCCACCGTCAAATCAACAAGCTCATAAAATAAATTTGGGTCGCACGTAAATTGACAGGGTCGGTCGGAAACCGGAACCGAACAACTTTTTTTTTTAGGCCCGGTCACCTCCTTCCGGTTCCTCGGGACCACCATCCATGAATCCCTATCATGGGATCTCAACACCATTCTCAAGATCAGCAAATCCCATCAGCGACTCTACTCCCTTTATTTTTATTTGACCTTTATTTAACCAGGTTTGTCTCATTGAGATTGAAAATCTGTTTTTCAAGAGAGACCTGGCCAAGAAAGCAGCATAAAGTTACAGACACATTTTAACATAAACAATACAAACAAAAACATCTAAAACGTAAGAAAATACACATCCATTTACTCAGCAACAGGGTTGTATACAAGTTCATTATGGATCAAAACATTTGCAGACCTGGATTTCAGCTTCCTCCATATTTTTTTCCCTGGTTTTAAAAATACTCATAGGGACTAGCACCTGGAGGTTTAGTAGGCGTTGGAGTTCATTCCAGGCCAGAGGGGCAGACACCTGGAAAGCTTTCTTGCCAAACTCAGTCCTTGTCTTAGGTACAGTCAGCAGGATGCAGTTTTGAGACCTAAGCTGATAAGAACTATTTTCTTGTAAATTAATGCAGGAGCATAGATAAGATGGTAGTTGTCTCAAGATGGTCTTATAAATGAAAATAAACCAATGAGACATCCTCCGTAACGATAAGGAGGGCCAGCCTACGCTCATGTAGAGGGTACAGTGATGTGTCCGGGACTTCAAATTTGTCACAAACCTAAGTGCACCATGATACACTGTGTCCAGCTTTCACAACGCTGTCGCAGGTGCAGACATATAAAGAATGTCACCATAATCTAATATTGGCAAGAAGGTAGCCAAAACAAGCCTCTTTCTAGCCTCAGCATAAAAACACGCTCTGTTTCTGAAATAAAAACCTAACTTCAGTCTTTTTTGACAAGAGTGTCAATATGTGCTTTAAAAGTAAGACCATCATCTATTATAAAACCTAAATACTTATATGTCGACACTCTTTCAATAACCTTGCCCTGCATAGTCATTATGCCTGGGACAATTGGTTCCTTCTTAGATTTGGAAAAAAACATAAGCTTGGTCTTGCCTGCATTCAAGACAAGCTTCAGCTGGTGCAACTGTGCCTGAACCATATCAAAGGCTATTTGTAGCTGTTCAAAAGCCCTTATTAAAGATGTTGCACAACAATAAATGACGGTGTCATCAGCATAAAAGTGAAAAGACGCGTCTGGCACATTTTTACCCACATTATTGATAAAAATTGTAAATAAAAGTGGACCAAGCACAGAGCCCTGTGGCACCCCCTTGTGGACAGTTAAGATATCAGAGAAAATTTCCATCAAACTTTACACACTGGGTTCTATCTGACAGGTAGTTTTTAAACCAGGCAACTGTGCAAAATCCATGGTGGTCATTAGTTGTAGTTTTCAAACATGTGAAAGTGAAATAATACTAATAATTATTAATATTATTGGCAGTGTTTCTCAAGGTAGGTGGTACTTGCGCCCCCCCCTGCTGGTGGTACTTGATCCCTGGAATCCCAATGTTTAAATTATGAAATAAACCCAACTTTAAAATCAATTGTAAAACATGTTTATCTATCAAAATAATGCTACGAATGAAAATAAACTTGTGATCATTGAAATTGAGGTTTATTTTGTTGTCTTGAGATTTAGAAACAAATATTTGTTTCTGACGGACACTATACCTGTTGCGCATGCACAATTACCTGCCCGCCCCGCATGGTTACACAAGTGGTGAACAAAGACGAGGAGGGATGCTAAAGTGGATCAAAACGGGAGGGAATCGTAAAAGAGCTGTAGTAGAGGAGAGCAGCAACGATGAAGCACAGAGGTGAAGACAGCAGCAGTCAACCCAGCACAAGTGCAGCTGCTGCAGGTTGCACATAGGCTGCAGGTTGGAATAAATTTGCCTCCTGCGTGAACTGTGCATAGCTGAATAGACTGTATTTTAACGTCGGTCATATGGTGGTACTTGGAGAGCCAACTACTTTCTCAGGTGGTACTTGGTGTAAAAAGGTTGGGAACCACTGGGCTAGTCTATTTAGCAGGATCTCATGATCGACAGTGTCGAATGCCTTAGATAGGTCTATAAAAAGACAGACTCCATGTTGTTTGCTATCCATTGCAGCAATGAGATCGTACGGTAGGGCTGCTCGATTATGGCAAAAATCATAATCACGATTATTTTGATTGATATTGAGATCACGATTATTTAACACGATTATTGACATCATTGACATTGAGAACATCATGCATTTATTGACAACACACTGGCTTTTCTTTTTAACATTGGATGTCTTTGGATTTGAGATAAAATTGAAAATAAATAAATAAATAAATAAATAAATAAATAATAAAAGTGCAAAGATTTAGAAATAAAATAAAAACTAAAATAAATATACAGTATATGTAGGCCTACTATGTTGCAGTGAACTGCCACAACCAACTGCAACTATTAATCTACATTCAATATGTTGGTAAACATCTGAACTAGTAGTCCTTAAACCTCAAATCTAACCAAATGAGAACGCTATTGAGTAACGTTCGTTTACATTAGGCTGCATTAAATTACCGTAATTTCCGCACTATAAGGCGCACCTGAGTATAAGCCGCAGCAGCTAAATTGACTGTTTGTTACATATATAAGCCGCACCGGACTATACGCCGCAGGTGTTTTAATGTTTAATTACCATATGTAAGGGTTCGTGCACAGAGGGGATTGTCGGGAAAGAGATGGCTGTTTGAGGAAGCTCCCATTTATTAACATTAACATTACAACATACGGTAACATTCACACAACAACAAATATACGGTAATCAGCCTACCAGAAAAGTCATTAATCCTCGTCTTCATCTTTTAGGCTAAGGTGCAGTACACGGCTGTAACCAGAAAAGTCAAGTCATTAATCCTCATCTTCGTCTTCTTCCTGCGTACTAAAACCACCAAAGTCCTCATCTTCAGTGTCGGAAACGAACAGGCTCAGGGTGGCTTCGTCAGCCACTCTCCTCTCTCCTTCGTTGTCGCTCTCAAAACCAACGAACTCCTCTTCATCATGCAGCAGTCCAGCCTTTCGGAACCCGTTGGTGATCGTGGATGTTTTGACACTCCTCCACGCTGTCAGGATCCACTCGCAAACTTGAGTGAAAGTTGCTTTTCGCATGCCACCAGTTTTGGTGAATGATTTATCGCCGCTAGTCATCCACGCCTCCCACTGAACGCGTAGTGCCACTTTGAACGCACGATTGACACTGATGTCGAGTGGCTGCAGATGCTTCATTGTGCCACCAGGAATCACAGCTGGAATTGAGTTTGTGCTCTTGATGGCTGCTTTCACAGAATCTGTTATATGGGCCCTCATGCTGTCCAAAACGAGCAAAGCTTTTTTTTGGCGAAAGAATCCTCCAGGGCGCTTGACGTAGCACTCATTCAGCCACTCCTTCATTACGCTTTCCATCATCCACCCTTTCTTGTTGACTTTAAATGAGATGCCGTTCGGGATCTTTTCTTTTGGCATTGTGATCCGCTTAACAGAGATCTCCGTGTCTTATCAGCGGAGACCGTTTTGAGTCCTTACCCTCATCGTCGTAACACAGCCAGTTCTCCATCTTTTGAAGCATGATGTTAGATTACAACGAGCTAGTTGTGTGGCTTAGCCTTCCAAAATGTTGCCGTTAATTTTTTAGAATGTAATACATAGAATTGGGAACGTTACATTCAATTTCATTCAGACTGTCTTTCAGGCTCAATCGCTGCCATTTTTCCCCCGGGGCGAGGGAGCGAGGGAGGAGGGAGGGTGTTTTACAGTAGTAGCTGAGAGAGCGTAGTGGCACAGTGCTCCAATCAGGTCGCGAGGCACATTTTTTGCAACATCATCCAATCAGGGTCTCGCTCTCGTAATGTCTGTCTTGCTCTCGTTCTGCCTCATACCAACATCCATAGATTTTGGAGGTCCCCGAGCGCCGTTAGCTGATAAAATCCATAGATAAGCCGCACCGTTATATAAGCCGCAGGGCCAAAAAATGGGGAAAAAGCCGCAGCTTATAGTCCGAAATTTACGGTACTCATTTGGCAGATGGTTTTATCCAAAGCGACTTACGTTTAGGTTCATAATAGGCTATTGTTAATGTTTATCTGTGAGATCGTTAGCTGTTGAATGCATATTCATGCATCATATCAATGCGGTCGCATTGTAAAGAGTGTCCTGAATCGATGACTGTGTTGTGGCAGGAGTAACTAGATGGGACTTTGTCTTTTTGTTCATTTAGCGTTATTTCTTGGTCATAGACCACTTTGTGAGTGGATTTCAAGAGATTAAATAGAGGGAGAGGTCATGTTGCGGGGTGCTGCCACGACCGCGCATATCTTGACAGGTGAGTCAAAACTCGCATCGCAATTCTATGCTGTATATTCGCATCGCTCATCAGTTACACATCAAGAGCGATGCGAATATACAGCACGGAATTGCGATGCGAGTTTTGACCCACCTGTCACAGCCACAGACTTGGAACAAACAGTGCAAGATATGCGCAGTGTAAGGACCTTTAAACTCGGCGAAACCATAGTGTTTCCACCCCACATACGTTGTTTCACCTCTCTTCTCGACCAGCGGCTCTCTTTCTGTGAAATAAGCGGGGAGGAGAAAGCCTGTGGCTCTTCACACGACAGTCACAACTCGAGCTGGTGTGCTTTGGGGGAGGGGCCGAGCAAAGGAAGGGGTGCGCTTGATTTACAACACAAGACAGAACGAGAGAGACAAGAGCCGCAAAATCGTTTGATGTCAATTATCTTGTTTTCATAATCGTGGACAGCCCAAATCGTAATCTAGATTAAAATTTGATTAATCGAGCAGCCCTATCGTACGGTGTGATTTCCCTCGTGTGATTATATTATAGCCATTGCAGGTGCTGGCGGGCTGATGCTATCTTGCTCAATACTGCATTAATTTCAAAAATCTCTGCTCTGACTAGTTAGAATAAATAAATATATTAATATATTAATATTAACACGTTCACTGCCGTGGACGAGTTAACTCGTCAAAAAAACAACAACGGTTGACTGCCGTGGACGAGTTAACTCGTCAAAAAAAAAAAAAAAAAAATTGACGGTGGGACGTGGATCTAACCCTTTTACATCTCCTATAAAAATATGGGAGCCACCGAACGTGTATAACCCATTCCACCGACCCACTAAGTGGCAACAGTGCTCTCCAGACTAGAGAAAGCCGAGCCAAAACTGCAGGGAAAAGCGTGAGGAAGCCATTCTCATACTGTAGAATGGTTTGGCGAAAACGCTTTTGCGCTGGCGCACAACGGTGGCGCACAACGGTGGGGGGTTCCAAAAATAGACTGGGTGCAACACACTTTGAAACACCAGCAGAAAGCCCAGAATCGCACGCAGATTCATCCCAGCTCACAACCGAAAACCCAGAAACGAACGAGCCCCATCCAGACTCGCCCGAGAGCGGCCGCCAGCAGCGCAGCACAGACAGGCAGCAGCACACAGGCAGCCTGTGACAAACGCTGCAAAGCCACCAGAGACACACCCACGGAGGGAGGAGTTTGAAGGAGAGGGGGGTGGGGGTGCTGTTATGGAGGAAATTACTGTTCAGAACTATATTGTTTAGATGTCTGATGTCTCACTGATGCCAAAAATAAATGGTTAAAGTGACTGTTCTGCCTGTTCTATCGAATTTCATAAAAAGGCATTTATCTCAGCTTTCATTTTCAGACGCTGAAACCATGCTGTATTCAACTGCTAATGCCTACATAACTACTAACTCTACAAACTAACTCTTTTAGACAGAGAAAACACACATTAGTTCTTTTGTGTTCACAAAGTCCTAGCAGAAAATAATCCTTGGCTCTTGAAAGATGAGCCAGAATCCTCAAAAAAAACCTTGGCAGAAGCTACCTACAGGATTGAAAAAACTGTTGGCAGTGAATGTGTTAAACATACAAATTTCCAGAGTGACAAAGAAAATCCTTTAAAATTTTGTGATGGACCTGGTTGGTCTATCTGAAGGAAAGTGCAGGCTATCCTGGTGTTTCTACACTCAGATATGTCAGATATGCAGCATGTTACAACATGTGATAATATGATTCACATTCACTTTTCAGCAGCCCCCCCCCCCCACACACACACACTGACTTCCATAGTAAAGCTAAATTAGATAAATCAAACTTCCACATGCAGTATTGCTCTCTCCTCTCTTTATGATTAAGTGTTATACTTTCATTTGAATGTTACATTTGTTGGTTTAATAATAACAGGGCTAAAGAAAGCAATCCACTACCACCTCCTGTTTATTTGTGCAGTATACTTTTTTTTATGTATATTGTTTCTGCTGGTTTCTGTGCTAGAAGAGGAAGTGTGACTTTCAGCCCTGTTTACCAACTCACAGAAATACAGGAAGTGAAGACAGGAAACCACTAGTGATGGTGAAATGAGCAACTTTCTGAAGCATTGTGGGTTTCTCACACTCTGGGTCTAAAATGTGTTGAGCACTCAGAGCTTCATATGAGATGAGAAATATCACCCTCTGCTGGTGAACAGAGTGTAGCACAGTAAACAGATGACTAGTCACAGCCAGAGCCGTGTATAGAATCAAATGGTACATTATCAGCTTCATTTTAGCATTCAAAAGTAGAGCGAGACCCCTTCCTGGTTGTTCATTGGCTAATGCTTGCTCTGCTCTCAACGAAGGCGGTCGCTTTTTCTCGTCTCTCCCTCTCTCCCACTGCCTGGTCACTCGTCCTGACCGGGCTACTCTTCGAAACTATCTGAAGTAATCATGGAACTGATAAGCTGGTCTCTCAACGCAATTGACAAAAAAAAATCCACGAGAAGCGCTGGTTCAGGGGAACCTATCTGCCCAGACGGTACTTTTTCTGCGGGCTATATTATGGACTCATGGGAGAAGTGGCGGGTTGTCTGCCTGGCGGCATTTGGACATTTGCTTCTTGGATTGAGCGTTGCCCTAGTCTATCGGAAAGTAAAAATGATGGGAGCCATTCAAGAAAGCCCAAAGCTACCCGTCATGTTAAACATGTTAAACGAGGTGGGCCGAGCCGTGAGTACTCAGACTGTTATGACTTCTGATCAGAATCGCAAGATGGATGGTGCGATTTCTGATCTGAATCGCAAGATGGATCACATTTTGGAGAAATTCACTGCTCTGCATGGAAGTGCTTAGTTGGAGACCATGTCTGGAGCAGAAATCAATTGGAATGCTGTTTTCCCTCCCCTAACCAAACATCCTATCTTGATTCCGGCGCCCCCACTCGCTTGTTGGCCCGGCAAGGCCGCTCGCAAGAAACTCCCCCTGAAGATTAATTGCAATGTAGAGCTCTACACCTCCACCCCTCCCCCGCCCCTCATGGACACCTGTTGTTGACTTTGGTCTGGGCATTTCGAGGCTGTCTCCATAGCAACCTGCTGTGTTGTCGCGCTCTTCACCCGCCGCCGAGATTTGTGTCGTGACCCTGAAAGGAGCTTCAGGCTAGTGCTGCACGATTTGGGGGAAAGGTGCGATTAGCGATTAGGGTGGACAATATTGCGATTGCGATTGTGATTGCGATATAATAAACAAGAGGTATCTAGGGATGTGCCGGCATGAGTTTTTGACGGTATGATAACCTTGGACAAAAATACCACGGTTTCACGTATCACAGACTAAAATACATGAAATATGTTACAATTTAAAATATATTAAAACTAAAAAAATAAAACAACTTGAAATAAAATTATCTTTACAAAAAAATAAAACATTTTGAGACATTTGCCTGTCCCAAACATGTAAAAAAGAAACACCAGAAAAATAGAAACTGTGTTACAGCACATAGAAGATGGCTCAGACTGGCAAAGTTAGTTACCGTACATGTCTGTCGAGTAATACAATGATACACCCCGTTTATTTATTTTGTAGCGACAGATGGCCTTAAACGCCACACTCACGTGACGCTTCTTGAGAGAGTGGTGCGGTAACGTGCATATTTCTGCATACTTTATCGAGGGACCATGAAGGCGTCATGTGACAGGCTAAACGCTAGTTGAAGCCTGGAGGTGCTGCTGCTGGCAGCTGCGACAGTGTTTTGCTATCAACCTTGTTAATCTCGCTATATTCTTCATCACAGCGGGTCATTACCCACTGTGCACTAGTTCTGCATAAGCACCTGCAGCTCTCTCCTTATTTTACTGACGTTCTCACTAATCACACGGCTGTTTACATGCGTTTCTGAACGGCAAGCTAGTTATTAGCATAGCTAGCTGTTAGCGATCATGGATGTTCTCTCTCTCCCCCTCGGTAAAATGTAACTTTGCTGCGCATAACATTACTAATTTGCGGGAGTGCATGGGAGAAGCCTCCCGCTAGTGTTGATGCCCACATTGTGATGGCAGAGAAACGTGTGTTTGCTGCGTCGCGTGTAACGTTAGAGGACACACACACACACACACACACACACACTCAAAAAGACGTGAAAAAATGATAATAATCGCACACATCGCACGTGCTGACATCGCGATTGCGATTAGATTAATCGTGCAGCACTACTTCAGGCATACTTCACACATAAACACACAGACTCAAGGACTCATATATACACATACACAAACACGCACGCACGCACGCACATCCCACCCCATCCCACCACCCTCTTCCCCCACCCAATCCCCCCGCCTTCACACACTCCCCCTAGCTTTTTGCATCCTCCCCCCCCCCTTTTTTTTTTCTCTGACACATCCAAAACTGGCGCTGTATGTTATGGCAGCCTCTTGCGTTTGTTGATGAGCTAGTTGCAAAGGGTGCAGCGCACGCTGCGACTGGCAGCAGGGAGTAGACGGTCTTTTGGAATCTGTACATATTGCAACAAATGTATATGTATTGTATAATATTGAAGTGTGCCTTTATTACTCTCAAACTAGTAATAATGTTCCGAGTGTATCTTTTAATAACCACTACTGCCTGATGTAAACCAAAGTGCTCTTCTGGGACATGTATTAAAGTTGATTGATTGATTGATTGATTGATTGATGAGTCATTCAAAAGTAGAGCGAGACCCCTTCCTGGCTGTTGTTCATTGGCTAATGAGTCACACATTTTGGTCCTCCACTGATGCCACTCTCTCTCTAAATTGCTCTGGTGGAGGAGGCGGATCCTACAGCTAACTAGTCTGTAGCTTGAACAGAGACATGGTAGACCCAGGCAGGGGATAGTTGTAACATTTTGGACATTTCTGTCTGTATCTTGGAGCTCTTTAAAGCCAGTGCATTCAAAATTGTATACAAACTAATTACATGTGTCTGCTATCATAGTGTAGCTGTTACCTCTGCAACACACACAGAAAATGCATGGCTTAGTCTCAAACACAACGAGTGAAATGTTACAATCCACCCCATAGTCTGGGTTAGTTGTAACACACCTTGGGGTGAAATGTAACATTATGAAGTAAGGATTAAAACAAAAACTTAAGATATTGAAAGCTTTTTATTTAACAATTACATTACTTTTTAACATACAGTAACTGGTGTGTGTGTGTGTGTGTGTGTGTGTGTGTGTGTGTGTGTGTGTGTGTGTGTGTGTGTCTCAAGTACTATGTTAGTTACTGTTATATAATCAAATTTAACAAATGTGCACCAACTGAATATTAGTGTGCTTAATTGTCTTGCACTGTCAGTCAGCTCTACACTAGTCTCTCCCCAGACTCAAATATTACGTTGAATCGCTGCGCTCCGCATACTACTGAGTCTGTATCACTTCACAGCCACTGCTGGGGTTTGGGGGCGCGTCTAGGGGGGTGAAATTGAATGAGTGACAGGTCGTAGAAGCAATGAGCAATGAGAGAGTGGTTCGAAAAATGGGCTGTGCCTCCCATGAGTGGGTTGACCTCGCGTCACCGCAAAGTCATTGCTGATTGGGCAGGACTGTATCTATCCCTAACATAACTAACTAACTAGTGCACTAACTAGTGCACTAACTAGTGCATAACCATCCCTGGCATATGACTGGCCAAGTGAACGGTTCCCTCCCATTACCAGCCGGCTGGGGGAAAGCGTCCCAGACCCAGAGAGAGATCTGCAGCATGCAGTAACATAGTGTATCAGACCCAGACAGAGATCTGCAGCATGCAGTAACATAGTGTATCAGACCCAGAGAGAGCTCTGCAGCATGCAGTAACATAGTGTATCAGACCCAGAGAGAGCTCTGCAGCATGCAGTAACGTAGTGTATCAGACCCAGAGAGAGATCTGCAGCATGCAGAAACATAGTGTATCAGACCCAGAGAGAGATCTGCAGCATGCAGTAACGTAGTGTATCAGACCCAGAGATAGATCTGCAGCATGCAGTAATGTAGTGTATCAGACCCAGAGAGAGCTCTGCAGCATGCAGTAACGTAGTGTATCAGACCCAGAGAGAGATCTGCAGCATGCAGTAACGTAGTGTATCAGACCCAGAGAGAGATCTGCAGCATGCAGTAACATAGTGTATCAGACCCAGAGAGAGCTCTGCAGCATGCAGTAACGTAGTGTATCAGACCCAGATAGATCTGCAGCATGCAGTAACGTAGTGTATCAGACCCAGAGAGAGATCTGCAGCATGCAGTAACGTAGTGTATCAGACCCAGAGAGAGATCTGCAGCATGCAGTAACTAGAGATGCTGCGATCCGATCATGTGATCGGATATCGGCGCGATATCAGCCAAAAAACATGGATCGGATCGGATCGGATTCCAGCGAAAATGACCGATCCAAGGCTCCGATATAAGCACTCCATTCCATGACTCCGCTCCAGGATTTCTATCCAGCATGCAGCAGCAGCAGCAGCAGCAGCACACAGAGGCCAGGGCCAAAACGTCAGACACACCCGTCCTTAACCTATGTGCGATTCGAAATCACGCGTCCGCACCATAGACTGGCAAAACATGGCTGCCCCCAGTGTGGCTGACAGAAACAACCACTATTGCAATTTGCAAGACATGTCCCGCAAGGTTTCTGAGATTAGGGGAAAGTCTGAGCTGGCGTTACGCTAAACCAAACGTGGGGATGAGGCAGCGGATTTGTTTTGGCGTTAACGTTAGTTGTTGTGATGATGGCTAACGGGGCTAACGTTAGCTAGCTGGTTAGGCTATCTAGTTGCAGGGAAGCGCTCCACAAGCTTGTTGTGACCAAAACCCCCGCATTTAAAGCATTTCATACTCCCAGAGCTGGCGTAAACCATAGAGAACCTCATGCATTAGCCTACTCAAAATGTAACGTCCAGGGTTTGTGTCTCCAAAATCAACTAACGTTAACGTTACATGCAAGCTAACGTAGCTAGCTGCGGAGCACTCATGATCTATAAGGAAAACGAATGCGCACATAGCCTACATAATTGTCAACATCACATACATGTATTTTCTTTAATCTAGACTACAGGCATCATTTTTCAGTCAAAAGTGAAACGACACAGATGGCGTATAGTGAGGCTTTCCATGCCTCACTATAGAACTGGCCCCATGCAAAATTCAGACCGCTTATATGTTGCCGTCATGCCAATAAGAGTCTAAATGTATTTTTTTATGTTTTATCTGCAGACTAAGCAGCTAGGCTTTCGGTTCTATAAAAGCCATTATTTTTTGTAATGACTATTGAGTGATACACTTTACTAAAAAAAATATTAT
Organism: Poromitra crassiceps; assembly: GCF_964638095.1. Lineage (NCBI taxonomy): Eukaryota > Metazoa > Chordata > Actinopteri > Beryciformes > Melamphaidae > Poromitra > Poromitra crassiceps. The sequence continues at coordinate 36,811,509 of NC_139633.1, read as the reverse complement.
ATCACAATAGTGATGTCAGATTTGCTTAGGTCAGAGCTATGGAATATTAAATCCATCTTTGCTCACAACATTTGCCCTTTCTTTCTTCTTCTTTTTTACCCCAGGTGTGCATAAAATACAGGTTAAGAACTTATGATAAAGTCATGGAAATCCATTGGTCAAAATGTGTATGAACCCTGAAGGGTTAAATTGAGCATTTATGAGAGATTTCAAAAATATCGAGATATATATCGTGTATCGCGATATAGCCGAAAAACATTGCAATATTCTTTAGAGGCCATATCGCCCAGCCCTAATTTGATTGTTATGTTTTAGTTTTACATCAAATGAATTAGATGAACTAAATTGTTTACATACTATATTACCAAAGCACACACATACATACCTAACCCTAAAAATGTTTGTTGCCTGCTAGCTATCAGACAGCATAGAGAGACTTAAATATGTGCTGTATCGGTATCGGATCGAAATCGGTATCGAATCGGGTATCGAAATTTGATCGGAATCGGATCGGTTTTGAGCTAAAATATCGAAATCGGATCGGAATTGAAAAATCTTGATCGCAGCATCTCTAGCAGTAACGTAGTGTATCAGACCCAGAGAGAGCTCTCCAGCATGCAGTAACGTAGTGTATCAGACCCAGAGAGAGATCTGCAGCATGCAGTAACGTAGTGTATCAGACCCAGAGAGAGATCTGCAGCATGCAGTAACGTAGTGTATCCGACCCAGAGAGAGATCTGCAGCATGCAGTAACGTAGTGTATCAGACCCAGAGAGAGATCTGCAGCATGCAGTAACATAGTGTATCAGACCGAGAGAGAACTCTGCAGCATGCAGTAACCTAGTGTATCAGACCCAGAGAGAGCTCTGCAGCATGCAGTAACCTAGTGTATCAGACCCAGAGAGAGATCTGCAGCATGCAGTAACGTAGTGTATCAGACCCAGAGATCTGCAGCATGCAGTAACATAGTGTATCAGACCCAGAGAGAGCTCTGCAGCATGCAGTAACCTAGTGTATCAGACCCAGAGAGAGCTCTGCAGCATGCAGTAACCTAGTGTATCAGACCCAGAGAGAGCTCTGCAGCATGCAGTAACGTAGTGTATCAGACCCAGAGAGAGCTCTGCAGCATGCAGTAACCTAGTGTATCAGACCCAGAGAGAGCTCTGCAGCATGCAGTAACCTAGTGTATCAGACCCAGAGAGAGCTCTGCAGCATGCAGTAACGTAGTGTATCAGACCCAGAGAGAGCTCTGCAGCATGCAGTAATGTAGTGTATCAGACCCAGAGAGAGCTCTGCAGCATGCAGTAACGTAGTGTATCAGACCCAGAGAGAGCTCTGCAGCATGCAGTAACGTAGTGTATCAGACCCAGAGAGAGCTCTGCAGCATGCAGTAATGTAGTGTATCAGACCCAGAGAGAGCTCTGCAGCATGCAGTAACGTAGTGTATCAGACCCAGAAAGAGATCTGCAGCATGCAGTAACGTAGTGTATCAGACCCAGAGAGAGATCTGCAGCATGCAGTAACATAGTGTATCAGACCCAGAGAGAGCTCTGCAGCATGCAGTAACGTAGTGTATCAGCGTAAGAACTCTCATGGCTCTGGCTTCGAGACTAGCTCTACACTAACATTTAAACTGAACAAATGTGCACCAACTGAACTTTAGTGTGTCTGAAAAATTACTTAAGGCAAAAGTAGAAACAAAGATAACCTTAATCCAGCACTGCTACAGCATAACATAATAGCTAAACACATAAACAGGTAACATGATGAGGTTAACCAAACACAATACAACAAACTTAAGTCATTTACGCACACGTGATAAGGAGCAAACAAGGATACCACTCTCAAAGGGTATCTAACACTGAGGGTTTAAATACAGACAAGGTGGCTGAATGTAATTAGTCCGGAGTGCTGGCAGGTGTGCATGGGTGAGTGAATCAGGGGAAAGGGCAAATGTGAGGTGAGGAGGATCATGGGAGTTGAAGTCCAGGGAGTCACTATTTTGTACAGTCAGTCTTTCTCTGCCAAGACTGAGTCATACTGAAATTCAAAGAAAACATAAATACAATTACACATTTGCTTGGGGTAGTTTGTACGATTTGTTCATGTGTTACAACTGACCCAGACACTTGTAGCCATAGAGACAGTCTGCATGTCTGGGAACGCCCATACAGGCCCTAGGAACACCCACAATAGCTGGCTCAGCCTGGCTGGGGGCGTGGTCAGGGTGGGGTAAAAAACCCCGTTCTATCCATTCAGCAAAGTTAGAATTTGACTGATAGCCCAGCCCAGGCAGACACGATCGGGTATTTAACCACCGCAGTAAACGCACATCTGAGCAGACGTCATGTGTTCTGCTCTAGAACCCCCAAACCTGTAGTTTAGAGCCGCAGCACCGTCTTTTGGTGAGTCAGCCCATGAGATATATCGGCGGTTTTACCCCACTCGCGCGCCAGCCGTTTAACATTTTGTGGGCGTTCCCAGACATGCGGACTGTCTCTATGAAGTAGCTTACCTTACAGCTAACAGCTAAAACATTAGCACTAACAATTTGCATGTAAAATAGCTACATAGACACATAATTAACATGAGTTAAGTTTGATGAGTTTAACTACAAAGCAGACAATGCTATCAAAAAAATTAATTAAGTAAAAACATATACTTTCTTACCTCAAAATTAGTTTTTTCCTCCTAAAATTGGCTATATCTGCCACAGGCTGCTACTTCCTCACATGTGGACTAAGGACTAAACTGAGCATGTGCAGAGTGAATCAGGTGATTCATAACTTGCTCCTGATTGGAGGAATGGAAAGTGTTACAACTGACCCATGTTACAACTATCCCCGGTCTTCCACAGTTACTTGTGTAAAAAAACGACTCTGGTAAAAGTAGAAGTACTGATTCAACTATCTACTCAAGTAAAAGTAAAAAAGTACAGGCTATAAAATGTACTCAATGAGTAAAAGTAAAAAAAAGTATTTTTACCGGATGTTTCTGTGCAAAGCTACATGTAACTGAACCTCACATCATATATTAATAATATAATTTGAAGACTATTGAACTTAAAATATCCCCTACAAACGTGTTTTTATACATCTTAAAACTCTGTGCTGTAGTTTTTTCACAGAAACAGTCAAATTATTCCATTCAAATCCTTAAAATGACATCTATTCCTCCCTCATTCATATTTGCAGGATATATGAATATGCAAATCATTAATCACAAAAGTGTAACTGTTGGATACAAGGTGTCTCCTACTTTATTGAAGCCTCTGGATACAAACACTGAGTTTTGAAAACACAAGACAAGATGTAACTATACCCTGCTTGTCCTGTGTTTCTTTCTCTAGTGTCTGATCAGACAACTATTACGCCAAGAGACTTGGAAAAAGAAAAAGCTACACTGCCAGAGAAGTAGCCTACTGATTCAACTACATGTATTTACTCAAGTAAAAGTAAAAAAAAGTACAGGCTATGAAATGTACTCAATGAGTAAAAGTAAAAAGTATTTTTACCGGATGTTTCTGTGCAAAGCTAACTGAACCTCACATCATATATTAATAATATAATTTGAAGACTATTGAACTTAAAATATCCCCTACAAACGTGTTTTTATACATCTTAAAATTCTGTGCTGTAGTTTTTCCACAAAAACAGTCAAATTATCCCATTAAAATCCTTAAAATGACATCTATTCCTCCCTCATTCATATTTGCAGGATATATGAATATGCAAATCATTAATCACAAAAGTTTAACTGTTGGATACAAGGTGTCTCCTACTTTATTGAAGCCTCTGGAGCACATACAAACACTGAGTTTTGAAAACACAAGACAAGATGTAACTATACCCTGCTTGTCTTGTGTTTCTTTCTATAGTGTCTGATCAGACAACTATTACGCCAAGTAAACAAGAGACTTGGAAAAAGAAAAAGCTACACTGCCAGAGCGTCTGGCTCGTTCGAGTCTGCAGTGTTGACAACTTCAAGCTCACTTTCAGCGGCATCGCTCATGTTGCTGGTTCCTCTGGCTGACATGAACATCACTATTCACAGACGCAATTTCTCAGCGCGACCGAGAGTCCGTCTCTCGTCTTTCTTATGACAGCGTTGTCACGTTTGGTGTGTGGTTCTGATACATCGATACATGATGTGGTCTGGTGGCTGGACTGTGCACTCCTTTTCCAGGTTATGTCAACGCCCCCTTAGGAGACTGTCTAGCCAATTAAGTTTTGTAACATTGACAGAGAGCCAATCACAAGCTGACATTTAGGGGACCGGACGAGTGCCATTCCATACTATTGGCGGAGCCTGGAATGAGCTATCTCTATTCATTCTGCCCCGTTTCTTCTCTGTCTTTCTTTAATCGTTGTTGTTGTGCATTAGGGTTGTAGCGGTACTAAATTTCTGTTTCGGTGCCGGTACCAATTTGTATTTCGATACTTTTCGATACTTTTCGATACTTTTTGTAAAAAAAAAAGTGAAACTGTCCAATGTCAAGATTTGGCTTTATTTTAAGAGTTTGGGAACAATTACACCAATAAATTGGTGTGGCATTTAAATGCTGAACAAAACAAACCTTTTGAGCAGTGAGAATACCGGTAAGTAAAATAAAGTAATGCCAGTGAAAATAAAATGACCATAAAACACTAGCCTATAGCAGCAAAAACTCAGAGAAACACCAATAACAACAATAAATAAATAATTGGTGGCATTTAAATTCTGTCTAACTTTTACTTGTCAAATAAGTACACACTCAGTAACATAACACAAATCTTTTGAACAGTGGGAAATGGGAATAAGTAAAATAAATAAAATAAATTATAATATAATAAAACACTATAGCAGCAGAAACTCAAATCTTTTTTTCTTCAACAGGCAGCATAACTGGCTTCATATTCCCATTCTGTCCCCCAGCCTACTCAGCCTAAACCCTAGTTCTCCTATGGGTGGTAGACAGACTCACTGTTTGGCTGACTCTCAGTTTACTCACTCAGTCCCTCCCATCCCAATGTCTTCTTCAGGTTCCTAGCCAAGAAAACAAGGGTGTCAAAATGTTCCTCGGTCAGTCTAGATCAGGGGTGCCCACACTTTTTCAGCTTGGGAGCTACTTTTAAAATGACCAAGTCAAAGTGATCTACCAAACATATTTATTTATATATATATACACTGAGTATACAGTGGAAAACAGTGGAACAGTGGAAAAACAGTGGAAAAACAGTAAAACATTTTTTTTTTTTTTTTTTTTTTTTTACCCCTTCTTAGTATAGAACCGGTTCTACAGCAATAGTACCGCGGTTCGGGGGTAGTACCGGTAGTACCTACATCCCTATTGTGCATTAAAACTAAAGTAACAAGCTTGTTTTGAAAATGTAAGGAGTAGAAAGTACAGATACTTGTGTTAAAATGTAGGGAGTAAAAGTAAAAACTTGTCAGAAAAATAAATACTCAGCAGTACAGATACCCGGAAAATCTACACATTCACATTCACTGCCAGCCGTTTTTTTTTTTACTGTAGGTAGCTTCTGCCAAAGGGTTTTTTTGAGGATTCTGGCTCATCTTACAAGAGCCGAGGATTATTTTCTGCTTGGACTTTGTGAACACAAAATATCTAAAAAGTACTAATAGAATGTGTGCTTTCTCTGTCTAAAAAAGTTAGTTTGTAGAGTTAGTAGTTATGTAGATATTAGCCGTTGAGTACAGCATGGTTTCAGCGTCTGAGACAGAAAGCTGAGATAATCGCAGTTTTGTGAAATTCAATCAAACAGTCACTTTAACCATTTATTTTTGGCATCAGTAACACATCAGACATCTAAACAATATAGTTCTGAACAGTAATTTCCTCCATATCAGCACCCGCACCCCCTCTCCTTCAAACTCCTCCCTCCGTGGGCGTGTCTCTGGTGGCTTTCAGCAGCGTTTGTCACAAGCGAGTTTCTCCTGCCTGTCTGAGCAGCCTCCCTCCCTGGCGGCCCCCTCGTCGGCGAGTCTGGATGGGGCTTGCTCGTTTCTTGGGTTTTCGATTGAGAGCTTTGATGAAGCTTTGTGCGATTCTAGGCTTTATGCTGCGTGTTTCAAAGTGTGTTTTGCACCCAGTCTATTTTTGGAACCCCCCACCGTTGTGCGCCACCGTTGTGCACCAGCGTGAACGCGTTTTCGCCTACAGTATGAGAATGAGGCTCGTTCGTTTCTGGGTTTTCGGTTGAGCTCAGCTGGAATGAAGCTGCGTGCGATTCTGGCCTTTCTGCTGGTGTTTCAAAGTGTGTTTCACCCATAATCTATTATGCAAATTTGCAATCCCCCACCGCCAGCACCCAGCGCGAAAGCGAAAGCGTTTTCGCCCCATCCATTTTCATGAGAATGGCTTCCTCATGCTGCTGTTTTTGCTTGGCTTTCAATAGTCTGGAGAGCACTGTCGCCACTTAGTGGGTCGGTGGAATGGATTGTACACGTTCGGTGGCTCCCATATTATAATAGGAGATGTAAAAGGGTTAGATCAACGTCCCACCGTCAAATTTTTTTTTTTTTTTTTTTTTACGAGTTAACTCGTCATTGGCAGTCAACCGTTGGATTTTTTTTGACGAGTTAACTCGTCATTGGCAGTGAACGTGTTAAGTACAGTAATGAAGTATGGTACTTTGTTACTTCCCATCTCTGGACCCAGGTTCCTTCCACATGTGTCATGCACTCATGAAAGGTCAGCGGTAACAAGGTCAAAGTTGAAATAATTTGAAGTTGGAGCGCAGCGCTCGGTGGCAAATTTGAACGCTGTGTATTTATTTTATTTTGTGACGCTAAGTGTAGCACTGCTGCTGTACCATTGTTTTCCCATGGAGAGCAGTGACGCCCAATGATATGCAGCAGCGCTCTGCCCATAGGAAAACAACAGCACACCCGGGGGCGTTGAGCAGTTTTACAGGGGAGCATGTAGGGTTTTGTCCTTCCTGTGACATTTTTGGCATTTGGACTTTCAAACATTAATCATCCCTAATTAAAAATCCGGCTCTGCACGGTCGCACGTAAAATGGCATATGTGGCCCAACAGAATTTGCTCGCTCACACACAGGGATTCTTATTATATTATTACTATCATGATTATTACTTAGACTACCTGACTCGACTCGATTTAGCATCTCTGTGGAGGAACGATATATAAGCACTGCAGTATAAACCGCAAATTAATTTTACACCACTAATTGACAGTATTATGAGCCACACAATAGAGAAGAAGAAAAAAGAAGAGAAAACTGCAAACAATAAAAATAAAACATTTGCCATTTACCCCCCTTTTGTTGTTGTTGTTTCATAGTCATGATTCATATCTTAGCTGGTTGGCTTGCTTCCAGGATTAAAACTTTATAAGAATGTTCTGAAACGAATGAATGGGAAATTCACTTCCTGGAACCGGAGCCATTCAAAAGTGAGAACTGCCAGTCAGATGAGGGCGCTATTATCTGCAAGCTCACAGTTACAGGATCAATAGTATGGTCAACTAATCCTAATGTCTTCTCATCAGGGAGCAACGATGGCGACACCTGTAGAGCTGCTCTTGGGAACTTTGGATGATTTGGGAGATGACGAGTTCAAGAGGTTCAAGTGGTTCCTGCAGCAGACTGGCATCCTAGACATCCCAGCCATCCCAAAGAGCCGCCTGGAGAAGGCAGACAGGCTGGACACAGTAGATCACATGTTCCAGACCTACAGCGAATACACTCTGGAGGTGACCAAAGAGGTTCTGAGGAAGATCCTCAAGAATGATCTACTGCAACGATTATTAAAAACCAGTTCAGGACCCGAAGGTAAGTAATGGGACAATTATAAAATGGGACTTTATGCAAGCATGCATCACATCAAATGATTTGTAAGATATGACATATATGACAAAATTATTTAAAAACACTTTTTGCCTATATAGAGTGTGAGTCCACAGTTAATCACGATTAATCGCACAATTAATTTGATCTGTTGTAAATCTACCTTAAACCGAGGTACCTTAAACCTGACATTTTCTTGTGCCAGTTAACAACACTTGAGAGCTTTGTGCAAACATACACTATTGCATGGGGAGTAGCTATTATCATTAGCTATTATCATTAGTATGGGTAAGTATTTGGCCATTGGTATTGTTATTATTGCTACTAGTTAGTGGGAATACGCAGTAACTAGTCTTAGTCTACTCTCTCTCAGTCTCTCTCAAATATATATTATATACATATATATATATATATATATATATATATATATATATATATATATATATATATATATATATATATATATATATATATATTATATATATAATCATGAGAGACCAGTGGGTAAAGTTTAACAAGCGAGCTTTATTCACGAATGGCATGGCGGTTAGTTCTATGGCATGAAATGGCATGGCAACTAATTCTATGGCATGGCAGCATGACAACTGATTCTTTGGCGTAATGACTCCGTGGTAAGATGACTCTCTTCTTGTGGTGAGAGAGGAGGGCATCTACTCAGACTAGGATAGAGAATCCCCCCCCCCCCGTAGGGGATTCTTCAGGAGTCAAGACGTTGGTGGTGGACTGGGGAGGTGAGTGGGGCGAAACGCAGCTTGAGAGGAGGGGATACGACCTGCCCAGGTACAGCGACCATGGAGGTGAAGGATCAGGGAAAGAGGATGATGACGCGCTGATAGGGGTGTCACAATACACTAATTTCACGATACGATACCATACACGATATTGGGTTCACGATAACGATACGATATTTTAACAATATTCTTTTTAACATAACAAAAGTAAATAATTTTTATGTATTTAGTTATCATTTATTTAACCATGTGAGTCCCATTGAAATCGAAACCTCTTTTCAAGGGAGCCCTGGGAAAATACTTTCATTTGAAATACACAAAATACAAAACAAATGCTGTTTTTGGAAATTGATATTATAATAACTATAAAACAACATGGAAGATAATGCTTCTCTTGCAATAGAATGTGTCACACTGTCACAAACTAAATGTTTGTTGCATGGTGAAAGAAAAATAAAGTAATCTATTTCTTAACACCTTGATTGCCAGCGACGAGTGTACTCGTCAAACACAATCCAGCTGTTAACTGCCAGCGACGAGTGTACTCGTCAAAAAAATCGTTTTTTTTTTTTTTGACGGTGGGGCGTTGATCAATCCCTTTTACGTCTCCTATACAATTATTGGAGGAATTGAATGTGTATAATCTATTTTACCGACCCACTAAGTGTTGACAGTGCTCCCCCAGACGAGCGAAATCAAAGAAAAAGGGAGCAAGCCATTCAAGGAAATGGCGAGGCGATTTTACAGTATTACATTCTCATGAAAATGGTTGGGGGAAAACGCTCTCGTTTTCGCGCTGATTGCTGGCGATGCGGGATTGCAAATTTACATAATACATTACAGGTGGAACACACTTTGAAACATGCAGCATAAATATGACCAGAATCGCAAAAGCTTGTCTCAACCAAAACTCCCAAGAAGCGAGCGAGTCCATGCCGACTTCCTCAAACAGCAGCCTGCAGACAGGCACAGGACAGCAGCAAAAGCACTGAGACTGTGACGGCCGCTGCAGCCAAGAAGAGGGAGGAGTTGAAGCAACTCTGCCTCTCGCTCTCTCCCTCTCTCTCTCTCTCTCTCTCTCTCTCGCTCTCTCTCTCTCCCTCCCTCCCTCTCTCTCTCTCTCTCTCTCTCTCCCTCTCCCCCTCTCACTAGGATTAAACCTAGTGCGTCTCCCTCCCGAGAGGGAGGGAGAGAGAGAGAGAGGGAGGGAGAGCGAGAGGGAGAGAGAGAGAGAGAGAGAGAGAGAGGGAGGGAGAGCGAGGGGAAGGGAGAGAGAGAGAGAGCGAGAGGGGGAGGGAGAGAGAGAGAGAGAGAGAGCCAAAAATGAATGGTTAAAGTGACAGTTCTATCGAATTTCACAAAAAGCCGTTTATCTCTGAATATTTTTTCTGATGCTAAAACCATGCTGTATTCAACTGCTAATGCTTACATAACTACTAACTCTACAAACTAACTCTTTTAGACAGAGAAAGTACACATTCTATTAGTACTTTTGAGATATTGTATGTTCACAAACTCCAAGCAGAAAATAATCCTCGGCGCTTGTAAAATGAGCCACAATCCTCAAAAAACGGCTTGGCAGAAGCTACCTACAGCAAGAAAAAAACGGCTGGCAGTCAATGTGTTAAATAACTCATGCTCAATGGTCCCTAAACTTATGTACCCCTTGAGCTGTTTTGCCATCCCAGTAGTAGTCTACCCCCTCACTCGTGCGTGTTGATTCTGCTAAATTTGTTCTATTATTATTCAGGGGAAAAAAAAAAAAAAAAAAAAATTAACGATATAATTTTTTTCTGACGATACGCATATCGTGACGTTTCAATATCGCGATATATCGTGCGACAAAATATCGTGACACCCCTACGCGCTGAGCATGGCTATATGTACTGCCACCTCATAGCCTCCGCAGTGACATCATATTGGCATGTTGACAGGGGCTGATTGGCTATTGAGGATGGGGTGATGAGTCACACGTCATAACGGACGTCACACTAGGATTACACTTGACTGGGAGCTGATGCCTATTGTGATGTGAGGTAACATGACTGGTCTTCATCTTGAAACTAGGTCGAGACCAACATATATATATATATTACAATCATCTGTCTCTCTCTCTCTGCCCTCAGACCGTGGCAGAGAGAGAGAGACAGGCAGAGAGAGAGAGACAGGGGGAGATAGAGAGAAGGGGGAGAGAGCAGGCACGCAGCTGCTCTTGTCTGCACACACTGTGGCTCGAGAGATGTGGAGGATAGCACAGTTAACTTCACAGAGTGCAGCCTGAGAGATGTGTATTCCCAGTAACTAGTAGGGATGGGCATTTCTAGCAAAAACACTATTCGAAATTCGCTGGCCAAAGTCGACTTTTAATCGAAATTCGAAAATAAAAATAAAAATGTAAAAAAAATTAAAAATGTATTTTATTTTTATTTTTTTTGTGAGTTAAATGTTGCATTGTCTCCCCTGATTCTAAGTCTAAGGCTTTATTAATTAATAGAAAAAGCTTCTGCTGTGGATTTTTAGCTCAAACAAGCATTGCACCACTGAAGTAAAGAACATGTTACATGACATTGACATTTTCGAAAATAAAAAACAGTTTTGACAATCATGAGTGGTTCATTAAATATTTAGTAGGCTCAGGTCTGAGTGCCAAAGGGGTGCCAAAGTCACCCCCTCTCCCTCTTCATGGGATTTCATCCGCCATTCATTTTTCCATAAACCTTGCTTAAAATGCTTATAAAAATTGTTTTACTTGCTCAAACCAAGCGATTCGACTATACTTAGAATCAGGGCAGACAATGCAACATTTCACCAAAAAAAAAAAAAAATCCCCCGAATTTCGACTTTCAATAATAAAAGTCGACCTTGATAATAACGATTATTCGAAAATTCGAAATTCGATGCCCATCCCTAGTAACTAGTAGCAATAATAACAATACCAATGGCCAAATACATACCCATACTAATGATAATAGCTAATGTTAATACTAACCATGCAACAGTGCATATTTGAACAAAGCTCTCAAGTGTTGTTAACACATTCACTGCCAGCCGTTTTTTTTTTACTGTAGGTAGCTTCTGCCAGAGGGTTTTTTTGAGGATTCTGGCTCATCTTTCAAGAGCCGAGGATTCTTTTCTGCTAAGATTTTGTGAACACAAAATATCTCAAAAGAACTAATAGAATGTGTGCTTTCTCTGTCTAAAAGAGTTAGTTTGTAGAGTTAGTAGTTATGTAGATATTAGCCGTTGAGTACAGCATGGTTTCAGCGTCTGAGACTGAAAGCTGAGATAATCGCAGTTTTGTGAAATTCAATCAAACAGGCAGAACAGTCACTTTAACCATTTATTTTTGGCATCAGTGAGACATCAGACATCTAAACAATATAGTTCTGAACCCCCTCTCCTTCAAACTCCTCCCTCCGTGGGCGTGTCTCTGGTGGCTTTCAGCAGCATTTGTCACAAGCGAGTTTCTTCTGCTGCTGCTGCTGCTGCGAGTTTGAGCAGCCTCCCTCCCTGGCGGCTAGGGCTGTGAATCTTCACTGGCCTCACGATTCGATTCGATTACGATTCATCTGTCAACGATTCGATTCGATTTGATTAAACGATGCATCACGATGCATCGCGATGCATCTTAAATCGATGCATCACTTTTTCCGCAATACATGATTTATTTTTTCTCACTTTCTTTTTTCTCACTGTGTGGCTACTTTTAAAATAAAATGCATTTGGAATTGCATTGTATTATGATCCATAATTAAAATAAACAACTGCATGTACTTACATTCTATTTTATTTGATTAAAAAAAAAAAAATTAATTAATAATCGATTTTTGATATTTGTTAATCGATGCAGAATTGTGCACGTCCGCATCGCGATGCATCTTATAATCGATTATTTTTGACACCCCTACTGGCGGCCCCCTCGTCGGCGAGTCTGGATGGGGCTGCTCGTTTCTTGGGTTTTCGGTTGAGAGCTTTGATGAAGCTTTGTGCGATTCTAAGCTTTATGCTGCGTGTTTCAAAGTGTGTTTTGCACCCAGTCTATTTTTGGAACCCCCCACCGTTGTGCGCCCATGTGCACCAGCGCGAAAGCGTTTTCGCCTACAGTATGAGAATGAGGCTCGTTCGTTTTCGGTTGTGAGCTCGGCTGGAATGAAGCTGCTTGCGATTCCTTTCTGCTGGTGTTTCAAAGGTGTTTCAAAGTGTGTTGCACCCATAATCTATTATGCAAATTTGCAATCCCCCACCGCCAGCTCCCAAGCGCGAAAGCGAAAGCATTTTCGCCAATCCATTTTCATGAGAATGGCTTCCTCACACTGCTTTTTGCTTGGCTTCCTCTAGTCTGGAGAGCACTGTCGCCACTTAGTGGGTCGGTGGAATGGGTTGTACACGTTCGGTGGCTCCAATATTTATATAAGAGATGTAAAAGGGTTAGATCAACGTCCCACCATCAATTTTTTTTTTTTTTTTTTTTTGACGTATCAACACGTCATTGGCAGTGAACGTGTTAACTGGCACAAGAAAATACCAGATTTAAGGTACCTCCGTTTACGGAAGATTTAGAACCGATTTAAAAAAAAAAGTGAGATTAATTTGCGATTAATCGTGATTAACTATGGAGAATCATGCAATTAATAGAGATTAAATATTTTAATCGATTGACAGCCCTAAATGAAATGTATATAGAGTGTGAGTCTGCTTTCATTAGCCTATGTCCAGACAATAGATTTGTGAAGAGGGGCAGGCTGCCATTTTAGTATAGAAAGTATCTGCTTGTTCAACACAAAAGTTGCCAACACAAACAATAAAGCACAGATTGTAGGAATTATCAGCACAGTGGAAAAGTGTCTATAGAGAATCTGATTGGTTGCATCAACCTCCCTGTTGCATGACCCTCACCCTAACTCCCTGTTGAGTAATAATAACTGACTGTACAACAGCTTATACCTTCAACTCCATTAAACGCCAGGATGAGCTTACTAAATAAATTCATGTTTAGAATATGGACATTTAACAGGAAATATTAGCATTACTCATAATTACTATACCATTCTCTCATTGTTGTCTGTTCATTCAGAGATGCTTGCAGAGTGCCGGACTAAACACAAATCCAACTTGAAGAAGAAGTTTCAGCGTTTGTTTGAGGGAATCACAAACTCAGAAAAGTTGATACTTCTGAATGAGATCTTCACAGAGCTCTTCCTCACAGAGGAAGAGACTGGAGAGGCCGACAATGAACATGAATTCAGGAAGATTGAAACGGCATCCAGGAAACCTGTGATTCCAGAAAACACAATCAAAAGTGAAGACATCTTTAAACCCTTACCTGGAAGAGATGAACCAACCAGAACAGTGCTGACAAAGGGAGTGGCTGGCATTGGGAAAACAGTCTTAACACAGAAGCTCACTCTGGACTGGGCTGAAGACAAAGCCAACCAGGATATGCAATTCATATTTCCAATCCCTTTCCGAGATTTGAATCAGCTGAAAGAGAAACAGGTCAGCTTGGTGAAACTTCTTCACCACTTCTTTCCTGAGACCAAAAAAGCAGGAATCTGCAGGTTTGACAAATTCCCAGTTATGTTCATCTTTGATGGTCTGGATGAGTGTCGACTTCCTCTAGACTTCAAGAACAACGAGTTCCTGGATGATGTTACACAGTCAACCTCAGTGGAGGTGTTGCTGACAAACCTCATCAAGGGGAATCTGCTTCCGCTTGCTCACATCTGGATAACCACACGACCTGCAGCAGCCAGTCAGATCCCTTCTGAGTACATTGACATGGTAACAGAGGTGAGAGGCTTCAATGACCAACAGAAAGAAGACTACTTCAGGAAGAGTTTCAGAGATGATGAGCAGCAGGCCAACATAATCATCTCCCACATCAAGAATTCACGGAGCCTCCACAACATGTGCCACATCCCAGTGTTCTGCTTGATCACTGCTAAAGTTCTGAAGCATCTGTTGAAAACCTGTGACACAGAAAACCTGCCCAAGACCCTGACTGCGATGTACATCCACTTCCTGGTGGTTCAGTCCAAATTGCAGAGTGCCAAGTATCATGAGGGAACTGAGACAGATCCACACTGGACACAGAACAGGGACATGATTCTCTCTCTGGGAAAACTGGCTTTTGAGCAGCTGGAGGAAGGCCACCTGATCTTCTATGAAGAAGACCTGAAACAGTGTGGTATTGATATCAGAAAAGCCTCAGTGTACTCTGGAGTCTTCACACAGATCTTTAAAGAGGAGTGGGGGCTGCACCAGGACCAGTTCTTCTGCTTTGTCCATCTGAGCATTCAAGAGTTTCTGGCTGCTGTTCATGTCATGTTCTCATTCATCAAGACTGGTGTCAATCCACTGTCAGAAGCCTCCAGGTTGTCTAGGCTACTCAGACCCAGATCAGCAGTAAAATATCTCTACCAGAGTGCTGTGGACAAGGCCTTACTGAGTCCAAATGGACATCTGGACTTGTTCCTCCGCTTCCTCCTGGGCCTTTCACTGGAGACCAATCAGACTCTCCTACGAGGCCTGCTGCCACAGACAAGAAGTAGCTCACAGACCAATCAGGAAACAGTCCAGTACATCAAGAAGAAGATCAAGAAGAATCCCTCTGCAGAGACAAACATCAATCTGTTCCACTGTCTGAATGAGTTGAATGACCATTCTCTAGTGGAGGAGATCCAACAGTACCTGAGATCAGGAAGTCTCTCTACAGTCAAAATCTCCCCTGCTCAGTGGTCGGCTCTGGTCTTCATCTTACTGTCATCAGAAGAAGAGCTGGACGAGTTTGACCTGAAGAAATACTCTGCTTCAGACAAGGCTCTTCTGAGGCTGCTGCCAGTGGTCAAAGCCTCCAATAAAGCTCTGTAGGTTCATACATAACTGGGTAGATCAAATATATTAAATAAAATATATATACATTTTCAAATGTGTTGTATATCTCTCTCACCAATTCTTCTTCAGGCTGAGTGGCTGTCAGCTGTCAGAGAGAAGCTGTGAAGCTCTGGCCTCAGTGCTCAGCTCCCAGTCCTCCAGTCTGAGAGAGCTGGACCTGAGTGACAACATCCTGAAAGATGCAGGTGTGAAGCTGATCTCTGCTGGACTGGAGAGTCCACACTGTAGACTGGAGACTCTCAGGTGAGTATTCCTCTTCGTGTTCAACAGACAACCATTTAAATCCTGATTTACATACACGTTACTATCAGCAATTATCACACGGCTTTGTTGAATGCTTGATTCTGATTGGTCGATCACGGCATTCTACAGTCTGTTATTTCTGTATATCAGACCATTGCTGTGTATAACAGACAGTTCTGATCACAGACTCCGGAGGCCGTGGGTCATATCAATCTGCAGAAAGAAGTCCAGTAAATGCTGTTGCTTTAATAATCAAATTAACAATGGGAGTGCCTCTCCTAGTTACATTTTCATTTCTTTAGTTAGTAACCGTGTAATAAGCAGGATGATGTACAGCTCACATAAACACATATCATGTAGAGGATTATCTCTGTTCATGTAATTTTAAAACCAATTGTGAATCAAATATTTAGCAAGACTTCCTAGTCTATGTGAATTACTTTCCATGATACGTGAATTACTTTCCATGATATGTGAATTACTTTCGAATTACTTTCCATGATATGTGAATTACTTTCCATGAGGACATTTCATTGTTTCCTCTCCTTGGATTCATATTCATATTCAGATTCAGATGACTTTATTTATCTCAGAAGGACAATTCATTTTCACAGCCTACCCAACACCTTAAAAGCTCACAGGCGAGGAACAAATACTCCTGACAGACATGACAAGACATAACGTAACAGCATGACATAACAAACTAGAACGAATGCAACGCGGACTTATGCCTCCGCCATTAGTTCATTCTAGAGTCCAAATCGCCATTTGAGGCAAATTGGAAGAAATTCTGTCAAGGCGCTCCTGAGATGTTGCGTTACAGAGCTTGGAAATTGGGTGTGTGAGGTCACAGTGACCTTGAACTTTGACTACCAAAATGTAATCAGTTCATCCTTGAGTCCAAGTGGACGTTTGAGGCAAATTCAAAGAAACTCCATCAAGGCATTCCTGAGATATTGCGTTAACAAGCTTGAAAATGGCATTCGAGAGGTCACAGTGACCTTGACCTTTGATCACCAAAATGTAATCCGTTCATCCTTGCCCCCAAGTCGACGTTTGAGCCAAATTGGCAGAAATTCCATCAAGCCGTTCTTGAGATATCGCTTTAACGAACTTGGGAATGGCAATAATACGTATTTATTAATGGTGCATCTATCATTTACAAAGTATGAGAATACAATAATTAAACACATTAGAGATTAGGTTATTAATCAGGAATAAAATGTTTATAACTGTGTTACTAATGCTTAGTGATGTATGAATAATGCTTTATAAATGATGAATTCATGATGAATTATGTATTTAATAATGGTTTATTAATACTTTATAGTGTATAGTTATTATAAAGTGTTACCACATTGGGTGCTGCTCAGTGATTTTCACTGCACAGTGAGGTTATCGTTTCACAGCACACTGTGGGATATGTCGCTAGTAATCACAGTAACGTGAACGTTCACAATCATGACCACTAATCATTACATAATGTTAGGCAAACAACAGATGACTAAATAAATGGTTAATGATAATTGAATGACAGCAATAGCCAATGAGCTGCATTGAGTCATTCGGTTAGAAATCCATGGTGCATCATGAGAATACGGCACTTTAACTCATTCATGGCCAGTTTAGGACTGCCAATATTTAGCACAGGCCAAAGATTTTCATAATTGTTGGTCATCTTTCAAGACCCACAGTAAATGATCTATTAGCACCAAAGTGATTTGCAATACCTCAAAATGAAGATGTACGTCTCTGGGTTCACCAGGAAAAAAAAGTGAGCTTTTAGCATGTTCTGTACTCTACTTATAGCCATTTATATACACCCTGTTTTCACCCAAAAGGTCTCTCTGAGAAGAAAAACAGGAGAAAAGGCGATTTTTGTAAAGCACACAATCTCAGGCAGAACTCGCTCTCAATTCTTTTATTTTGAACTGCCTGGCAAGCTTCTGGTTAGCAACACCGCACTGACTCCCCAGTCCTGGGTGATGTAGTGGCAGGTGATGGTCACGTAGTTTTCGGTTGTCATGGCAGTCCAGCTATCTGTCGTCAGTGCAACCTTGCCGCCGGTAGATGTAACGTCAGCTAGCTCTGCTAGCAACTTGGACTTAGCATCACCGTATCTCTTCTCAAAGTGCCTGGTGATTGTGCTTCGGCTTGGGATATCGTATGCTGGTTCCAGGAGGTGCATCATTTGCTTAAATCCCCTGCCTTCAACCATAGAGATAGGCATCATGTCTTTTTCTATAACCCCACAGATCGACTGGGTTATTTTCTCTGCTCGCCGTGAGTCACAACTTTTCCTCTTAAACGCTGAGCTGATGGTGGGTTGCTCTAGCGGAGATGAAGAGGAGCCAGCCAATTTATCTGAATGAACACCGTTCAAGTGATAGAGCAGTGCTGTCGTTGTGTTGGTGTAGCTGTACACCGATTCACAGTGTTTGCATACGGCAGTATCATCTCCTTTCTTATCAAAATGTCCCCACACAACGCTTCTCTTCGCCCTCTTCATGGTCGTTGCAACTGTGTGGGTTTTCCTTTCTATTTCAGACCAATCTTAAAATGGCTGCCTGCCACCAGGTGTTCAGAGTTTACTGCGCCTGCGTGATGTGTCTGAAAAGGGCTATAGTAATACCATTGCGCCCTCTGGTGGATCATTAAGAAATTATTTGAAAACACCATTCTACTGTCAGAAATCAGAACGCAAGTTGCTTTTTGTTTTTGTTTTTGATCGAGTAATTTTTCTTTGCTCGAGTAAATCCTTAACAAGCAATTAATCGAGTTTCGATTGTGTGCATCCCTAAGCCCAACCAAACGCTGCTGTATACACTGGCTTTGTTTTGTTTGTTTCTGACATTGTCTGACATAAATAGATTTAAAAAAAAATTGAATTGTCCCTGGGCTGCAAACTCATTTAAACTGTGGAGATCAAAGTGATTTCTGTGGAGAGTAATGTTAGCGTTACTGGCAGGCTCTGTTCCCCCGAGACGCTGTTTCTAACTCGGCGTGAGAGCGCGCTCGAGGTCGCTGCTGGAGGAGCCGGCTGGAGGTATGTGCGCATGGCCGTGTGCTCCAGACGGCGGGAGGCTTTGCGGAGCTGCACACCGTGGAAAAAGTGCATCAAACTCAGATTGATAATCCTCTAACATCATTTGAGCTTATTGAGGTAATATATTAATATTGTAACAACAGATATTACAGATATAACGTCTATAATGAAGACGTGCCAACTTTGATGACGTGGTGTCCAGTATTTTAAGAGCAGAGGGTTTTTTCATTTCCTGGAAAGTTGCTGTTTTGGAGATGCGTGGTTTACATCGGACAGCGACGATATGTAATGTTACACAAACACGCAAAGTTCAAATTAAGCAAATATTGAATTAGTAGGTGGGGTTCCTCCATATTTTGTGTAAAGCCAGAGAGTATGGAATACACAGGGAGAAGAGACCCACATGTATGATAAGAACATTTCAGCAAGTATGAAGTTGATTTAAAAAATCCTGCTTTAATTTGTGCTGTCCAGCCCTCCCACAGCTCATCAAATATGGCATTCACATAAAAATATTTGCAAGACATTGTTGAGTGACACTCTCTCCCTCTTTCCCTCTCTCTCTCCCACACACACACACACTAGGGATGTCACGATACCAAAATTATGAGTTCGGTACCGATACCTGCCTAAGTATCTCGATACCGATACTCAAACGATACCACGGCAAAAACCTAAAACATCAGGAAACATGTGCCCAGTACTCTACTGAGCACATTTTCTCCCTTTCTATTTGTTTAGCAGAACTCTGCCAAGGTGTATTGAGTCATTTCATTTTGTGTTCAGTCTACTTTAGTAGGCTATGTGGGCTAATAATCCTGGGCTTCTAAATGTGTTTTATTTTGGCACAAGGAAGGGATATTAACATGTTGTCCTGTGTATTAATGAATGTCATTATGTTTCTTATTTGCATGCACAATAAATAGGCTATTGAAATATATGCTATGGTGGTGGTTTATTATATGGTGTAATTTTTCATGTCAGGTGTGTTTTTGACAATTAATCACTATATCATTAATAATTGGATTATTGTAAATATTAGTATGGGGGACATGGGATTGCTGCATGCCATGTAAGGGTTTAATGACCCTCTATGGCCTTGATTTAATTATTTAGTACATATTTGAGTCAGGGCCATGGTGTTATTGGGGCTTTTGCATTATGCAGTGGTCTGATGTCCCCTAGGTAGGCCAATTTTCAGAAAGTTGGCAAAAGAAAATGCGGTAGCCTATTATCCACGTAATGTTCCACTCACTACCATTATGCCTAATATCAGGAATGTTGAAGAGGAGGGGCAATTAATTGACGTGATTAAAAGATCTCCAGACGCCGCCAGGCAAACCCTCAAACGAGGGAAATGAACCCCGTTCTCTGATGTGAAAACATCCTAGCCTGATATTCAGACTGAAGTGGAGGGAATCATGATGGCTTGGTGACAGAGAGCACACTGCTGTCTGCCTCTGCGGAGCTGCTAACATTACACGTGTGTGCATTTGTCTCGCTATGAAAAACATCACATAGCCGTTCATGATTATACAGAGGTACGTAAAATGTATTACCAGACGGCACTCTTCAATTCGGCATATATATAATCCACGGAGAGGTTACAGTAAGTGAATAAAATGTCAATTCTGGATGTGAGTCATCTATTATCCCGCTCTCTTGCTCGTTAAAAGTGCATGTTTTTGAATGCAGTTTGGTTACATCATCCGCTCGTTGCGGCTCCCAGACGTTTGGTGAGCGGCGCCAACAGCGCCGGTCGCACACTGACGCAACTCATGACATTTTAAAAAGTATCGGTACTAAATTAACGTGGTATAGTACCGTTTTTAACGACAGGGTAGCGCGGTACCATTGTGGTACCGGTATATCGTGCATCCCTAGACGGCGGGAGGCTTTGCGAACTCAGATTGATAATCCTCTAACATCATTTGAGCTTATTCAGGTAATATATTAATATTGTAACGACAGATATTACAAATGTAACGTCTATAATGAAGACGTGCCAACTTTGATGACATGGTGTGCAGTATTTTAAGAGCAGAGGGTTTTTTCATTTCCTGAAAAGTTGCTGTTTTGGAGATGAGTGGTTTTCATCGGACAGCGACGATATGTAATGTTACACAAACACGCAAAGTTCAAATGAAGCAAATATTGAATTAGTAGATGGTAGTGATGCGCGGGTCAGGGTTTTTTAACTCATTGAGTGCCAGCCACTTTTGGAGAACGGACGCTCCCAGTGCCAGAGTTTCAGAGCGTTTTCAGTGATTTCTCGAGGCCCACAGAATATTGTGTGATATTACTATGTAAACACTGAACACGCACAAAGAACGATGAGACTCTCTTCTATCATCTGCAAAAAAAAGTTTATTGATCCCATTTTCCGTTCTTTAGTTATGAGCCGGAGAAGATAGCTTGATTTAACCAAAAACAGCAATTTTTTTCTAGAAGCTGAGATAATGAGCCTTTTGTGAAATTAAACATTTCAAGCACATCACTGACTCTGAAGCTAATATTTTCTAATGTAGTCACACCTCAAAAATAATTTCCTTCAATAAAACAGTGAAGGCCAGGGAATTTTGTTTGGCAGAATAATATTTTTTAGCTGCAACCAGCAGCGTGCGCTGCTGGTTGCAGCTTCTTGCTGGTCTTGATTTGCTGCTGGTGGGCATCGGATATTCTGGCTTGCGTTTGCCAATCCTGTCCTGCTGTCTGGGTCTGTCTGGGTCAGTGTTGTGTGCTGCTCTGCGTGCCCCCCCCCCCCCCCCCCCCCCGCCTCAACTGCACACTCCTCCTCCGTATGGGAGTGTCTCTGGTGGCTTTCTGCTGCGTTTGCTGTGCACAGTGAAGGTTGCGCGACATCCAGCTTTTTTACAGCATTCCGCGTGTGTTTGTCACCGGCTACCATGCTTCCAGTTGAGAATAATAACAACTCCATGGCTGATCATGCGGATGTGCTGTCGCAACGGACACGGAGGGGCTCAATTGTGGCAGCAGATTGGCTGCTGCAGGCACAGCTACAGTAATGTTATGCTTCATGCATATCGATGCATACGGATGCGATGCGATTTCCGTTTCCCCAACGACTTCTT
This sequence comes from Poromitra crassiceps, assembly GCF_964638095.1. Lineage (NCBI taxonomy): Eukaryota > Metazoa > Chordata > Actinopteri > Beryciformes > Melamphaidae > Poromitra > Poromitra crassiceps. The sequence goes on along the minus strand of NC_139633.1, from coordinate 36,789,671 downwards.
CTTTGTTTTTTCCTCGCCTTTCTGTACTCTGGAGAGCACTGTCGCCACCTAAGGGTTCTGTAAAATAGGTTACACACCTTCAATAGCTCCCATATTTGTACAGGAGATGCCTGATGCTTTGATCCACGTCCCACCGTCAAAAAACGCAATTGACGAACATACTCGTCCTTGGCACTCTACGTTACTAAATGAAATGACGAACATGCTCGTCCATGGCACTCAATGAGTTAAGGCCCGCCCCAACCCAACCCGTCATTGGAGCCAGCCCGCCCCGCCCAGCCCGTTAAAATATCTGAAAATTCCTAACCCAGCCCAACCCAGCAGCCCGCAACGGCCAATTTAATGTAATATGTCTCCGGACTCAGGAGGAGCACAGCAGAGCTTCCAAGGTGTGCAAAGTAGCTAATAACTCTGTCTCTCTCCCCCCTCTCTCTCACACACACACACACACACACACACACACAGACACTCACATGCTGCCGTGCGCGACAACAGTTGTAGCCTAGGTCTGCTCTGGATGAGTTGCGCTGCTGCTTTCATGTCGGTCTTTCTTCAATTAATCCATGGTCTTCAGATAGCGATTCCCCAAAGTGCGGATGGCGTGACCGCAGTGTTTCAAATGGAGGTAGCAGGTATAGAGGTAGGCACTAGGCAGGCTACAGAAACAGTTCTTATTCTTCCCCATTTATTTTAATTACCTCATGCGCTCTCAATTGGCCATGTTGCAGTAGTAGGCTACTAAATGTAGTAGTGCAGCAGGTGCGCACACGGCTTGCAGATACGGCTAGACTCGCTGTCTGATTTCTTTTAATTACCTCGCTCTCAATTGTTCACAGCCTACTCACGTTGCAGTAAAGTTGACAAATAGATCACAGTCGAGTCCACAACAGAAAATCTGCGGTGGCATTATATGGACACTTCAAATAATAATTACCGGTACAGCGAATAATCCTTCCAAAATGTTTGTTTTGAGAGCACATAGGCTACCTCATTGAAGCATTTCTTTACTCCATGTAGGCTATAGAGAGTGCAGCAGGAGTCTGTCTGATTGTGTGTGAGAGAGAGTTCACGTCTTTAAGGTTAATTACTCTGCGTGTTTCACTGCTCTAAATTATTTAATAATGTTGCTTTGTCACGTTCTGAGCCTGCCCCGCCCGCACCTGCGATATTTTCATAATTTGCCAACCCAGCCCACCTGCGGGGCGGCCCAGCCCGCGGGACCCGGCGGGTTCTGGGTGACCCGCGCATCACTAGTAGATGGGGTTCCTCCATATTTTGTGTAAAGCCAGAGAGTATGGAATACACAGGGAGAAGAGACCCACATGTATGATAAGAACATTTCAGCAAGTATGAAGTTGATTTAAAAAATCCTGCTTTAATTTGTGCTGTCCAGCCCTCCCACAGCTCATCAAATATGGCATTCACAAAAAAAACGTATTTGCAAGACATTGTTGAGTGACACTCTCTCCCTCTTTCCCTCTCTCTCTCCCACACACACACACGCACACGCGCACACACACACACACACACACACGCACACGCACACGCACACGCACACGCACACACACGCACACACACACACAGACACACACACACAGTACTCTCTCTCTCTCTCTCTCTCTCTCTGACACACACACACACACACACATACACACAAATGAGATAACACTGTGAGTCATGTTTCGGGTCTAAACACTAATGTATGAGAGTAGTTCTGAACGTAAGCTTACTTTGATGTCACGTCAGTGATATATATTGAATATATTGAGATCCTGCGTCCACTCCGTTCTTGTGAGCATGACTGCTCACTACAGTGTGGCAGACTGTAGTGAAAAGCTTCTCCATCCACTAAGTGGTTTCTACTTTAGCCGTGCGTGACGACCGCATGTTTTTGATCATTGTCAGTTCCTCCAAAACATACAACTGTCGCTGTTTTCCACCTATGAGTTTTGTTGCTTCCACACATGTATCTCAGTCAAAATAAAAGCTCTCTGCAGAGCCATGTAATTGTGACCTCATGACATTTTTAAGGACATTTCATATTATTTTGAAGGCCAAGATTTATCATCAGTGGACCGTCGCTACTAAATGTATTTTATTAAACCGGACGGACAAACCCTGTCACACACACACACACACGTTTGTCCTCCTCGTTTTAGCCATCCTGGCTCGTCGTTCCTTCATGGTCAGGCCAGGAGGTTAAACATTTTAGGAAAAACATAAGCACAAGATTTAAGGGTGTTGTGTACAGCAAATTCTATTTTATGGACATCTTAACTCGGACCCTGAGGGAAATCTTAACCTAAGGTACTTTGTGCAACTGGGCCCTGACCTTTAGGGTGCTCAGCCCCCAATGAGAATGTGGCTGACCTCGGACCCGCTTGGGGCGTCCGGGGGCATAAACACCCCCTCCCCCCCCCACACACACACACACACACACACACACACACGCGCGCACACACACACACACACACACACACACACACACACACAGAGACACACACACACACACACACACACACACACATCTCGCTGTCACTCACCACGATCGCAGATTTAACTCCAAAACAGTAGCATTGTGGATGTAAGTGGATCTACATTTACTAGTTTAATATTATCAATTGCCTGGCCTCCCAGGATACCTCGTAATGTTGCATTTACCCCCATGCATATCGTTTGACCATTTTTTCAACTTATAAATGTATAAAACCAGAGGAAACTTGCGTTTTCTAGTGCTTCTCTATGGAGCTCTAAGCTGAGAATGTCCGAGTGTATTGTAGAGCTGCACGCGCTGTGATTGGCTCGTCTGCGTTCGGGGCGTGGCTTAGCGATAGGTCAATTGATCCCAAGTGAACCGCCCCATCTGCAAAGCCTTAGGGGAGTAACCCCACCCATCTACTGTTTAGGGATAAATAATTATTACACCTTTGACTAGGGGTGTCACGATACATTCAGTTCACGATACGATACGATACACGATATTGGGTTCACGATAACGATACGATACAATATTTTAACAATATTTTTTTGCAATCGATTTGTAAGTTGAGGGGGCATCCTCCACGCTAATTTGAGTGATTTCACCATTTTCATCCTCCGTGTCTGTAACGTCCCTCGTCTGTTCAAACAAAGCAATGAAAAGGAGAGCGAGCATGCAATCAGATGCAGATCAGTGCCACCATGTTCAGCTTCTTTTTCTCACGATATGAGATTTAATCTCAACGATACATATTGTCACGTTTTGATATCGCGATATATTGTGGGACGATATATTGTGACATCCCTACCTTTGACACTTAACACATTGAGTGCCAGCGACGCCATATGGCGTCATTAGAAATTTACCGTACAGTGCCAGCGACGCCAAATGGCGTCAGTAACTCCAAATTGTTTTTTTGACGGGGGGGTGTCGATCTAAGCTTCTTACGTCGCCTCTAACAATATTGTAGCTATTGGAGGTCGATAACCTATTTTACAAACCCATTAGGTGGCGACAGCACTCTCCTGATCAGAGAAAAAGGAGCCAAACACACAGAAATAGTCACTGGGCAAAAGGAGGAAATCGCATCGCATCCGTCCGTATGCATCGACGTGCATGAAGCACAACGAGCACAACGCCAGCTGTGCCCCCAGCAGCAGCATCCGCTGTCACAACTGAGCACCTCCGTGTACGCTGCAACAGCACATTCACATAATCAGCCTTATTATTCCGAACTGGAAGCATGCGAGCCCGTGACAAACACACGCGGAACCAAAAAGCTGAATGTCGCGCACCATTCACTGTGTGTGCGCAGCAAACTCAGCAGAGACTGAGAGCCAACAGACACATAAGACACACCCAGGAGGCGTGTGCAGTTGAGGGGGGGGGGGGGGGGAGCACGCAGAGCAGGCAGAGCAGCATACACTTCACCCAGACAGACCCAGACATCAGAAAATTAGCTTCAGAGTCAGTGATGTGCTTGAAATGTTTAATTTCACAAAAGGCTCATTATCTCAGCTCGTAGAAAAAAAGGGATGTTTTTGCTTCAATCAAGCTATCTTCTCCGGCTCATAACTAAAGAACGGAAAATGGGATCAATAAACTTTTTTTTGCAGGTGATAGAAGAGAGTCTCATCGTTATTTGTGCGTGTTCAGTGTTTACATAGTAATTATTAAAAAAATTATATGACTGTTTTAAAATGCATTGCGGCCTATGTGGCACAGCAAGCAACCTTTTGCCCAAGGGCCGTGGCACTCAAAGTGTTAAAAACCTATAAAAATACACAAAAATGTCAATTTCACCCACTTCCCGAGGTCGTAGAGACTCATGGACGATTTCGTTGTAAAGCCCATGCTCACTTCTTGGATAAGCGATGACAATTTCAGAAAGATCAGAGCGTCGGTTCCAGAGTTATTCAAGAAAATCTGGCAGGCTTAATTTGCATTTTCTCCCCATCATGCAATTCTGACCCTCTTAGAGACACAAAACCCTGAGTGAAACACATCTCTCAGAATCACCCCCCTGGCCGTTTGGGCATTCAGACATCTGCCTCCATTGGTCAAGGCCAGCCCAGACCTCCTATCTCATTTATTACATGCTTTATAAGGCATAGATAGTCCTCACTTTAGATGAGCTCACATGAAATACTTAACTAATGACTAGTAACTACCTTAATTAATCATGAGTTTGAGTATCAATAAGTGTTTATAACCATCTATTAACACTCACTAACCATGTCCAAATCATCCACAAATGTACACATAAATGTACATACGTTGTTTAATCATTTACTTACACGTTCTAAATGATCTTATGAACCATTAACAACTCCTAAGTAAATGGTTTGTAATTAATATAATACGTATTTATAAATGGTGCATCTATCATTTACAAAGTATGAGAATACAATCATTAAACACATTAGAGATTAGGTTATTAATCAGGAATAAAATGTTTATAACTGTGTTACTAATGCTTAGTGATGTATGAATAATGCTTTATAAATGATGAATTCATGATGAATTATGTATTTACTAATGGTTTATTAATACTTTATAGTGTATAGTTATTATAAAGTGTTACCACGTTGGGTGCTGCTCAGTGATTTTCACTGCACAGAGAGGTTATCGTTTCACAGCACACTGTGGGATATGTCACTAATCACAGTAACGTGAACGTTCACAATCATGACCACTAATCATTACATAATGTTAGGCAAACAACAGATGACTAAATAAATGGTTAATGATAATTGAATGACAACAATAGCCAATGAGCTGCATTGAGTCATTCGGTTAGAAATCCATGGTGCATTTTAATTGAATTAAACTTAATTGTAAATTGTATTACTAATGTATCAAACTTGGGGAGTGCGCTTAGGGGGGCCTGATGGAGTGCAGTGCTGAAATCTTTTGCAATTTGGCATAGCGCCACCTACTGGCAACACAGAAAGTAATTTATCTCAAGAACCGTTCTTCCGATTGACTTCAAACTTGGGGATTGCGCTGCTGGGAACCCGACAGAGTGCAGTGCCTAATTTAATGCTATTTGGCATAGCACCACCTATACTTGAAAACACAAAAAGTGGTTTATCATTTATGAGTGCTAAATGGAAAACATTTTAAAGTTGTTTGTCTCCATCACTAATTCTCATGCAGACTGAGTGGCTGTCAGCTGTCAGAGAGAAGCTGTGAAGCTCTGGCCTCACTTCTCAGCTCCCAGTCCTGCAGTCTGAGAGAGCTGGACCTAAGTGACAACGAGCTTCACGATTCAGAGATGAAGCTGGTCTCTGCTGGACTGCAGAGTCCACACTGCAGACTGGAGACTCTCAGGTAAGATCCATTCACAGCTTTCCTCATGTGATTTGACACGGCTCCCACAGCTCATCAAATATGGCATTCACAAAAAAAATTTATTTGCAAGACATTGTTGAGTGACACTCTCTCCCTCTTTCTCTCACACACACAATTCTCTCTCTCTCTCTCTCTCTCTCTCTCTCTCTCTCTCTCTCTCTCTCTCTCTCCACACACAAATGAGATAACACTGTGAGTCATGTTTCGGGTCTAAACACTAATGTATGAGAGTAGTTCTGAACGTAAACTTACTTTGATGTCACATCAGTGATATATATTGAATATATTGAGATCCCGCGTCCACTCCGTTCTTGTGAGCATGACTGCTCACTACAGTGTGGCAGACTGTAGTAAAAAGCTTCTCCATCCACTAAGTGGTTTCTACTTTAGCCGTGCGTGACGACCGCATGTTTTTGATCATTGTCAGTTCCTCCAAAACATACAACTGTTGCTGTTTTCAACCTATGAGTTTTGTTGCTTCCACACATGTATCTCAGTCAAAATAAAAGCTCTCTGCAGAGCCATGTCATTGTGACCTCATGACATTTCATATTACACACACACACACACACACACACACACACACACACACACACACACACACACACACACACACACACACACACACACACACACACACACACACACACACACAGGGCCCAGTTGCACAAAGCTCCTTATGTAAAGATTTCCATTAGGGTCCGAGTTAAGGTGTCCATAAAATAGAATCGACTACACAAAACACCCTTAAATCTTCTCGATAAGGTTAAACATTTTAGGGAAAACATAAGCACAAGATTTAAGGGTGTTTTGTACGATTCTATTTTATGGACAGTGGACACCTTAACTCGGACACAAGTACAAAGTAACATTTGCTTTGTAGGCATAAACACAAGTAAAATAAAACTAGAAAAGTGCAGTCAGTAGAGTGCAGGGGCCGGTTGCACCAACTGGTCTTACACTGGTCTTAAGCTAAGTTGGTCGTAACTTTACGACCTAACAGCTACGCCGGTTGCACCAAGACGACTTAAGCCTTATTTTCACTAAGACCAGGCGTAACTCCTACGCCTCGTCAGGAGGAGGCGTAGAGCCTGCCTGTAACAGAGATCTCCGCGGAGACCTTTTTGACCGTCATCGTCGTAACACCGCCAGTTCGCCGTCTTTGAAAGCACGACGTTAGATTATAACTAACTAGTTAACCTAACCCGCCTTCCAAAATGTTGCCGTTAGTTTTTTAGAAGTTAATACATAGAATTGGGAACGTTACATTCAATTTCATTCAGACTGACTCTGTCTGCTCAATCGCCGCCATTTTTCCCCCGGAGCGAGGGAGGGTTAGAGGAGGGAGGGTGTTTTACAGTAGTGGCTGAGAGAGCGTAGTGGCACAGTGCTCCAAGCAGGTCGCGAGGCACATTTTTTGCAACATCATCCAATCAGGGTGCATTCCCTGGCAATTCACATGGACGCGCATTGCTACGACCAGCATAGTTAAGACCAGACATAAGCCGTGTTGGTGCAACAGGCGTAAGTCCATGGTCTTAACTAAGACCGACGTAGGAGTTACGACCAGGCATAGTTAAGACCAGTTGGTGCAACCGGCCCCAGATCTCCACCAGGTGCTGCTACACCTCACCATGGACAAACCCAAATCCAACTGCTAAGAAAACCACTTGCAGATTACAAGGCAACATTAATATTGTTTAAAGGTCCATTCAGCGATGTTTTTGTGTTAAAATAGCCTAAATGTTAAATGGCTCTATATTCTGACAGCAATCACTGAAATAGAGTGTTTGGTCAGTAACTCCAAACCCCCCGCTGTACTCTGTCTCTCTTCTGTAGACATATAGTCCACCTCCCACTATCCAATCAGAGAAATGTTGACATTTTCTGGGAAACAGAAGGTCAGATCGCGATGGCTCTAAAGGACTATAATGTATTTTTTCACAATTGTGAATTGAGACTGGCTGCCACAGCTGTCAATCATCCCTTTGTATATCGTCAAATAACTACTTAAAAACAAACTGATCAGAAACATGATCACTTGAACATGCATTAGCATGATAAGAACGATCTAAAATGATAGAAACCACCTTTGGGAAATAATATCTGATGTGTACATTGATCGTTTAGTTTGGCTCATTTCCCACCCACTAACATGGCGGAGGCGGGACTTGTGACCTATACTGGGACTGACCGCCAGGGCGGCGATCTAAGATGATTTGGCCTCACTGAAAAGAGCTGATATCCTGTCCATTCTTTTTACAGTCAATGATCTATACCTCCATATAATGAAACTGTGTGTGTGTGTGTGTGTGTGTGTGTGTGTGTGTGTGTGTGTGTGTGTGTGTGTGTGTGTGTGTGTGTGTGTGCAGGCTGTCAGGCTGTATGATCTCAGAGGAAGGCTGTGCTTCCCTGGCCTCAGCTCTGAGCTCCAACCCCTCCCATCTGAGAGAGCTGGACCTGAGCTACAATCATCCAGGAGCCTCAGTGAAGGTCCTCTCTGATGGACTGGAGGATCCACACTGGAGACTGGAGACTCTCAGGTATTGAGAGACAACGCCTGCTAGAAGGCTGAGAGTCACACACATCTTCTCTGTCTCAGTGAGAAGAGGAGGAATCTGCTCATCTGACTTTGTTTATTCCTCCAGTGTGGACCATGGTGGAGCGCAGAGGCTGAAACCAGGTCTGAGGAAATGTAAGTGTGTATTTAGTTTGATTCATTAACAAACTAACTTCAATGTCAGAATCAGAGTTATTTTATTCACCCAGGTATGTTTTCACTTACAAGGAAACTGACTTGGTGTGACCGCCTCATTTTAGTAGTATGAACGACCGTGGACAATAGCTCCCTCTTGAGGGACTTTCTAAGAGACTTAATGTGAAAGCAGCTGTGAGCCTATAACCATTATGACTTATAAGCGTATATAACCCTAACCCTCCTGAGGGACTTTCTAAGAGACTTAATGTGAAAGCAGCTGTGAGCCTATAACCATTATGACTTATAAGCGTATATAACCCTAACCCTCCTGAGGGACTTTCTAAGAGAGAACAGTTCAAGTAAAAAAATATAGCTGCACGCGGCAATTGAGGCGTCCAGGCACAATTTGAAAAGACAGACAGAGAGACAAAACATTACTATACTGTAGGTATATAGACACATATATAGAGAAATACAGATAAGATATGAACTTTTTGCATTTTTAGCACCCACTAGTGGTAGTTTGGGGCCGTGGGCAGTTTGCAGGCCGTGCACCCGGTGCCGGGAAGATAGCAAGCAGCTTTGTGCTCCCAAACGCACCCGTGGGCGTGCTGCTCTGAAAAGTAGGTGTGTCCATGGAAAATCCTGACACACTGCCATCGTACAGATGAGCACAAACAACTGTGTTTAGACGAGCTGAGACCACTTCTTACCACAATCTACACCTCTCTCTCTCTCTCTCTCTCTCTCTCTCTCTCTCTCTCTCTCTCTCTCTCTCTCTCTCTCTCTGGTTTATAACTTCATAAAGAAATGAAAGACCCACTTATTTAAAAAAAAAAAACTCAAATAGTAATATAATATTACAACTACTACTAATAATAATAAATAAATAACTTTATTTATATAGGACGAATCAGCATGACATCACAACAACAAAAACAGCACTTAGTGAACTCAGTTAACTAGTATGAGTTGTGCCAAACAAACGTTAATATCTCAAAAACTATCCATCACATCACTTATATTTAGACTTTGTGAGTGAGAGCAGAAGTAGCTCAAGGGTTTGATGTATAATATATGTATGTTGTGTTAAAGTTGTGTGAACTGTCACAGTTTTGTGTGGATTTAGTCTAAAGTACAGCCTGCTATGTGAGACACACTCAAGGCTGGTCCCATTATAAAGGCTGAAAAAAGCATCAAACATAAACTGTGATTTCTCAAAGAGTACAAACGATAAATTAAAGCTGAGTTAAGATAAAGTCCTAAAAGTGCTGACTCGTTGAAAGTTTAAATGGAGTGTTAAAGTATGAAGGAGCAGTCAGAGGTCAAAGAGGGCGTGGTTTCACATTGAACTCTGTTTAAAACCAACAGCAGTTTCCTCCAGAAGCTGTGAAGCGGTTTGTTCCAAACAGCCTGATCCCTCATCCAGCAGCTTTCATCAGATCAAATACAGCGCAAAGTGCTTCACACACACACACACACACACACACACACACACACACACACACACACACACACACACACACACACAGACAGACAGACAGACACACACACACACACACACACACAGACACACACACACACACACACACACACACACACACACACACACACACACACACACACACTAGGGTTTAATCCCGGGAAACGGGATTCCCGGGAAATGGCATCCAACCCATTTCCTGTTTTCTGGAAAATGAATGACGGGAAACCGGGAAAAAATGTTGTTGTATTTTTACATGCAGAACATATTGGAATAGGCCTATATTTAGAAATATGCAGACAGTTTACTTTCTTAAATGATGTAGCCTATGTTTTAAAATAACATGTAATATATTAGGCTACTGTAAGCATTGTAAAGTCATTAAATGATCACGATGTACATGTATAGACCTTATTCTCTAACCCTGGACAGCACCATATTGTTGACATACCGTCCTGCGCGCACACAGCGCTGCAGCTGACAACTAGTAACAGCCTTATTGTCGTTTCTGTTCCATTACAAAATAGGGATGCTAATGACACCAATAAAAACCCCACAGTTGTTATTTGTATGCTGCCGACGGCAGCCGTTAATGCCTGTAATAAATAAACAAAAGAACGAGGTGAACAGACTTTGCTGTGAGGAGCTGTCAGAAAGTTTCACCTGTCTCAACTAACTATCCACACATCTCCTGTGCTGCTAACGTATCCTCAGTGTCGCTCCCTTCACGTCTGAGGACGGTAGAGATAGAAACAAACCACGGGGACTTTATTGCTGTCATTACTACAGCCATGCCTAATGCAAGTCACCATCCGAACACAATTGGAACGATACAGGTAACGCTAACAGCGGCTAGCTTCCTATAAACGCTGCTCTTACATAGGCTGTCACTTTGAGAGCTGCTGCGTTATGTCAACAATATGGCGGCGGTGGGCGTGTCAGTACGTGAGTGACGTCAATCGAATAAGGTCTATAGGCATTTCAGAGACATCAAAGTGAATCAATCAACCAACAATCAATCAATTTTCTATTTATATAGCGCCAAATAACGAGGTATTGCAGGCAGATTTTAATACTATCTTCTCTGACAACAATGCTACAGCCAGTCATTTGAAATTTGATATCCTTTGCAGAGTGGAATTAATTTCTGATTTTATTTCTGCGTGTTTTGGCCATGTGCCTTTGTGCGCTGTGCGCCGGTGGAACACACTGAAAGCTTATTGCACAACATAGCCTAATAAACACAAAGCCCACAATGTTTCTTTTCTTTTCTACACTTCTGACTTGCTTGAGGGGATTGTGCCATGACCGTTAATGCAGTAGCCTACGAGACGGAGATTGAGCACCGTGCAAACTTCACCAGCGGTGAAAACGACAATCAGCCCAGCCGTGCGTCCTCGGTTCGTGTGCCCCAGGTTGGGCAATGGGCATGATGGTCTGGTTGTAGGCGATGTCCGTGCACAGAGGGGTGGAGATAGTCTGATACAGCCGTGCTCCGGTATGCGGTATGGAGATGTCTGGGCACGGCTGGAAGACGAGCAGTGCAGCCCATATAAAAGCACACGTTGACAGGTATCAGACAGCATTGATGTTGTGCGTAAAAGAGCGTGAAAACAGGCGGATCGACGCATTTACGGCTCCTTTCTTCCACGGCAGTTTCCACAACTCTCTAAGAAAATATTTAGCCTACAGGATTTATTCATACGTCAATCCAGGCGATTGGTGAATTATATAAACTCTAACGGCACTATAGCCTAATACATATATAGGTGCAGCCTACTAAAAACAGCCTAAAAAGTTAGTTAAATTGTGATGTTTTGCCTTAGTTAATTAATATTAATGGCACCAAATAATACATTCATCATAGGTATATTTCTCCTTATATTTCTCCTACTATAAAAAAAAAAGATAAACGTCAAATTTCCCGGGATTCCCGTGAAAGAGGTCTTAATTTCCCGTTTCCCGGTATGGCTCATTTTCGGGAAAAATATGAAACCCTAACACACACACACACACACACACACACACACACACACACACACACACACACACACACACACACACATATACACACACACACACACGCACACACACACACACACACACACATTATTCAAACCATAAGGAATAAGATCATAGAAAAGACAAACCATCTCACTCTGCCCATTGATTGAGACAATTATGCATGAGGAGATTCTGTTCCAACACACACACACACGCACGCACACACACACACACACACACCTAGACACACACGCACACACACATGCCCACACATAGACACACACGCACACACACAGACACAGACACACACACATGCGCACACATAAACACACACACAGACACAGGCACACACACATGCGCACACATAGACACACACACATGCGCACACATAGAGCAGGGCTCGACATTAACGGATGCCCGGTTCCGGGCAACCCAAAAAATTGACAACCATTTCTTGGCCTTTGGTTGCCATAGTGGCAACCACGTTTTAACATGTAAAAAATAAGCACAGCAGCAAACAGCTAAATATGCACCAAATACATATTTTTTAATACTTGAGTGACACGCTGACATTTTATTGCTGTTACAATGGGAACGATGTTGCTAAATATCAGAAGGAACCCAGTAGACACGTGCGGTGTGTTTACTCAGGTCAGACGCTGCGCGCACACCGGCTCAGCTGCAAGCACACGTTTGATATGGCCAAACAGATAGAAGTTGTCTGGCTGTGTGAAAGCCCCAACTAACATTAACCTGGTGTGGTGTCAACTAGAGGTCGACCGATATTGCTTTTTCAATGGCCGATGCCGATCTTCAGAGAGCAGGGCGGCCGATGGCCGATATATAATGCCGATTATTTATTTATTTTTCATTCGATAAAATACGATTAAAATAAACTCCTCAAAAAAAGTTTGGAAACGTTATTTTGCTCGATTATTTCTCCCCTTTAATAAGACCAATTGGTATTGTATTTTATATAGTTGGAAAGCCTGATTAGTCACCTTTACAACGGGGTACAACTTGTAAGGATTGTGCATTCGTGGAATGAGAAACACACAGCTAAACGTGTGGGTAGCGCCCCCAAAAAATGTGCAATATTCTTCTGTTGGTATTTTTTTTTAAAGAAATCTAGTAGCCTAGATTTCCATTATCCATTCATGCACATTGAAAATCGAATATAACATTATACATCTAATATAAGATGTTATCTTAGCCAGTACAGTAACATGTTTTTGATTATTCTTTTTATTAAATAGAAAAATACATTGGGTTATGCGGTATAGATTTCAGTAGTGACTGGTAGGCTATAGCGAGAGAGCAGTATGTCAGAGAACTCATTCATGCACTGTTCTATACATTAACAATAATAATAATAATAATAATGTAACTGTTTAGATTTGCTGTCATTTGATGGGAGAAGTGTGTTTGCAGAAGATGGTGGTGACTGAGGAAACGTAACGTTACAGTAGGCTCATGGGTGCATGAGAAGACTCACATTCAGTGGCGGACTGCATAATCGGGCACGTCGGGCAAATGCCCGGTGGCCTGGCCTGGCCTGGCCTGGCAAAAAAAAAAAAAAAAAAAGTTTTTTTTTGCAGGCCGATGCCGATTAATTAAAAATGCCAATAATCGGCCCCAATTAATCGGCCGGCCGATTAATCGGTCGACCTCTAGTGTCAACATCACAAATGAACGAGCAAGAAAGATGATTCGACTGACAAATAACCAGATGAACCGCTTGCACGAAAAAACAATGGCATTTGAGAAAAAGAGGACAACCGTGTCAGGAGAAACACACCTACTCGTAAACTATGTATGAATGTAACGAGGCGAAGTGCGTCTGAACTGCACGCGGAAAGTATTCCACGAGAAAACACCCGCGTGTCATACATACGCAGCCCATGAGATCGGGTTGGAGAGAGAGGGATTGCGGCGGGGACAGAGCGGGCGGGCCATCAACATAAAAATAGATATCATTCATATATATCTCAATGTTTGGGGCCCCATGCAAAATCTTAGAGTGGGGGCCCCAAACCACTGTCATCATAGTATGAACATGAATGAGAGGCATAGGCTACTTCAATTATCAATAACACGTTTAATTAATAAATTAGGCACAATATGAACAATAACTGCTAAAAAATATATGAAAATGAAAGTTCACAAATATTAATTAAACAAATCCTTTCAGTGCAAATGCATTATAAAAACAAAAAATAACTAAGATTTGTTTAGAAAACGAAATTACACAAATGTATTATTATTATTATTATCATTATGTAACCTCCTCTTGCCCCCTGTAGGCTCTGACCAGCAGAGTCACATACACAGCAGTATCTACAATGAGCTGGATGTTATACTGGCCTAAGTATATCATTTCAATAACAGGATCCTGAGTTTCTAGCTGTTGGTGTTGAGCTGGCTAGATCTCCTATTTATCAGTAAGAGTCAGTTCAGGCTTGAATAAATGAATAATAGCGCGGTGCCTCCACTGTGGAATTACTCAACTCTATGAGCTAAATGTGTATTCCCCAGAAATAAAAGTAAGTATGTGTGTATCAGTATGTAAGTGTAAACCTAATAATAATAAATTGTTCAGGACAACAAGATAAAAAGGAATAACAAATATAAATGTATTTAGATTGTGTCGTATTGGTTTAACACAAAATAAACACAAAATTCACAATACCAGGAATCTTAAAATAACAATAAACGTTTCAAGTTTACCCAATAATAAGATAAAAGTTCCAAATGTACCTTGTGTTAATTTACCTTATAGTGCAAAAATACCCCAAAGAAAATATGTAGGCCACTCACGATCCAGCCACGTTAATCCTCTTCTCGCGATTTTGCGGCGTTATTTAAGCTGACTGTCCCTCACGCGGGTTCGAAAAGAGGGGCGGCTTTAGCTCAGGAGGTAGAGCGGGTCGGCCAATGACGCAAGGGTTGGCGGCTCGATCCCCGCTCCCTCCCAGCTGCTGTCGTTGTGTCCTTGGGCAAGACACTTAACCCTCCTTGCTCCCGATGCGTGGCAGCCTGCCGCCATTGGTGTATGAATGGGTGAATGTAGACTATCTACTGATTGTAATGCGCTATATAAATGCAGGCCATTTACCATTTACCATTTCGAGCAGAAACGTCCGTCTTGATAGTAAGTTACGAGACTTGCACGTTATCACTTTAGTCATGAAAACAACAAAACGGCTCGGCTTGGCTTCACTTCACTTCAAACTGTAGAAAAGAGTTTCGGACTGCGACACGCACACGAGTCTCGACTGCACAGTAATATTTGTGCCAATACCTTGACGTATTTCAGTCAACAAATATTATTATCTCCAAACGTTAAACTTTGTTTTATACTGCACGCAGCTCAGTTCCCAAACGTCTTCACATGTGTCTCTCTCTGACCAGAGTGGTGACAGCCTAGTATGCTTTCCGGATTCCTCCTAGCCCCACCCCAGAGTCATTTTTCATTGGCTTAGAGCACAGCAGCGCGATCCCCGATTGGCTTAGCAACATGTCACTCAACAAACAATAAGAACTTGGCGCAAATAGGAAAATGAACATTCACAAGAAAACAAGCATCACAGTGAATGTAGTTTCTCATTAAATTCACCCATACTGGAATAAAAACACTCTAATCACATTTCCCATAAGAAAGAAAACACTGTTATCACGTTTCTCATTTACCTATATTTCTGAGGTCTCTACAATTATTACTACTACACCCGGTGCGCGCACTGAATAGGCCTATTATACTATATACTATAAAGACGTTTTTGTTTTCTTGTGTTCAGACATAGGTTTATAGATGTTATTTATTTACCTTTTTACCTATTTACGCTGTCAGTGCGACTGCTTCTGAAGAAGACGAGAGTTGACTCGTCGAAACTGTCAAGGTAAATAAATAACATCTATAAACCTATGTCTGAACACAAGAAAACAAAAACGTCTATGTAAAAATGAAGACATGATGAACATCATTGAACTATATACTATAAACTATTATACTATATACTATAGACTATTATACTATATACTATAGACTATTATACTATATACTATAGACTATTATAATATATACTATAGACTATTATACTATATACTATAGACTATTATACTATATACTATAGACTATTATACTATATACTATATACTATTATACTATATACTATAAACTATTATACTATATACTATAGACTATTATACTATATACTATAGACTATTATACTATATACTATAGACTATTATACTATATACTATAGACTATTATACTATATACTATAGACTATTATACTATATACTATAGACTATTATACTATAGACTATAGACTATTATACTATAGACTATAGACTATTATACTATATACTATAGACTATTATACTATATACTATAGACTATTATACTATATACTATAAACTATTATACTATATACTATAGACTATTATAATATATACTATAAACTATTATACTATATACTATAGACTATTATACTATATACTATAGACTATTATACTATATACTATAGACTATTATACTATATACTATAGA
>NC_139633.1:36735601-36768101 GCF_964638095.1 Poromitra crassiceps | reverse complement strand
ACCGGTTTGACTATTAACCGCGATTTAAAACGTCACGGTTATATAACCGCAGAGGCTCCGCTACACCGAGTGTTTTGTTTCACAACAGTCCGTCAGTTTAAACTCCCATGCGGCGCAGACGGCGCTGGAAGGAGAGGAACCTGTCTCTCTCGCTTCGTTTCCGCACGGACTATTTAGCGGAGGCACCAAACACAGGCAGCTGCATGTCTCCCAGTAGTAGCCAGTCTGTAGCCTAGCCATGGATGCCCAACATAAATGTTGCAATACATGTCCCGCAAGGTTTCTGAGATTAGGGGAAAGTCTGAGCTGGTGTTACGTTAAACCAAACGTGGGGAAGAGGCAGCGGATTTGTTTAGCGTTAACATACAGTCATTGACGTTAACGTTAGCTGTTGTGGCTAATGTTAGCTAGCTGGCCATAGCCTAGCGTACATAGTTCCTCAAGCTCGTTGTGACCAAACATCCCCGCATTTAAAGCACTTCATGCTCCCAGCGCTGGCCTAAACCATAGAGAACCGCATGCTTTACACGAAAAGAAACATCAAGGGTTTGTGTCAACTCCAAAAGCAACCCGCTAACGTTACATGTAGGCCTAATAACGTGAAGCTAACGTAGCTAGCTGCTTGGCAGTCATGATCTGACTGAGACAAGGAAAACAAATGCGCACATTTACATAACAAACACCAGTCAACACCACAGAGTGTCCTTTCTTTAATCCAGAGGGAGCATTTTCCAGTAAAAAGTGAAACGACACATGATGGCTTATAGTGAGGCTTTCCATGCCTGCCCCATCATCACTTCAATAGAACTGACCCCAATGCAAAATTCATTTCAGACGGCACATTTAGTTGCCAGTAACATGCCAATAAGAGTCTAAGTTACTATGCCTTTTGTGTTTTTTTCTGCAGACTAAGCAGCTATAGGCTTTCGCTTCTATAAAATAATAATAAAATATTTTTTGTATTATATATATATATATATTATATCAGAAATGTTGTTTGTTTTATGTTCACAATAGTGATGTCAGTTAGATTTGATTAGGTCAGAGCCATGGAATATTAAATCATCCATCTTTGCTCACTACATCTGCCCTTTCTTCTTTTTTTAATCCCAGGTGTGCATAAAATACAGGTTAAGAACTTATTTTTTTAAATACAAAAATGTGAAAAAAGTAACAATAGTATGTTTAACGTATCGGTTATTGGCCAGGAGAATATTTATCGGTTAGCGTAGGCCTATACTATCGGCTGTAAAAATCCATATCGTGCATTAGTATTCCGGAAGGCAGCAACTGTTAAGATTGTGGGGGAAATACAATAAAACCTCTATTTAGAGAATGCTCATGTGATTTTTATACGTCCATAACAATAATCGTGAAACCGTGATAATCGTGGTTTTTTCTCAGACTATAATCGTACATCAAAATTTATAATCGTTGCATCCCTAGTTGGAGTGACGCTCTTTCCAGTAACATTTAGGCTTTGAAATGTGTTGACACATGAACCCTGCTTGTAGATTGCAGCTACATTGAACGTGAAACACATTGCCGGTGGAGGTACCCGGATGTAGCAGACAAAGAGTATTGAAGGCAACAGACGAAGCCTGTTTTGTTGTTTATTACAACAGCGCTCCCGCCTTGACGTTGCAGTGGAACCACTGAGGGGAACAACTCAGTCGTCAGTTCTTATCGATTTAACTTCTTTGGTGCAGAATTGTCGAAGTTGTCCTGCTTTGCTACTCGATGATTGACACAGACAGCAACCAGTCTGTACGTAAGTGAATCAGTGGGGATAGCAGAGCGTCCAGAGCCTAATGATGATTCATTTGGAATGGATTCATTGGGGTTGGTCAACTTTAGGCTAAGAGGCACACTGATGGCAGTAACTGTGATATTTAGAAGTGAATGGTGGACATGCAGAGCTGCTGTTTGGGCTGTCTTGGGCTACACTCTGAGCATACTGGGGGCAGCAGCTCAGCTTGAGGAGGCTTTGGAGGGAATTGGAGCCTCCATGAAACATGAAAGCTGGAACATCCCCACCCCCCACTAACTACTTAAGACAACTTAAAAATATATTGTGAATATATGCCATTGTTCTCTTGTTTTAATAATAATTTAAAAAGACTCTTAATGTGTAACTTTTCCTCCGTGGTATCAATAATGGTATGAGTGAGTGAGTGAACTCTGAGTGAGTTCATGTCAATTCTGCTAATAAATACATAATACCTGCTTCTTGCCTTTTAGGGGTATTTTTTTCTCTTCAGTTACACAGATATCGTGATGTATCGTAGGTTAAATTTGTACCCTGAATATATCGCTTATCGTAGAATCGCTGTATCGTGATAATATCGTTATCGAGGGCCAAGTATCGTGACCGTATCGTATCGTGAGTTACTCCGCGATTCCCACCCCTAGCACACACACACACATACATGCGCTCGCGCATGCGCACATACACACACAGACAGGCACACACGCGCACACATACAGAGCAGACACACACACAGACACACACACGCACTCGCACACGCACACACACACACATACATGCGCTCGCGCATGCGCACATACACACACAGACAGGCACACACGCGCACACATACAGAGCAGACACACACACAGACACACACACGCACTCGCACACGCACACACATACATGCGCTCGTGCATGCGCACATACACACACACACAGACATGCACACACGCGCACACATACAGAGCAGACACACACACAGACACACACACGCACTCGCACACGCACACACACACACACACATGCACGCGCATGCGCACATACACACACACAGACATGCACACACGCGCACACATACAGAGCAGACACACACACAGACACACACACGCACACACTCGCACGCGCATGTGCACACACACACACACAGACATGCACACACGCGCACACATACAGAGCAGACACACTCACACTCACACACACACACACACACACACACACACACACACAGCTCCTCTTCTGTCTCTCCCTCAATAAAAAAAGAAAAGATACAAAACTGCCCTTAATCTTAATCCCCACCCGCAGACACGGCCAAATGTGCCTGTAAATGTACACGGGGGCTCGAACCTGCAACCCCCATGTTGGTAGGCAGTGATTCTACCACTGCAATACGCAGACGCCAACGCATTTGTTACCTTTTTGAGGTTGGTTTCCCTTTTATTTTGATTTAAATCAATAAATGAATATAAAATAAAATGAGCCACAAAAATGAAACAGTTGAATCATAAAGAGTGAAGTTATTAATAGAATAATAATCAACACAACAGGTGTGTTAGATGAGAAGCTGCTGTTGTATTGAGTCTTGTTCTCTCATCAGATGCCTGTGAACTCACACTGGACCCAAACACAGCATACAGACGCCTCCTCCTGTCTGAAGACAACAGAAAGGTGACGTGGGTGAGAGAGAAGCAGCCATATCCTGATCACCCAGAGAGATTTGACTACTGGCCTCAGCTGCTGTGTAGAGATGGTCTGACTGCTCGCTGTTATTGGGAGGTGAAGAGGGAAGGAGATGTTTATATAGGAGTGACTTACAGAGGAATCAACAGGAGAGGAGGGGGTGATGACTGTGAGCTTGGATATAATGAAAAGTCCTGGAGTCTGTACTGCACTGATGACAGGTACAGAGCCGTGCACAATAGCAGACGCACAGACATACGTCTCCCCTCCTCCTCTCACTCTAACAGAGTCGCAGTGTATCTTGACTGGCCTGCTGGCTCTCTGTCCTTCTACAACGTTTCCTCTGACAAACTGATTCATCTCCACACGTTCAACTGCACCTTCACTGAACCTCTGTACCCTGGGTTTAGTCTCTGGTCTGTTGGTGACTCAGTGTCTCTGTGTTAGATAGAGGAGGAGTGAGAGAGAAACACACTGTGACCAAACACAGCTGCTGACATGATGCTTCACTCTGTACAGGTTCAAATATCTTTCTTTTGATCTTTGGTATTTGATTCATCTCATCGTTCCAAGCTGAACATTTTGATGTTTTCTAGAACCGTTTCCCAGAGTTACATGTTAAATAAACACGGTTTTATCTGATTACAAACCTGTTTTGTAATAAATGTGTTGACATTGTTCACTCTGTGTGTGTGTGTGTGTGTGTGTGTGTCCAATAGTGGTATTAGTAAACAAAACGAATAGCCTACTATCCACCCTAACACTCACTGTGTGTGCATGTGTGTGCGTGCGCACGTGTGTGTGTGTGTGTGTGTGTGTGTGTGTGTGTGTGTGCGCACAATAGAGCACACACACACACACACACACTGAGGACAGACATGACTTTTAAAATGGGAAGAGAAGGTGAGTAGATTTTGCTTTGGGAAGAGGAAGAGAGAGGAGAGAGAGGAGAGAGGAGAGGGAGAGAGAGAGAGAGGAGGAGAGAGGAGAGAGGAGGAGAGAGAGAAGAGGGAGAGAGGAGAGGGAGAGTGAGAAGAGGTAGAGAGAAGAGGGGAGGAGAGAGAAGAGGGAGCGAGAGGGGAGAGAGAGATGAGAGAGAGAGAGAAGAGAGTAAAGCTGCGTTCACACCGACCTATTCAAGTTTTTCGCTGGCATCGAGTTTACATACAAAGAGACAGAGCGATAGGGAGGAAAATACGCTCGTCGCCCGAGATGAAATATCTCAACTTGAGCGAAATTCCGCTGGCATCAGTCGCTCGCTGTTCAACGCTGATTGGCTGCCGTGTGAGAGTGAGTCAAGGATCACACTGGATTGGAACAAACCGCTGGTTTATTGTGTGGCAACAAACCACATTGACAGACTGACAGCTGACATGAAGTGAAGTCTGTACTACCGGTATGCAGCTCGCATTAGGAGCACGCTGATAGGCTTTAGCTTGTAAACAATGACGGTGGCTCGTAGTGGACAAACATCATGACATTGCGTAACGTTATAGCCCCCACATGTCCGTCAATTCATGTGCCTGTTGATGAGCGATTTAAACAGAGCGACAGAGCGATTCCAAAGAGTTGAATCAAGCGACAGAGAGAAAAATAAATATCTCGGTGTGAACACAGCTTTAGAGAGAAGAGGGAGAGAGAGAAGAGGGAGAGAGACAAGAGGGAGAGAGAGAAGAGAGAGAGAGAGAAGAGGGAGAGAGAGAAGAGGGAGAGAGAGAAGAGAGAGAGAGAGAAGAGGGAGAGAGAGAAGAGGGAGAGAGAGAAGAGGGAGAGAGAGAAGAGGGAGAGAGAGAGAGAGAAGAGGGAGAGAGAGAAGAGGGAGAGAGAGAGGGAGAGAGAGGAAAGAGAAGAGGGAGAGAGAGAAGAGGGAGAGAGGTTGACAACATGAAGAGCATTTCAAACACCATCATTTACTATCAAAGGCAGCGTCCAGATTCCACACTCACCCCGTCGGGCGACGTTTGGAAAAAACGAGGGAGAGAGAGAAGAGGAGAGGGAAGAGGGAGAGAGAGGAGAGGAGAGGGAGAGAGAGGAGAGGGAGAGAGAGGAGAGGGAAGAGGGAGAGAGAGGAGAGGGAGAGAGATAAGAGGGAGAGAGAGGAGAGGGAGAGAGATAAGAGGGAGAGAGAGGAGAGAGAGGAGAGAGAGAAAAGAGAGAGAGAAGAGGGAGAGAGAGGAGAGGGAGAGAGAGAAGAGGGAGAGAGAGGAGAGGAGAGGGAGAGAGAGGAGAGGGAGAGAGAGGAGAGGGAGAGAGAGGAGAGGGAGAGAGAGAAGAGGGAGAGAGAGGAGAGGAGAGGGAGAGAGAGGAGAGGGAGAGAGAGGAGAGGGAGAGAGAGGAGAGGAAGAGAGAGGAGAGAGAGAGAGGAGAGAGAGAGAGAGGAGAGGAGAGGGAGAGAGAGGAGAGGGAGAGAGAGGAGAGGGAGAGAGAGAAGAGGGAGAGAGAGGAGAGGAGAGGGAGAGAGAGGAGAGGGAGAGAGAGGAGAGGGAGAGAGAGGAGAGAGAGAGAGGAGAGAGAGAAAAGAGAGAGAGAAGAGGGAGAGAGAGGAGAGGGAGAGAGAGAAGAGGGAGAGGGAGAGAGAGGAGAGGGAGAGAGAGGAGAGAGAGAGGAGAGAGAGAAAAGAGAGAGAGAAGAGGGAGAGAGAGGAGAGGGAGAGAGAGAAGAGGGAGAGAGAGAGAGGAGAGGGAGAGAGAGGAGAGGGAGAGAGAGGAGAGGGAGAGAGAGGAGAGAGAGAGAGGAGAGAGAGAAAAGAGAGAGAGAAGAGGGAGAGAGAGGAGAGGGAGAGAGAGAAGAGGGAGAGAGAGGAGAGGAGAGGGAGAGAGAGGAGAGGGAGAGAGAGGAGAGGGAGAGAGAGGAGAGGGAGAGAGAGGAGAGAGAGAGAGGAGAGAGAGAAAAGAGAGAGAGAAGAGGGAGAGAGAGGAGAGGGAGAGAGAGAAGAGGGAGAGAGAGAGAGGAGAGAGAGAAGAGGGAGAGAGAGAGGAGAGGGAGAGAGGAGAGTGAGAAAAGAGAGAGAGAAGAGGGAGAGAGAAGAGAGGGAGAGAGAGAAGAGGGAGAGAGAGGAGAGGAGAGGGAGAGAGAGGAGAGGGAGAGAGAGGAGAGGGAGAGAGAGGAGAGGAGAGGGAGAGAGAGGAGAGGGAGAGAGAGAAGAGGGAGAGAGAGGAGAGGAGAGGGAGAGAGAGGAGAGGGAGAGAGAGGAGAGGGAGAGAGAGGAGAGGGAGAGAGAGGAGAGAGAGAAAAGAGAGAGAGAAGAGGGAGAGAGAGGAGAGGGAGAGAGAGAAGAGGGAGAGAGAGAGAGGAGAGAGAGAAGAGGGAGAGAGAGAGGAGAGGGAGAGAGGAGAGTGAGAAAAGAGAGAGAGAAGAGGGAGAGAGAAGAGAGGGAGAGAGAGAGAGGAGAGAGAGTGAGAAGAGGGAGAGAAGAGGGAGAGAAGAGGGAGAGAGAGAGAGGAGAGAGAGAGGAGAGAGAGAGAAGAGGGAGAGAAGAGGGAGAGAGAGAGAGGAGAGAGAGAGGAGAGGGAAGAGGGAGAGAGAGGAGAGGGAGAGAGAGGAGAGAGAGAGAGGAGAGAGAGAGGAGAGAGAGAGAAGAGGGAGAGAAGAGGGAGAGAGAGAGGAGAGAGAGAGAGGAGAGAGAGAGGAGAGGGAAGAGGGAGAGAGAGGAGAGGGAGAGAGAGAAGAGGGAGAGAGAGGAGAGGAGAGGGAGAGAGAGGAGAGGGAAGAGGGAGAGAGAGGAGAGGGAGAGAGAGGAGAGGGAGAGAGAGGAGAGAGAGAGAGGAGAGAGAGAAGAGGGAGAGAGAGGAGAGGGAGAGAGAGAGAGAGGAGGGAGAGAGAGGAGAGAGAGAAGAGGGAGAGAGAGGAGAGAGAGAGGAGAGAGAGAGGAGGGAGAGAGGGGGAAGAGATGATGGGAAAAGAGGAGGTGAAGAGAAGAGATGAGTCACTGATAACAGTTTGAGTGTAGAGTTCTGCTACGTCCACATGGACACAGATAGATTCTCCTCCATTCATAAAGAAACATGGCCTCCACACCTCCATCCACATGACAACATGAAGAGCATTTCAAACAGCATCATTTACTATCAAAGCCAGCGTCCAGATTCCACACTCACCCCGTCGGGCGACCAGCTGATGTGGGTGTGTCTCTCACTAAATGTCAGGAAGCTGAAGCTGTCGTTCAATACGAGTTTTTCAACAACACTTTTTATGGCACAATTGAGTTTTTTGTTTTCTTTCTTTCTGATCTTCATTTAGAACAATATTCATCACATTTTCTGAGTTTGCTGAAAAAATGCTTTTGATTTCTGAAGTGACGAGAAGTTTCTGAAAGTGAGTTGGAGCCAACCAGCTATTCAGTGCCTGTGTGTTTTAATGTAGAAAAGGCCACACAACACATAGTGAAAGCTACCAGGCTACTGATGACAATAATAAGCTTCCTGTCACCTGCTCAATATAAACTAAACAGACATTTCCATGAGCAAGTTGAAGTGATGATGTCAGCGTCTTCAAAAAGCTCTGCTCCACCTGTCCACACCAATACAGCCCAACTGACTTCTGATATATCTCCTCACATGGAAGACATGTTCCACTGTGGGCCTCCCCCCAGACAAAGCTTGAGAAAAGGTGCCCCCCCCCCCCAGACAAAGCTTGAGAAAAGGTGCCCCCCCCCCCCCCTCGCTCAGTTCCTGGATGTCTATGAGATCATGATGATATTATTTGATCCCATAGACACACAACAATTGAGCCAATATGGCCTGATATCATATTGCTGTTTGACATATTTCACACTACAGCAAATAGCAAATAGCATAAAACAGGTGTGTCTGTCTGAAGGTGTTTATTTGTTTCTGACTCTGGGAAAATTGGATAAAACACAAAAATTCCCCAAATTCTGTTTTGGTCTTCTGCTCTGTTTTGCTGTATTGGTGTGGACAGCTGGAGCTTTTTGAAAACTCTGACATCATAATCTCAACCTGTGCATGGCAGTTGCTGTTTCATTTGTATTGAGCGTGTGTCAGGAAACTAGGGCTGCACGATATTGGAAAAAACTGGCATTGCGATATTTCCCGCGCCTGCGATATATATTGCGATATGAAAAAATAGAGATTTTCACCAGATTACCAGAATAGCTCAATTTTAAAGAAAATAATACGTCTAGAATGATTGGGGTGAATTTGTAGAGGAGTCCATCTGATTTTGGAGGGGAAATTAGGTATTTTAATGTTTCTCAACCACTGGGCTGTGGCCTACTGGTAGGCCTCAGAGCGTCATCTATCAGGGTGCATACACATTTTGACCAATGGATTTCCATGACTTAGTGTACATACATGAAAAAGTGAGTGAGTTATGACATTCTACTTTAAAATGTCACTAGCCTACATTTCACATAGTGTGTAATGCAGCTTTTAAAGCCAGGGAAAGACAACATGTATGCTGTATCACCATATTACCATATCCAACATCTAAGACCATATAGTCTCATATCACAATATTGATATACAATTGATATATTGCCCACCCCTAATATTGAGTGCCAGAATCTACCTCCCAATGATGCTATTTGCAGAAAAACATTAGATTTCATTGATTATAATCACTGCTTTCAACTTCTTTTGTTCTTCTAACGTTTCAATAAATCAACAATGAAACACCCCTGCCACTTTACACACTTGGTCTGACCCCCCGGAAACCCCCTCCAGAAACTACCAAGTGGTGCACTCCGCATCGCAGTACAGAGAGACGAGGATTCACATGCAGCATCACTGGTGACAAAGAATTCATTTGTGAAAAGTAATAAATATACATTTAATTGCCCAGATATGTCTCTTGTCTTTTTATTTGGACTGAAATGTTTTGTGTAAATGAGTCACTATGTATGATTAACTCTACTGTAACTGCTGTCATCTGAATGATGCATCATCAGAGCCTGAGGGGGAGAGAGAGCTGCGGTGATACACGGACAACTTCTCAGTAATAATCACTTTAGCCTTCGTGTCATTATATTATATTGCTGTCTTGCTTTTTGGTGTTTCAAGAGTAAATATCTCCACTCCACAGACATGTTGAGTTACAGCAGCCAGCCTGCTGTAAGCTAGTGCGCTGCAACCTGTGGACACGTCCGCCTCCACAATCACATTGTTTACATCAGACGGGCTACTGTCTGTCAGCAATGCAACATAAGCACAAATAATTCAATTTAGGTCTCTGTGCATTTTGTTGTGTTGAAGCTAAGCACTAAATGAGTGAGTACAGTAGTGGGGCGTCTCTCTCCTTTGAGAGAGACTGCATTTCACTCAGTAGGCTCCTCCCCTAAAGTGAGAGTTTATTAAGCAAAATGACGAGTTCATTTGCTTTTGACATCAC
Source organism: Poromitra crassiceps (assembly GCF_964638095.1). Taxonomy (NCBI): domain Eukaryota; kingdom Metazoa; phylum Chordata; class Actinopteri; order Beryciformes; family Melamphaidae; genus Poromitra; species Poromitra crassiceps. The sequence goes on along the minus strand of NC_139633.1, from coordinate 36,758,326 downwards.
ACGTCCTGCGATGTGACTATTGCACATGCGCACATCGCCATGACGATGTGTAAACAATATATCATGCAGCCCTACAGGAAACTACGAGCCTAACTGTCTGATGTGTTTTCTAAAAAAAAAAACATTTATTTTCCAAAAGTCATCAAAGTTATTCAAGTTTGTGAAGATCATCCTGCTGAACCCAAATTGACGTTCCCATAAACTTTTGATAACCACAGACCTTGTTTTATCCATATAAGTGAAATCCCCATTCTAAAAGCTCATTCACTTTTCCCCTGATGAACAGGGCCGGATTAACAGTGTGATGCCCGCCCCCCCCATAGAGACACTGCATGAAATAGGCCACGCCCATCACGGGGGAAAACTCTCCATTCACTTCCACACACCAGTGTCCTTTTGCTTGAATTAAACAGAGCTAAAAGCTGTTGTGTGGTGAGCTGCGCACACAACAAATGTAAAGAATCGCCTATTAAAGTTGTTTTGTACTCCTGAGCAAAACAAGGAAGCCATTGAGAATTGGCGAGAAGAAAAATGTGGATCTAGCTGTCAAGGAAGTAAGTTGGAGTGTTCATCTTCCGTATATAAGATCTTTGTGTGTAACACGTGACATAGGAGAACGCCAGGATTGGGGGAGGAGTTTCAAGAAGCAGAAAGTCAGCAGACAAACATTGTGATCAGCTCACGTCTTGTTAGCAGTTCAAATGAATGAAGTAAACGCACACAACGTCTCATTCTTTGACACTAGCCAGTTCCTCCTAGATATATGCAAAACTATCTGTATCTGACGAGAGTTCCTTTGTTCGCCCGGTTAGCCACGGTTTGTTTTGCTAGAAGTTGGCATGATAGTTGGTCCTTTGTGTTCTCCCCCGTGTTGGGTGTGGTTTCTGAATGATGACGCGTTCCTCAGTGTCTCTATACCGACACATAAACAGTGCAAATGACTATGACAATAAATAGCAGAGATGTTGTTTAAAGTAGAGCCTCATAGGGTTGTCAAAAGTATCGATAGTATCGATAAAATCAATACTAAAAATTTTAAACGGATGCAATACTCATTTGCAGCAGGTATCGATAATATCGATACGTATCAATACTAAAATTTTGAAATGGATACAATACTCATTTGCAACAGTATGGTTACCAGCAGTGCTTTCTCTTAATGACAAATCAAACATACTACTGATTCCCCCCCCCCCCCCCCCTATCATTGGTGGGTATCTGTTGCTTCAACAAGCTCAAAGTGTTCTGATAGGATGATGACTAGAGCAGGGGTAATCTGCAGTGTGTTCTGATAGGATGATGACTAGAGCAGGGGTAATCTGCAGTGTGTTCTGATAGGATGATGACTAGAACAGGGGTAATCTGCAGTGTAAGTGCAACATTTTTAATGAGTTTTATCAGGCCTTGATTATGGAGAAGCGTACATCTGTCTGTCCATCTGTCTTTGTTTATTTTATATGATGTGTTGTCATCCCTCCCCCCCCCCCCCCCTCCTCCGTGGTATCGAAAATGGTATTGAGTATCGATATTCACCTGGGTATCGGTATCGAAGTAGAAATTCTAGTATTGTGACTAGGGGTGCCGCAAAATAATCGATTAATCGATTAGTCGTCGACACACTCACTAGTCGGAGTGAAAATTACTAATCGACAATTATTTTACTATTTTATTTTTATTTTTTGCGTCTTTCACCGTCAGTCATCCATGCGCTAGTAGAATTCCCAGGGTCACTGAAGGCAACTGCCCCTCCGCCCCCCTCCCCGCACACGGAGGACAGGAGTTGATAAGTACACAAAGGAGGAGCAACAATGGCCACGCGACAGAAAACTAGCAAAGTTTGGCAATACTTTGATGAAGAAAGAGACAACAAGGTTGTGTGTCGGCTATGTTCTCTCAAGCTTGCATATAACCACTCTACCACTGCAATGAGGACCCACCTTCAGAACAAGCATCTCGACGTAAACTTGCGTGGAGGAGATGATGCGGATAGTAGCAGGCAGACCAGTATCACAGCTTTTACTGCAGAACCCCGCAGACGATGTGACCCTCGCCGGTCCGAAACGATCACACAACTCCTCGCTGAGATGACTGCCCGCGATATGCTACCACTGTGCTTTGTCGAGGGCGAAGGCTTTCGCAAGTTGATGAACTTTGTCGAGCCCGCATACACCGTGCCGGGGCGCACCTTGATAACATCCAGAGTGGAGGTGAGCCATGGCAAAATGACTGAGTACATTAAACAGCAGTTAGAGGAGGCACAGTGTGTGGCAATAACGTCAGACATCTGGACGTCCATTGCAACAGAAGCATACGTGACAATAACCTGTCATTTCATCAACGAACGTGGACAGCTCTGTAGCTGTGTTCTACAAACCCGCCCCATGGAGGACAGGCATAGCGGTGAAAATCTGGCAGCACACCTGCGAGAAGCAGTCAGTGACTGGAAACTGGAAGAGAAAGTCGTTGCCTGTGTGCACGATAATGCAAATAAATACATGTAATAATTGCATGTTGAATGTTTTGACATAGATTAAATTATGGTCAATTTAGATGGCGTCCTGATTATTATTATTATTAATTTTTTTTTTTATTAATTTAATTTTTTTTTAAAAAAAAATTTTTTTTGCTTATAGACTAATCGACTAATCGTCTTCAGAATTTAAGGGTAATCGACAGGAAAACTAATCGATAAAGGCATCCCTAATTGTGACATCCCTAGAGCCTCAACACACATCCCACACATTGAAGACACAATGTAGACGACCTCTAAAACACCTTGACACTATAGACATGAGCCACATTCCATATGGTTACACAGAAACGGATACTGTCTCAAATCTGAATGCAAGTCACATCCCAGACACATTTAAACACATCATGTTCAATAATATCACTGTTTGAAAGAAGCATGGCAGGGGGAACTTTGTATTGATCTATCTGACATGATATGGGAAAAGAGTTTGTCTGTGGTACAACTATGCTCAGTTAATAGTAGACACCAGCTCATTCAATTTAAAGTCGTTCATCGCCTTCACTATTCTAAGCATAAGTTGCACAAGTTCTTCCCCTCTGTCTCACCACTGTGTGACAGGTGTCAGGTGTCAGAGGGCACTTTGTCTCATGCCTTCTGGTTCTGCCCTTCACTGACGGGATTCTGGGCCAAAATATTTGACTGGTACTCTAAAGGCCTACAAAATAACCCTTCAGCCGGAGGCAGAACTCGCCATCTTCAGCTGCTCAGAGAACTCTCTGGGCTTCCCCACAGCTGTGCAACAGTCTCTGACACTGGGGACAACTGTTGCCAAAAAACTTATCCTGAAAGAGTGGAAGTCCCCCTCTCGGCCTCCTTTCCAACTGTGGTTGACGGACATGATCTCGGTCATAAGGATGGAGAGGCTCAGATCCCTGAGAAACAACTCACTTTATACGTTTCTAACTATTTGGGACCCGTTTCTGGCCTACCTGGACGAGGTTGGAGGTGGTGGGTAACTTGCCCAGGTGAGTGGGACCGTTTCTGGCCTACCTGGACGAGGTTGGAGGTGGTGGGTGACTTGCCCAGGTGAGTGGGACCCCACACACAACATTCCTTACAAGCACATAAGCACCCTATATGGACGCTGTCACCACATTATTGTCGATATGTTTTTTGTTTTTTTTTGTTTTTTTTCTTTCCTTTCCTGTGTCTGAGCTTGTTCGTTTGTTTTGTTTGTATTTTGTAAAAATTGAAATTGAAAAAATAAAATACTAACAACAAAAATAATAATAATATCACTATTTCCATCAGAAATGTGCCAAAGGCCTCTATGAGGACTGAATGCCAAACCAGGGACTTGGACTTGAGACTTATACTTAGGTCACACACACAGAGACATGAGACTTGACTTGTTCTCAAAGACTTGAGACTTGTTAACAAGTTTTTTTTTTTTTCTGGTGCATTAAAAGTATGAAGGACAAGCTGCTGAATGTCATTCCCTCCTCCCTCATTATCATGCGTAACCTTAAACATCTAGTGCGCACAGCCTCAGATGACATGCGTCCCGTACAGATTTGATATATTCTACAAATGATTTGAAGAATTTAGACACCGCACTGTCAGAGACAGAGGAACAAAAGTGGGCCCGGCCAGCAGATTAATAGACCAGAGGGCAACAAGTTGCACCTATTGTCAATTCAACAATGTTATTGAAAGCGAGCCATATGTACAAAAGATCCTATCTAGACAGTACAGAAGCGCTTTAGCCAAATTTAGATGTGGAGTAGCTCCTTTAGCCATAGAAACTGGTAGATATACAAATACCCCATCAGCTGATAGTCGTTTCTGTACTCTTTGTAACAATGGTTCTATAGAATCAGAAGTCCATGCACTTATTCATTGTGAACTTTATGTGGACATTCATTCAGAACTGTTTAGCTCTCAAACTACATTGAACATTTTAATGATCTAGATCAGTGATCCTCACTATTTCTTTGATGAGAGCCGCACTGGCAGGACAAAGTCAATAGGAGAGCCACTTTTACCGCAAATCACCAAAAGCCACCCCAACCAAGCACATCTGCCTATACCATTTTTTTGTGTTTTATTGTTTTATACACACACACACACACACACACACACACACACACACACACACACCAGTTTCCCCTAGAAAATCTTTCAGGCCTGGAGGGATTTCGAAACGTAACCCGACCGCAACGGTGGGGGCCGTCGCTGGTGACGCTAAACTTTTAGCTAACCTGTTCACATCTATGTTGGCAATGGCATCCCAAGTATCATCATACTATTATGGGATGCGATGCGAACAGTTGTATTATGGGATGTGCGTTTCCCAGGCAACGACACACGTTGACACGTTTTGGAACAGCGCTGCACGCTGGCACAATACTCCTAATATAAAAGCAAAATGCTTATTGTTTTGAATGATTTGGCATCTTCTATTACTGTCAACACCAGTGTTGTTGTATTGTAATAATATGCCATAAAGGTTTATTGAAATTTTGGGGAGAGCAGGGGGGGGGGAATCTAAAAAAAAAAAAATTGCAATTTCTTAGAGCCGCCAACTAAAGCTTCGAGAGCCGCCAGCGTCCCGCGAGCCGCGCAATGAGTGTTTTGGAATATAATTTTTTTTTTTTTGTAATTATTATTATTATTATTATTAAATTCGCACCCCATTATCATGAACTACGTGTGGCTAATAAGCAAGCTAAGAGTTCATTCATAAGTTAATTAACCTGCACTACAAGGAAGTATGTCAGTAGGTCATCAGGTGTAAACAAAGCCGCCATAGTTATAACCTGCATTCTTTCAAATGTAGTTAATGGACAACAGATATTCATTGTGTGTATGGATAGGAAAGATGCTTTCTATGGCACATATGATGTGCTATTTGTTGCACTTATTTCTTACTTTTTTGTATTTACATTTTTTGTTGTGTCAGCCTGTGTGGTACATAGGAGTGCAACTTATTTCTTACTTGAAAATCTTGTCAATATGTTGCATCTTGCACTTTGTTGCAGTTCTCTGCTTTATGCACTTTGTTATTGATGGGTATCTGTGACGCAGGCGTTCTTGAATGATTCCAAATAATAAATCCACGTGTAGCCTAAATATCCATGTGTTGAGTCGAATTGATTTTAGTTAAAAAAGAAAATCCGGCCCCCAAGAGGTCTCAGTTGAACAAATCCGGCCCTCTACCTAATATGAGTCTGACACCCCTGATCTAGATCAGCGTTTCTCAACTGGTGGGTCGCGACCCAAAGGTGGGTCGCGGGGCCGTTTTGATTGGGTCGCGGACATTGGCAAAAAAAAAAAAAAAAAAAAAAAAAAATCATATTTCATTTGAGTTAAATTCAGATTATTGAAACTGGATTAGCCTGACCAGTTTTACTTGTTTAACAAGCTGAAGCATATGCTCTGCCTGTAATTCAAGAGAAGTCTGCCTTTTCATTTCATATTTAATTTTAGTTCAATTCAGATGATTAAAACTGGATTAGCATGGCCCCAGTTTAATAAAAAGTTATGACCAGTTTAACTAAAAAGCATATAGCCTGCTTGTGATTCAAGAAAAGTCTGCCTTTTTATTTCATATTAGTTAAATTCAGACTATTGAAACTGGATTAGCATGACCAGGTTAACTTGTTTTATTATTATTATTATTATTATTATTATTATTATTATTATTATTATTATTATTATTATTATTATTATTATTATTATTATTATTATTATTATTATTATTATTAACTTGTTTAAAAACATATAGGCATTTAATTCAAGTCTGCCTTATTTAAATTGGTTTTTAGCCATAGTTGCACTTCTGTTGCACTTTTTTGTTCATTTGAGGTTTATAACAGTGCATGAAGGCATTGTGTATTAAATGAATGTGCTATTTTTTGTGCAATAAATTTGAGTGGTTTAAAAAAAAATCAGAAATTTGGGTTGCGACTTCATGACAAGGAAAATAGTGGGTCCTGAGGCTACACCAGTTGAGAACCACTGATCTAGATGATATAAACAAGTTGTGTGTAATTGTAGCTGGTAAACAAAGCTGTGCCAAAGCTGCCATCTCATCCTGAACAGGAGACAGTCTTTTCTGTGTGTTTAAAACATGTGCTTTCTCTTTTTGTTATCCTTCTGTGTATGATGATGACTGTGTGTGTGTGTGTGTGTGTGTGTGTGTGTGTGTGTGTGTGTGTGTGTGTGTGTGTGTGTGTGTGTGTGTGTGTGTGTGTGTGTGTGTGTGTAGCTGTGTGTGTGTGTGTGTGTGTGTGTGTGTGTGTGTGTGTGTGTGTGTGTGTGTGTGTGTGTGTGTGTGTGTGTGTGTGTGTGTGTGTGGACTCTCTCATACTCACACACACACACAGCTAGCACCTTCCAATAGTGGCAGTTCTGCAGTGCTTTTATTGATTTGATTGATTATATGATTTTATTCATTTTATTTTCTTATATTTTTATTCTCTTATTAGTTTTTACTACTTTATTGAGTTGCTGTACTTGCCAGCGCTTTTCCCGTTTGGTTATTATTTGACCTAAATGGGGTAACATTGATTGATTGAATCCTCCTTATAGTGTAGATCAGCCATCCTCAAAGTCTGGACTCAGACGCCGTCCTATCTGGACCGAGCCCTCTAACCTACAAATCATTGAATAGTTACATTTTCCCGGAGCGTTTCTCTTTTAACCGGCACAGGCTTTTCTAGCCTTTATGGTACTGGTTTATCTGCCAGGAAGCTCACAGACCAATGCATGTGCTGTAAATCATCACACGTGATCAGGGCCGTAGCTAGCTATGAGGACGGGGAGGTCCGGACCTCCCCTTTTATTTCAGCCTGCCAAAAAAAAAAAAAAAAAAAAAAAAAAAAAAAAAAAATTTTTGCAGGCCAGGCCAGGCCACTCACTGAACAGCAGGCCAGGCGCCACCTACTGGTTTACTAGTGGTTTTATTACTTTATTCAGGTTTAAAGTGGGTGCATCTCATTGTAAAATTGGACTTGGCCCAAATTGGGCTTCAAACGGCCCAAATCAGGCTTCAAACGGCCCAAATCTGGCTTTAAACGACCCAAATAGGGCTTCAAACGGCCCAAATCTGGCTTCAAACGGCCCAAATTGGGCTTCAAACGGCCCAAATTGAGCTTCAAACGCTGAATAATGACATCACAACAGTATAATCCTAATGTTGATTTAAAATGATATATTACTCTAAATATGGCTTAAAAAGGGGGGGAAAAAACCTCAATTTTTTTTCGGCGGCGCCCTAACGGGCGCCGCCGAATCCGCCTCCCCTTGCTGGACCTCCCCTATTTCGGAACCCTGGCTACGGCCCTGCACGTGATTACATTACATTACATTACATTACATTACATTACATTACGTCATTTAGCAGACGCTTTTAGCTGTGCTGCTGCTGCTGCTGCTGCTGTGAGAGAGTGACACACGGACGCAGGAGAGGCGAGACTCAGAGAAATGCCAGAGATAGAAGTAATTTCACATGGCGTGCTCAAAAGAAACGAGTAGACCACGAAAACAAAGCTTTAGTTTTAATCCAGAGCAATGAATGAACATGAGCAGACTCGTGTTCATTCATTGTTCTCACGAGCAGTTCAAAATCACTATGTCTCATGAAGTGTGATGCGATCCTGACCAGCTGTCTATGGAAGCACCACACATGAGCAAACACACACTCAAATCCAGACTGAGGGCACACACACATTCACTGCCCAACAGCATGTGAACGATCGATAGATATAAAGACAGACAGGCAGGCAGAGAGACAGACAGACAGACAGACAGACAGAGAGACAGACAGACAGACAGACAGACAGACAGGCAGACAGACAGACAGACAGACAGACAGACAGACAGACAGACAGGCAGACAGACAGACAGACATACAGACAGGCAGGCAGACAGACAGACAGACAGATAGACAGGCAGACAGACAGACAGGCAGACAGACAGACAGACAGACAGACAGACAGACAGACAGACAGGCAGACAGACAGACAGACAGACAGACAGACAGACAGACAGACAGACAGACAGGCAGACACACAGACAGACAGACAGACAGACAGACAGACAGACAGACAGACAGAGAGACAGGCAGACAGACACACAGACAGACAGACAGACAGACAGGCAGACAGACAGGCAGACAGACAGACAGACAGATAGACAGGCAGACAGACAGACAAGACAGACAGACAGACAGACAGACACACAGACAGACAGACAGACAGACAGGCAGACAGACAGACAGACAGACAGGCAGGGTGGGAGCTCACTTCTATCAAGAGAAAAGGAGGTTTGTTGGCTGGGAGCTTGAGACTGATAAAAATGTGAAATGGAGTTAAGAAAAGAGGGAACTTATTTTTCTCAAATTAAAGCATTTCATTTTAAGATGCACATTTTTTCAAAGCACTCTGTTGTATGTTATTTTTTAAATGCAGCCATTATTTTTACTTGAAATGAGAAAACAACATGTATTTATTATTATAATAGGCTAGTTATTTATAATTAATCCAGTTAAATATGAAAACTGTAAATTAATCAACATTGTTGATGTTATTTTGATTCAACAGTCAGTCGCTGACTACATACAGACATTGTACCATTAGGCTATCGCTACAGCAATCATTGAAGTAGCCTAAGTTCAATGGCACTGAATCATAACGCAAGCTACGTTAGGATGTTCTGGACCTTCGCTTGAGGACATTTTCTCTATCTGGACCTCTTTGAATTTTAATTGAGTGCCCCTGGTGTATGTTATGTACACTACAGTGTTATGTACACTACAGTGTACTGGTGTATGTTATGTACACTACAGTGTTATGTACACTACAGTGTTATGTACACTACAGTGTTATGTACACTACAGTGTTATGTACACTACAGTGTACTGGTGTATGTTATGTACACTACAGTGTTATGTACACTACAGTGTTATGTACACTACAGTGTACTGGTGTATGTTATGTACACTACAGTGTTATGTACACTACAGTGTTATGTACACTACAGTGTACTGGTGTATGTTATGTACACTACAGTGTTATGTACACTACAGTGTTATGTACACTACAGTGTTATGTACACTACAGTGTTATGTACACTACAGTGTTATGTACACTACAGTGTACTGGTGTATGTTATGTACACTAGAACATGTATTTATTACAATAAAGTATATCTCATCTCATCTCATATTTAGAGGAATATCTCATTTTAAATTAACATTAGGATTATACTGTTGTGTACAAAGCCCCACCTTCCCCCATCACCCTGGGTGACTCCCCAGTCAACACCGTGGAGTCCTTCCGCTTCCTGGGGACCATCATCAGCCAGGACCTGAAATGGGAGCTGAACATCAGAGCTCTCACCAAGAAGGCACAGCAGAGGATGTACTTTGTGCAGCAGCTGAAGAAATTCAAAGTGCCAAAGGCCACGATGGTGCACTTCTACACCTCCATCGTTGAGTCCATCCTCACCTCCTCCATCACTGTCTGGTATGCTGCTGCCACTCTCAAAGACACTAACAGACTTCAGCGCATCATCCGCTGTGCTGAGAAGATAATCGGATGCAACCTGCCATCCCTCCAGGACCTGCATGCAGCCAGGACACTGAAGCGGTCTCGCAAGATCATGGCTGACCCATCCCACCCTGGCCACCAACTCTTTAAGACACTCCCCCACGGCAAGAGACTGAGGTCTGCCAAGACCAGAACCACCCGCCACAAGACCAGCTTCTTCCCAACCGCCATCAGCCTCACCAACAAGGCCCGGAAACCCCTTCCGCCAAGGACCTCACTAACAACCCCCCCCCCCCCCCCCCCCACGCACACACACACACACACACACACACACACAAACTCACTACCTCCTCCTAAACTCAACTGAACCCCCCCCCCCATAAAACTGGAACTCATATCTAATTTAATGCCTGTTTAACTGGGACTGTAAATTCATGTAAATTCCCTGCACATTGAATGCCTATTTAACTTAGCCTGTAAATTTCATGTACATTCAATGTAAACTCTTATTTAACTCCGACTGTAAATTCATGTAAATCCACTGCCTATTTAACATATATTTAACTCAGTCTGTAAATATCATGTAAATTCAACGTAAATTCATATTTATTATCCACAGAACACTTCACCACAATACATATTGTATATATTTTAGGGCTGTGCCGATTCACTTATCTCCCGATTGGATACTATCACGATACTTGGGTGCCGATTCGATATATATTGCGATTCTTAAGTATTGCGATTCTACGATTATTGCGATTCGATATTACGATTTATTGCGATTTTTGTTTCTTGTTTTCTTTTCCTTTTTCAGTTTGTTTGCTTTTTTACACTAGAACATGGGAAAAGTTGAATCATACACTTCTAGAGACTGTATATTATAGGGATGCACCGATCGATCGGCACGTGACCGGAAAAGGCCGATTTTCACGTGATCGGCCTCGATCGGTGATCTGCGCCGGTCACTCTAAAATGCCGATTCTGTGAGCCGATTTTGACGTGACGTGCGCGCACCCGACGGATGAGTTGCAGCCACTACGCTCATGCGACAGCATGTCTTCGTCGGTGTGGACATTTTTCACCGTCAGTGAAGACGATACAAAGCGTGCAGTTGGACGCGATGTTGCAACGGTGGAATATCGATAAAACCAGGGTTCATGTGGTGCTGCGTGACAACGCTAGAAATATGGCGAAAACAATGGTAGATGGCAACCTGGCGAGTTTGCCCTGCATGGCACATACGCTTCAACTGGCGGTGAATGAGGGTCTGCTGTCTCAACGCAGCATCAAAGACGTGCTGGCAAATACAAGGAAGATTGTCGGCCACTTTAAACACTCGCCACTCGCCTATTCCCGACTCCACGACATCCAGCATCAGCTGGTCCAGGAGAGGAAACGACTGCAGCAGGATGTTCCTACCAGATGGAACAGCACGTACTACATGCTGGAGTCACTCATTGAGCAGAGCCGGGCTCTCGGGGCGTACGGTGCAAAGCACGAGCTGACAGCCACACTCAACGCGTATCAGTGGGGGGGGTGATAGAGAACGTGGTGACGCTCCTCGCACCGTTTGAGGAACTCACAAAACAAATCAGCAAATCCACAGCAACAGCGGCAGACGTAATTCCAGAAATCACCGCGCTGAAACGGCTTTTGGAGAGAGAAGCAGACACTGACCGTGGAGTGGGGACTACAAAAGCCACGTTGTTGGAGGCAGTCCAGACAAGGTTCAGCAACATTGAAGAGGAGCCACTGTACACTGTGGCCACTTTCCTGGACCCCAGGCAAGTTAATAGCTTACACTACTGTATAATATCTATCATATTATTAATATTGCCACATACAAAAAAAGCCTATTACTATACTTGTCAAATAATAAATGAAGACAATAATATCTATCTACTCTAGGCTAATAGTAGTAACTGTAGTTATGCTTGCCTATGTGTTTGCCTGGCTATGTCTCTGAAACAATAAATTTGAATTATCCTTCTTGTCTGTTTATGCAACAGGTACAGGAGTCGCTACTTCTCCGCAGAAGTTAAGGATCAAGTGAAAGAGTGGATTCTGACTATGCTGGAGGCTGAGGAGCGCAGACCAGGAGACCACGCACCTGAGGAGGAGGAGGAAGACGAGGTGGAAGCTGTTGCAGGACCATCCACGACACCTGGGCCTGCAGCCAAAAGGCCAAGTCTGCTGCTTTCAGTACATGAGGAGATAATGCAGGAGAATGCTGATGCAGAGCAGCTGCTGGCCAGCCTTAGGCAGTAGTATGCCTGTTAAAAGTGCCTTGTTATAGTTTATAGTTGCACGTTTCATTTGGATTTTGCTAAATACAAAAATAAATACTGCACTTAATTTTTTTTGTTGGAGCTTTGTAAAAGAAAGAAGAAAGTTGGACCATGTTAACACATTGAGTGCCAGCCATTTTTTCAATCCTGTGGGTAAGTTGTGCCAGGTTTTTTTTTGAGGATTCTGGCTCATTTTACAACAGCCGAGGATCTGTTTTCTGTTAAGACTTCGTGAACACCAATCATCTAAAAATAACTAATAGAATGTGTGCTTTCTCTGTCTAAAAGAGTTAGTTTGCAGAGTTAGTAGTTATGTAGATATTAGCCGTTGAGTACAGCATGGTTTTAGCGTATGAGACAGCAAGCTGAGATAATCGCAGTTTTGTGAAACTCAGCAGAACAGTCACCTGCCTGTGATTGTGGGTGCCTTTGGGCGAGTCTGTATACTGTATTGTGTGTGTGTGTGTGTGTGTGTGTGTGTGTGTGTGTGTGTGTGTGTGTGTGTGTGTGTGTGTGTGTGTGTGTTCGCGCGTTGCTCCGCGGCTCTGGGGGGAGGGGATCTCTGTCCGTTCTGTGTGTGTGTCTCCGGGCTCCTCCCTCCGTCTGTGCTGCTGGGAGTTTCCAGCGAGTTGAGCAGCCTCTCCCTGGCAGCGAGTGTGGATAGGTCTCACTGTCTCTTGGGTTTGAGAGCCCCGATTAAGCCCCGTGCGACTCTAGGCTTTATGCTGCTCACCCAGTCCATTTCTGGAAACCCCCACCGCAGCAGCGCGAAGCGTCCCCGCCTACAGTATGAGAATGAGGCTCCTTCTTTTCTGACTGTAAAATCGCCAAGCCATTTCCGCGGGAGGCGGCTGCTTTTGGTCCACGGGTCCCGTGGCTGTGGCTTCTCTCTGTCTCTGTCGCCACTTAGTGGTCGGTAAAATAGATTACACACATTCTCTTGCTCCAATAGTTATCTCGAAGATGTAAAAGGGGTTGATTGATGTCCCACCGTCAAAAAAAAAAAATGTTTATGTAAGACGAGTTAGCTCGTCCTTGGCACTCAAGCGCTGGATTATGTAAGACGAGTTAGGTCGTCTATGGCACTTAATGTGTTAAAAAAAAATAGGGAGAGAGCAAAGAAGGCTAAGGACCTGTAATGGTGCATTTGTAGTCTAAACAAAATGTAGGCTATATTGTATTTATTTTAATTTATATTACAGATGGCTGGGCTCCATGGAGAACATTTTGATGTTCTGTTGCACCTGTTTTATTTTGGAAAAGTGAATGCACTGATAGCTGTGTAGGCCTACTAGATTTGTATTATTATATTCATTGTATTATTTGCACAAAAAAAGAAAAGCTCTGTCCAGTAACCTGGAGTACTTTTATTTTGAGATGTGTTTTAATGAGATGGTCCTACCTCAGAATTATTACTTGAAATCAAGAATTCTATTAAAGCTAAGTTACAAAAATGTTTGTGTAAGCTGTCAATTATTGTTTTTAGAAAAAAAATCGGAATCGGCAAAAATCGGTATCGGCAAGTCAGACTATTCAAAAATCAGAAATCGGAATCGGCCAACAAAATCGCAATCGGTGCATCCCTAGTATATTATATCATGAGTAGGGCTGGGTGATATAGTTAAAAAGTATATTGATATAACATCTTTCATATCAGTCGATATCGATAATTATTGATCATTTTAATTACCCTTAATAAAAAACATGAGAAGAAAAAGGTTGCATTTAGCCACTTTATTTTGAACCACCTTATTTTCAAGGCACACATGTAGGTCTAATTTGTCACACACACACACACATACATGCTCTGAGTGCAACTGCAAGCATTATTTACAGACATGGTGACGTTTTACTTTGTTGACAGCCTAGCGTTGCCAGCCTTCTAAAAGAATGTTTGGTAATGTGTATTTCAGGGTTGTAGGGTTAACGTTAGGTGAATCAGAGGTGTGGAAAAGCCTGGGTTTTACGTTGACTTGCTTAACTACATTATGTCATAGGCTTATGTAGGGCTGGAGGGCGACCGCGCGCCGTTGGTTGGACGAGAAAAAGCCTTGCCTCGCTGGAAATGCGGTAGGCAGTTTTATATACGTTTTATATACGTTTTATATACGCATCAAGACCCCGCCCAAGCAGAAGACATAAAGTCATAAGCTGTGTGCTCAATAGATGACACAATGAGTTATTCCTGTCCCAAAAGTACAAGTAAAACCTTTCCAACACTTCAACTTTATCTCTGCTCACAGAAGTGAATTGAGCTGCGGATGCCATTCCGTAAAGTAACGTTGCAGACGCCCGTATTTGTGAAATTGGTGTCTTAACATTAACGTTAATTTCCCGGGCTCTTATTAACACGTTAACTGCCAGCGACGTATGCATACGTCAAGCAGAATCCAACCGTTAACTGCCAGCGACGTATGGATACGTCAAAAAAATCGTTTTTTTTTTTTTGACGGTGGATCCTTGATCTGGCCCTTTTGCATCTTCTATTATACTGTTAGAGCCGCCGGGCGTGTGCAATCCATTCCGCCGACCCACTGAGTGGCGACGGTGCTCAGACTATTGAGTGTTGTTTGGCCAGAAACGCACGCATTCCAGCTGAGCTCAACCGAGGACCCAGAAGCGAACGAGCCTCATTCTCATACTGTAGGCGAAAACCTTTCACACGGGCGCACCCGTGCGCCGGGGGCTTCCACAGGTGGACTGGGTGGAAAGCACACTTTGAAGCGCGCAGCATAAGCCTAGAGTCACACAAGGCTTCGTCAAAGCTCTCAACCGAAAATCCAAGAACGGATTAAGCCACATCCACGCTCGCCGACGAGGGACCGCCAGAGAGAGGCTGCTGCTCACTGCTCAGACAGGCAGGAGAGACTGGCTTGTGACTGACAAACACGGAGACACGCCCACGGAGGGAGGAGTTGTAAGGAGAGGGGGTGCGGGTGCTGCTATGGAGGAAATTACTGTTCAGAACTATATTGTTTATGTCTGATGTCTCACTGATGCCAAAAATAAATGGTTAAAGTGACTGTTTGATATTGAATTTCACAAAACTGCGATTATCTCAGCTTTTTGTCTCAGACGCTGAAACCATGCTGTACTCAACGGCTAATATCTACATAACTACTAACTCTACAAACTAACTCTTTTAGACAGAGAAAGCACACATTCTATTAGTACTTTTGTGAACTTTGTGTTGACAAACTCCAAGCAGAAAATTATCCTTGGCTCTTGTAAAATGAGCCAGAATCCTCAAAAAAACCCTCTGGCAAAAGCTACCTACAGTAAAAAAAAAAAGGCTGGCAGTGAATGTGTTAACACATTCACTGCCAGCCGTTTTTTTTTTTTTGTAGGTAGGTTCTGCCAGAGGGTTTTTTTTAGGATTCTGGCTCATCTTTCAAGACCCGAGGATTCTTTTCTGCTAAGATTTTGTGAACACACAATATCTCAAAAGAACTAATAGAATGTGTGCTTTCTCTGTCTAAAAGAGTTAGTTTGTAGAGTTAGTAGTTATATAAGCATTAGCAGTTGAACACAGCATGGTTTCAGCGTCTGGAAATTTATTCTGAGATAAACGGCTTTTTGTGAAATTCGATAGAACAGTCACTTTAACCATTCATTTTTGGCATCAGTAAGACGTCAGACATCTAAACAATAGTTTTGAACAGTAATTTCCTCCATAACAGCAGGAAACCCCCCTCTGCTTCCAACTCCTCCCTCCGTGGGCGTTCTCCTCCGCCCTCCTTGGCTCTGCAGCGGGTCTGTGACAAACGAGTTGCTGCTGCCTGGCAGTCTGGATGGGGCTCGCTGGATGGGTTTCGCTAGTTTCTTGGCGTTTTGGTTGAGAGCTCTGATGAAGCTCTTGCGATTCTGGGCTTATTTATGGTGCGTGTTTCAAAGTGTGCATCCAGTCTATTCTTGGAACCCCCCACCGTTGCCACCGCTGTGCGTCAGCGCGAAAGTGAAAGCGTTTTCGCTAGGCATGGGTCGATTTCCGGTTTTACCGGTTCGGTTCGGTATACGAGCCCAAACCGGTTTGATCACGTGCAAACCGAAAAAACCTAAAAAAAAAAAAAAAAAAAAAAAAAAAAAAAAATTTTTTTTTTTTTTTTTTTTTTTTGCCAGTTTATTCTGATTGCACTATTGTTCGTATTAGCCTCTTCTCAAGTTGCACTAGTAGGCAAAAGTCTTATTTTGTTTATTATGTTGATGTTTGAAGAAAAGTTAAGCTGAATAGTTATGAGAAATAAAAACAGTGTGTTGTTACAGTTAAAAGGTTCTGCTTATTTGTATTCAGTGTTCGTGCTGGTTGGCAGCATACCAGCTTAGAGGTGCATTATCGCCACCAACTGCAGCCGCTTTGATACGTTTTTTGGGGGAATATCGAACCGGTTTCAAAATGTTCAAACCGACCCATGCCTAGGCCCTATATTGTGTGAATTTGTGAGTTTTGAAGTTTAGAAGGCAGCTCAGCTGTAAGCCAATCCATTCTGATTGCACTGCTTGTGTTTTTATTAGCCTTTTTCTCAAGTTGCACTATAGGCAGAAGTCTTATTTCATTTATTATTTTGATGTTTAGAAGAAAAGTTGAGCTGAATAGTTATGAGAAATAAATACAGGGTGTGTTTGTTACACAGGTGTCCTGCTTCTTTTTATTCAGTATCATTGCTGGTTGACAATACCAGCTTAGAGGTGTATTATCGCTATCAGGTGGACTGAAGTTGCACTACAGACAGTTATGGGCCACACTCAGGAGCCCTGCTTGAAAAAAAAAAAAAAAAAAAAAAAATTTTTTTTTTTTTTTTTTTTTTAATTACAAAAAAAATCGGTATACCGGTTCGATCCGGTTTAGACGGCAATATCGAACCGGTTTTAAAATTTTCAAACCGACCCAGCCCTAGTTTTCGCCATCCATTTTACATTATGAGAACGGCTTCCTCGCGCTTTTCCCTCCAGTTTTGGCTCGCCTCTTCCTACTCTGGAGAGACATGTCGCCACTCAGTGGGTCGGTAAAATAGATTATACACATTCAATACCTCCAATATTGGTATAGGAGACGTAAAAGGGTTAGATCAACGTCCCACCGTCAACGCCACCGTTTTTTGACGTATTAATACGTCATTGGCAGTGAACCGTTGGATTTTTTTTGACGGATTAATACGTCATTGGCAGTGAACGTGTTAATAGAACACATGTTAACACGTTACGTTAACACGAATTGAAACTCACCCACATCGAATTATTTGTAACGCCGGGTGAGATCAAATGAGTGGCGTCAGCGGAGCACCAAAATGTAAGACTCATTAGCCAGGAATGGGTCTCGCGCTACTTTTGCATGCTAAAATAAAGCTGATAATGTACAATTTGATTCAAGGGGGGGGGAAACCCTTTCAGAGTACAACACAAACTGTCTATTTTGCTGCAACTCGACAGTGCTGCTTATCCAGGAGATGTCGGGACTCTCAGCTCTGGATCAAACCATCGTGTCACTAGCAATTCCACCATTGTCAAGGGATATGATTAGCTGTGTGAGTGGGGGCGGGTCGGAGTTTGTCTGTTAAATGATTGGCTGTTTCCGTGTCACTTGTACTAAAAAGGTACATGATTGGCTGTATGAGCCATGGAGCAGAGGGAAGCGCTCTATAATGTGCTGGATGAAAGTGGTAACATTTCATACATAAACAAACAGAAAAAAATGACGCGATTATCAATTCTGGAATAAAAGATTGATTCAAAAAATCGTGACATTAAAAATTGCGATACTACGATTTGATTACACTTGCAACTTTGTGATTGTCTTTAGTTATCTTCCTACTTCTTATCTCTGTATATTGATGTGACCACTATGCTGCATACAGACACTAAGACAAATTCCTCATATGTAACTTGCATACTGTGGCAATAAAAGTGATTCTGATTCTGATTCTGATAGTATTTTCTCCTTTTCTCATTCACTTTCATGTCACCACCTTCTCTCCCTTTAGGTCGTGTTACACTACAACAGACAGGCAGAAACATAACAGATGTATATTTGTTTTATGTTTTATATTTTGTGTAACCTAACAGCTGTATTCTATAGTCTGTATTCTGTACCCTGTTTTTATATTTGCCTTATAACATCTAGGGACAAACATTGTAAACTAGCTTAGGCTATAAATGTCAGGATATATAACAAAGACTGTTTCCTGTGAATGCTCTATGTTTATGTATCTGTCCCTATAGAAATAAACCTTTTAATCAATCAATCAAACACTGAGCTTATTATTATATTTTATTATCTATTATTATAAACCAAACATCAAAAATAACATCTCCACCCTCTTTGCTTTGCTCATAACCCTTAAATATCGCAGTATAAAACATATAAAACACATTGTAATTTTTTTTTTTTTATTGAGACTGCAATTCCAATACAAAACAGCAGAGGGTGCTGCCCTGCCAGCTATAGTGCTGAATGCAGCATGCAACAACACAGACCAACACAAGCCTGCAAACTGCGCAACCACTAGTGATGGGAATTACGGCTCTTTGAAGGGAGCCGGATCTTATGGCTCCGTTCCTTTCTGAGAGCCGTTCAAAATAGCGGCTCCTCGTTCCTTTTTCTTTTAATGGGGCGCGCACTACTGTTTCTCTGAGAAATCACTAATATAATGATATGGTATGATTTCGATCAGATTTGATTAGACCCACCACTATTTCATTTTGCATCAGTGGACTGCAGCAGCATTAAATTACTCATACAGTATTTCCAGACCTGATGTCAATAAACTGCATTGTAAACATTACACAAGGTGACACCATATCATCTGCTTATTTAGTCAGTGAATTTACGGACTAAGCTGAAAGTTGGCTGTCCTTGATGCAATTCATGCAACACTTCGCTACCCAGAAAGTCGGCAGATGCACTCCGGTTTTGATATTAAGCTGAGTCCGCCCACCCAGGCCAGCTACAGCATGCTATCCTCCCTGCCCCATGGTCCCTGCTCAGCGGACTAGCAGAGGGAGGGAGGGAGGTCTAACCTGTGTGTGTGCTGGGGAGCGGCAGGCAGTGAAATTTGGGCACAACATTAAAACGAACGGCTCTCAAGTAGGACTCGGTTCCCTTCGTTCATAGCAAAGAGCCGTTCAATAGATTCGGGTCGTTCGCGAACGTCACAACACTAGCAACCACTTCAAAGAATGACAGCAGCCTGCAGCCAGCATCACATTTCTGCTCAGAAATAATGATAAATAACCATGCCAAGAACTTATTATAAATAAATATCAGCCTTACCTTTAGAAGATCTTCTTTCTTGACTTTGTGCTTGCGAAATTGTTCATTAAATCCTCAAAGTCTATTCCCATGACTAGTTGAGAGTCAATAGCCATCAGGGAGAGCGCAGACAGTCGTTTCTGATTCATAGTCGTCCTGAGTTCATTCTTCACTCTTTTGAGTTGATAAGATCTCTCCCCCGGCTGCTCCTGCTGCTTGTCTAGCCTTCCATGATCCCCTTCGCCTGCCAGACCCGCCTTGTTGCCCTCCTCCTCGGCCTCGCTCACGCTGTTGTTGCCCCGCAGGTCGCTCTCCTCCTCCAGGTGCGTCTGCCGGGGCCGCGATGCAACTTCCCCCCGCTTGCTGCTGCCTCCTCCTCGCTGTTAGCTCCAGTCTCACTCCCCGAGTCCGACTCGGACAAGTGCCTGGCCTGTCGGCTGCTGCCCTCGGCCTCTCGTGCCTGGTGGTTCCCGCTTGCTGCTGTAGTGTGACCTCCGGTGTCGTGTCGCTCTCGTTCCCGCCAGTGTGCCAGCAGGAATTTCTGACTTCCGGTCAGGACTTTTCAGAATAAAACCTGTCATTAAAAATCGATAAAATACACAAATTGAAGTGATGTCACACAGATTGAATAAATACCCATGCAAACTGCACTCTAAATCATGTAACATTCACTCTTGTTGATATTTGGGGGGAAAAAACACATTTTACAGCCTACGGTGCAGAGTCCAAACAGTAAAATGAGCCCATTTTGAAATATTGTTCAGAAATTCAAATTTTAATGCGTTGGGGAAAATAAACTGCAATCATGTACATCAGTAGTCCCTCTATCATGCCTAACTAGTGTAAACCAAATACGTGTAGAATTCACTCTTGTTGATATTTGAAAAAAAAAAACTTTTGACAGCCTACGGCCATACAGAGTCCGACCAGTAAAATGAGACCATTTTGAAATATTGTTCAAAAATTAAAATGTTGATGTGTTGGGGAACTCTCAGTGCAGCCATGTACACCAGTAGTCCCTCTATCATGCGAGGGATACTACTGCCTCGCGCCTACCGCCCCTCCGTGATGGAACAGATGCATGACGGCCCTGTGGGTGGCCACTTCGGGGTGGAGAGACCCTGGCACACCTTAAAACCAGGTACTTTTGGTACAACATGAAGGACGATGTCAACTTGTGGTGCCACACCTGCACCAGTTGTGCGGCAAAAGCTTGCCCTAAGCAAACCCCCCAAGCTGCTATGGGCACTGTGTGAGTCTGCGCTCCTATGGAGAGGATCACAGTCGACCTGATGGGACCCTTAAACAAGACAGAGAGACACAACCGCTTCGTACTAGTGGTCAGGCCCGATTTTAGCCTGCTACATTAGGGTGGGCTGGTAGGGGGCAACTTTGGCGGTAGGTTGCCAGAGGTCGTGGGTTCGGGGATGGGGATTAAGTTGCATTATAGTCAAATTTATAAAGAATGATTTGCAGCAGGGTGTAGAAGCCATTTCCAGAGTTAAGTGTAATTGGGGACACCAAATTGTTCCAGTAGGTGTCACCATTCTGTTTTGGGTCACCAAACTGTAAATAGGAACTTTCACTCAGGTGACAGGCCAATGTTTACAAGACTATAATTATCAAAACTATTTGCAAACTAACTATGTAGGCTACAAACTAACTATTTACAAAACTATTTAACAAATTTACCACGAGAGGGAGGGGGTTGTGGCCACCCTGTACCACTGGTACAGGGTTGTGGCACGAGGCGAAGCCGAGTGCTATAAACCCTGTACCAGTGGTAAATGTGGCCACAAACCCCGACCTCGAGTGGTAAATTTGTTTTCTACAACAGCTACCAAATAATATAAAAAATACACAATTGTAACATCCAATTCATTATTTACAATCATTACTGGTTTCAGAATACATTTATCCTTCCGCCACAGAATATAGTTCCATACACAAGATCAATGATTGCACTAAACATTTAGTTGCCTTTGAGCCAAAAAACAACTAACCTATTCCTTAACGGGATTCACAGTTATTGATACATTGCCTGTAAAAGTACAGTTATTTAAAAAGTTATCTAAAGCAGCCCGTTTTGGTGGTGGTGTGTTGATATCTGGTGACGGCAGAGGGCGTTTGTTTGTTTGACAGTCCCAGGTTCGGGGTCCGGGCGCTAGTCCGACCTCCCGCTAGTCCGACCTCCCGCTAGTCCGAACTCGTGACAACTCAAGCTCAGCCAGTTCTCTCTCCCCAATTTCACCATGTCATTCTTTGTTCACTTCACCTTCATCTTCATCTAACCACTGCTCAAAACTCAATCCACCCAGTAAATCAAACGTTACTACGAAATCGGACATTTCCTTGTGTTAGAGATCGGCCATTTCCTTGTTAGAGATTTGCAGACTGACAGGCTAAAAGTGGGCGGCGGAGTCAGCACAGGGAGCGGAGTCAGCATCAGGGAGCGGAGTGATACTGCGGTTGGAGCCGAACTGTAGATTGTTGGCCTATTTACCACTGTTGCTAGCCAATCAGAATCCAGTATTCACTCATGCTGTTGTAGAATGCTATATTTCCAAGACTTTTAGTCTCATTCAAACTCAAAATGAAAAGTGACAAAGAAAATAACTTTGAAAGCAGATTGACTTACCCTAAAAATAAATAAAAATCCTTCATCCAGTTTAAAATAATCAACTTCATAGCATTTATTTTCATTGGATAAGCTTATTTCTCAAATCAAATTAAAGACTAATCCAGTGAGATAAGAAACTATACTTGCCATTTAGCCTTCAAAACTATTATATTTACTCTGCCCAATTAAAAAACATAGCTCTTTGGTGTGATGTATGTGGCAAGATGGAAAGAGATTGAGACTGAATGCAGGGGGATTCCAATACAAGCAATGAGTGGAGATCATAAGCTAACATTATCTCATCAGAATTATCTGAGTCCCTTTACATTGTTTACTCTGTGTACTTGGTTTGATGTCATAAAACAACTGAAATTGAGGTCGCAGGTGAAACAACTCAGATGGATTGCATATGACACAGATTGTAAGCCAAACTGCATGAGTTCCAGATTCAAATCCTGGGCTGATAGAGGTATTACTGCCTATTGTAATATAATGGAGGGAGATACATTAGAGAGCTTTCAAACACTAAGTAAAAAATATGA